>NW_009953205.1:1506294-1566353 GCF_000747805.2 Chaetura pelagica | reverse complement strand
CGCGCGGAGTTAATGTGTGGCTACCTCGGCCTATGGGCACAGACAAAATGCAGCTCTAAGAAGCTGCTGCAGAGAAGGAGCGAGATAAGGAAGAAACTCACTCGGTTTTGGTTTCGGCTTTTCCTGAGCCCGGCAGGACAATTACAAACGCGCTGCGCCCAACCCGAGGCAGTTTGTCAAGGCTTGGAGGGTGACTACAAAATCCACGCTGTACCAGCTATAAAAATTACAGAGGAAACGAAAAAAACAATACAGGGGGGATTTTTATTTAATTATTTTTTAAAAAATCCCTAAGCTATGAGCAAAACCACCATGCTGAGGTTATCACTGTGTCTCAGTGACTGTAACCTCCTCCTTTCTGCCTGTCCTCCCACTGCCGCTGCAAGGTCTGCAGTTAACACCGTTACAACCCTGCACTTTGTAAAGCCCTTCGCCATTTCCTGTCCCTCGCTGTCTCCTGTGCAAGCTCTGCCCCACCTCTGAGGAGCTGCACAACTCCCGCACAGCTTCCTCCCCTACATCACCGCCCTTCCCAGTGCTGGGTGCAGCAGCAGGCACCTGGCACCTCCTTCTCTTCATCTCTTTCCTGCTACATAGGTTTCCTTTTTCCTCCTCTAAGTCTTTTCCCACCATCACTCCTTTGAAGGTCGTGTCTCCAGAAATCCTTCCTACGTGGCTGCCTTCACCAGTGAATTTTCAGACCTAACTATTCCTCCCAGTGTCTTGCCTGTCCTGGCCTTGCTCAGTGCCAGATGATCACGAAAACCTCTTTTACATGCTATGCAGATGCCAGACACCTTATGCTGCAAAATTCTGTGGCTTGAACAACGTTTTAGTGTTGACTGAGTGTACATGCTCAGGATGTTGCAAAACTGGACAGCAATCATACCGTGAATAATGTTTTGACTTTGATACCCAGGACTGAGAATACTTTCTCAAGCCTTTGAACACAGCACTGCTAATCCTCCAAGCCCCACTCAAGTCCAAAGTTTCCTATTTTGCCAACTACAGAAACAGTATCTATTTGCAATCTAGACACCAAAGCACTCTGCTTCAGGTCCCTGGATTTACTGCATCGGGTTGTTCTGTGTATGATCAAGTGAGGAAACCTGAACGCATGGCTTTCAGTAAAATGCAGTAGTAAACCTGGCAGTGTATGCATGAACCTCACTTAGTACTGTACTGGTTGTACAACTGCAGCATAACAATTTATTCCCTCTTTTGCTCCTGAAATCCAAAGCCCATCCAAATAGATGTCCTCAGGTGAGCTTTACACATTAGGAAACTTGTATTAATATATAGTTTACATGCTGTTAAATCAATAGTACCAGAACAGCTCAACTTAAACAATCATGACTTTGAAGAGGAGTGCAGAAAGTTGGCCTGCCAGCCAAACTCAAATATAGAAGCCACAAAAAATTACATGGTAGAGTCCTTTCTTGTTCAGACAAATGAATTCTAGCATGAATTCTACTTAACAAAATCTTAGTATTTTAACCCATATAAGAAAATAATCTGGCCTAGAATGCTTTTTGTATATTGCTTACCTTACAAAACGTTTCTGTCCCTATGGTTTGGTACCTGTAGAAAACATTATAAAATTAATACAAGTCTAAATAACCTTTACACGTTCCTATTTTTGGTATCTGTTTCACCCAGAAGTCTAAATGTAGAAGGAATTTAATCTAAAACAATGTTTCTAGGCTAGCATAGAAAAAGTGTGTTGACCAAGATTTTCCACAACAGAGATGTTCATACACACAAACCATAACTCATAATCCACAACCTAAACTGCCAAGCACCTACAAGTGTCTTTGTGTGATGGCCGCATTGTTTCAGACATATTCAATATTATGTTTAATTGCTCAGCGTGCAAAGATTCTGGGCCAGAATTTCACGGTGTGTTTGCAGCAGTTTTGAGAAGCAATCCGAGCTGAAGAGGCAGGACAGTCCGTGTCTGCTCGGCACCACGAGGTGGCAATCTGCAGCTGCTCTACTCGCAGGCAGGTAAACAGCAAAGACACTTCATTGACTGAAACACGGTACAGGCTGTATGACAATAGGAAATTATCAGGCCTAGTATGCTTCTTAACAAATAATTTATCTCCCACATATATATCTCCAACATCTACCCTTACCTCCCTGTGAAGTTCCCAGTAGTTCTATGGGGAGAGTAATAAAATAATTTTGAAAAATAACCTATATAACTACACAAAACATTCCTGCACTTGATAACTACCAATATTAACATGACTTTTTCTCTCTAAAAATGCAAAGGTTATAGATGGTATTTTCTCTTTTTCAAAGCTAAAAAGCCAAATTACAAACATGGTTAAAATCCCAAACATCTTTTTTGTACTTGCAAGTGCAGTCTCTTTCTGATTTGTATGCCAGGAGAACACACTAGCAACATGCCATAGAACAATCTAATTTAAAATAAAAACAGTCAAGTAGTTAACTTAGATTTATTTTTTTTTACCTTTGTGAAAATGGTGTACTCTCTGCAGGATTATTTTAAATTTCTTCATGCTGGTATATTTGCATAATTACTGAATGGCATATGTAGAATTGCTGAAAACAGGACATAAGCTTTCATTAACCAAGAGAGAGAGAAATTATCAGATCTCTAAAATATGTTTATGAACATAAAGAATATTTTAAAATGGGTGTTTTCATTTTAAAAACATATATGAAGCAGTAAATGGAAGGAGGTTATTTCACAGTGCACAATAGAAGTTGTCCAAGGAGGATATCATCATGTCACAGTTGTCTCATCATTCCTGTAGGACAGGAGTACAAACAACATCTGAGTAAACTGCTTGGAACAGATGTTTCAGTAAGGCTACAGCTACTGAATGCCTCTAGCCCTTCTTGCTGGGTAACGCCCAAGTATATATCAGAAAGGTATTTAACTTGGGAAGGGCTCCTCAAAACTTATTACCTGAAATACCAGTTCCCATGCGGTTCCCATACAGGTCTACAGAGCACGACAGAAAATGCTTCCCAGATACATGCTGGGATATGGGTCTCTTGGGCTGCTTTGGCACACAGCTCCACTGGGATTTGAAAATAAGTACAATTTTTCTCAGTTTCATCCAGACTTACTTCAGCACAAGACAAGCCTGTTAACACAGTGTAAGAAAGGAAAGGATACAATGAGTAAGGATTAATTAGAAGTTCAGGTTTTTTAGGAATAAGACTGAAAACAAACAGCAAATCAATTACAAATCCCCCCTCTAGCTTACACTTAATAGTGTGATATTTCTCTAGTTTCTTAAAACCAAGCATAAGCTGGAAACTTTTTCTTGTACTGTCAGTTAAGAGTCATTGTACTTATTTGTCTTAAAGCTTTTATTACAATGAAATTGCTAGAACAGATGTAGCTATAGATGCACCGACACAAAACTGCATTTGACTACATGTTTATTTTCCTTGAGGAAGAGGTAAGACAAACAGCTCTAACTGCATCATCAAAATTTGTTATTGAGTTCTTAGGGTAGAATTGCAGGACCTACTATGGTCTCTGCTTGGTTGGCAGCAAACCCACCATTTTAACAGAGGGGCAGAACTATTAAATCTGTTTATTCCCCATAGGAAACCACTTATCTATTTAGTCACTGCATATGAAAAAGAATACAGATGTATATAACATTTTGAGGTATTTACATTTTCATGGCTGTCAATGTATTTAACAATGAGAAACTGGCTATGGTAATGGTTCCTGAATTAATTCTTATCTATTTACATCTATTAATGAATTAAAATTCCTCATTTTGGGTTTTTACAGCCATTCTTTAGAGATTTTTCAGAGGGTGTTTAGTCTTAGAGCTGTAATTACAATTTCCTTATAAGTGAGGGGTTTTTGTGTTGTTGTTTTCTTGCAATACCTTCCTTTCATGGAACATTTTGAATCATAATCATGTAAAACATACTTTCAAACAAATACATAAGTAATCTCACACTCAAGAATAACTAAGATTAAGGAGTAATCAGATTAAAGAATCTTTTTGAAAAATCAGTTTTGAAGAGAATAGTCATTAAAGTGCATCTGTATGAGACAACTTTGGCAAATCAGTGAACACAGTCCGTGTAAACAACCTTTGATCAGCAGTTTCCCCAATATCATTATGAACTCCAGTTTTTGCTGTAATGGGATGATAAGTGAAAGGCAGACTGAAAACAATTCGTAGCTGTGATTTTCCATCTGAAAATTAATTTGTTGACTGAAAAATACCTACACAATTTCAGAGATAATAAGACATAACGAAGTAAGACTTTTTTTTCCTCCATTCACGCCTTGAGCCAGATTTCTACACAAAAGTCACTTTCCTCCTTTCATCTTCTTATTACTCTCCTAGTAAAGTGACATATTAAGCAGGTATGTAAGTGGTTGGTAGTTTAAAAAAGCTGCATATTTAAAAAACTTAGTGCATGACTGATCAAAGAACTGAATATGAAGAGGAAAGACTGGAGAGAGGGGGCAAATATGCAAAGGAAGCTATCACATTCAACAGAAAACAGCTGTGAAAAGCTACCACAGATTGTATCTACCTAGCTCACCTAATAAAGTCCCAAACAGAGACAATCTAGGACTCTTCAGTCCAGAAGACATCAGTAGAAATTAGCAAGATCTGACACTTAGAGAAATAATTAACAATGTCTTGTCTGTGTGAGAAAGAGGACAGGTAACTAAGAGAAGAGAGGTTTAATGATTATTAGGAATAGTAAGAGCTCAATATGTTAGTAAGAGTTCAATTTAGATTGAATATTCTGTAATTTTGATGCTTTCAAAGTATTATTAACACTCAGTATTACTCATCTGTTAAAGGTAATATTCATTAATAGTTCACACTGGATCGATAGACGTGTTATTGCATATACTGTTTGGGAACTGTTCCCTCATTTTGACATGTGTTCAACACCCGAGGAGGGGAAGGATCAAATGAGAAGGATTTGGACAGGTATCTAAATAAAATATGTATTAATGAACATAAAAAAACCCCTTCAAATTACAGCCTGCTGCCTTAAAAGCCACAGGGTGAGATGTGGGAAACAGTTCTTCTTCTTCCCCACAGAAGTCTAAACAAAATGCCTTTCAAGTCAGCAAAGGCCTTTTGCTGATTAATCCCAGCTAAGGAACCAAAAACAGGCCTGCTGCTCAAGGACAAATGAAAGCAAAACAACAGATGTGGTACAAGGCAGGAAGGATGGGCAAGTTGCGCATTGCCCCTGCTAGTTACTGCCCTAACTCATCTATGAATAAGAGCTTGTGTTGGCAATAAAATATTCAACATAACATCTCTAACCATATCTGTTTCAAGTGTTTTTTATTTTAGCTGAATTTTTGTTGCTACTTGCAACCTTTTAATTTAAGTTAGTGTACATTTTTTCCTTCCATTCAGTTCTTTCCATTTCCTCAAGGTACTGAGTCCTTTCAGTCAGTCATATCTTCTATCCATTTCACAGTTACCAAAACCACAAGATGATGGGAAGTTCAGTTTTTCTTCCTTTTTCAGGGACATAAGGAGTGTCTCTGCAGTTTCAAAACGTGGCTCGGCAGTTTGTGGTTTCCCTTTATTACATAGTATTTCACTCTTAAAAGCAAGAGTGTGAACTGAGATTAGATTTAAACTGAACATTTCCAAACATCATGACAATTCCTCTATGAAATAAAACTTTCATCTTAATTATTATTCCTAATTTTCACTTTGCAAATATAAAGTCCCTTAATGCCTTTGGAAAATGAAGATTATGAGAATGAGACTATACAAAGATAATAATGTCTCATTTTGCAGACTTTTAAACACCTTCTTTCAGATAGTAAATCTAATGTTAATTAATAGCAAGGCATAATATTAGATTTCTCTCTCTTGTGAAAATCCTGGATAGAATGTTCCATGATGCAGTATTTTCTGTGTTATTTTATATATTGGTTCCAATTAATAGCAGGGCATATTGCTGAAAAAAGTCAAGTAACTTATTCAATAACCAGGCAAAGAGCTACTATCACAATCAAATTACTTTTCATTATTTCAGTACAGACTGTGTAATTATAAATTAATTTTTCTTTTCAGTACCCCTGAAATTCCTGCATGCTGAAGTTTGGAGCACAGGCATGTGCTTTGGGTATTTGGGCTGGAGGGAAATTCCCAGGCTTCTACTAGTTTATGACAACCTCAGTCTGTGTGTATGTATATGCACAAGTCTGTGTATACAAATGCAAAAAGTGCTAAATCCAAACACACCAGTAACTTACTTAAGTAATTATGGCAGCTGCACACCTAAGCACTGTATTTTTAGAAAAACTCGTTTTCATTTGCTGTAACACACAATTGAACATCCTATCAACTCCTAAAAATTATTTGTCTGAAGCAAAGATATCTGTAAAAGAAAAATATACAGGCAACAATTTATTTTTAAGACTGTTGCTACTTCCCCTTGTAAATTGCATAAGCATGCTCTTAAAAAGGAACATGAAATGGACGGTATGCAAAAAGCAGAGGGTGAGGCAACATTAAAACAATAACACAACAGCTGTATTTCCATGTGAGAAAACCATTAAGCATACAATAGTTAACATTTCCTCCAAACACTCATTACATTTCATAAAGCCACATCAGCCACTATAACAAAATAAGGGTATTTAGAAGGAAGATCTTTTTAATATTAGAGATTAGAAAGGATCAACAACTACCGTAAGGACAGGAAAATTAAACTCTCATTCATCCCTCTTTGAGTGTTTTTGTGATTGATCTGAAGTACAGACTTTTTTGCTCGCTTCTGCATCCAGCTAGGTTTGGACTATTTCCAAAGATGAAGAGACACCACAACCCTCCTGAGCAAGCTGTTCGATTACCTGCCTTCCCTCACAGGAGCTTCGGTTTCATCATCTGTCTACACAGGGTACTGCAAAGTAGTAGCAACAGCTGGTCTGTAAGGAACAGCTATTTGGGTCAGAATGCAATATGAAAGCGAAGTTAAAGTATGGAAGAAGACAGGATGAGGAATGGTATAATGGTATATAGAAAAAAAAAAGCCATGTAAACTGTAACAGCCATACAGACTGGTGAAAAGATCTTTAGTACTCTCAAACTTAAGAGAAAAACCTCCCATCTCCCTTTCCTGCTCATAGATCTCCCTCCACCTCAATTAGAAGACAGAAGAGAGAGAGAAAATGCTGGGAGATAAATATCTTTTTAATTTAGAGTGGAAAGCCATAACAAGAACCAATTTCAAATAAGACATTCAGTAAATATTTTAATAGCGAGAGTGATTAACCACTTCATCTAACTACTGAGTTATTTTGTATCTCTTCATTTCTTCAAAATGGGTTTGAAAAGATCACAGTATAAATTTGTTTTATCTAGCTACTGGGGTCAATATCACATCAACTGGATGAAACGTAGTGGCCTACCACAAAGGCCAGAAGTGACTTAGTTCTTTTTTTGACTTGTGAGTTAATGGGCTCTTCTATTTAAATGTGGACTTTCTGAACTCAGGCAGCTAAATAAACTATCCCCCGTTAATATTATGACATCACTCTCTTTCTATATCTGAATACTATTAGATGGAGTTTATACAAATAAAAAAATGTCCTCACATTCAACTGCCTTCAAATATTAGTATGTCCTCTGACCGACCAACAGGACCAGTGAAGTTCAGTACAAGACTTGGTTGGAATAAAAAGAAGAAAGCTGAACACTGACTAATTCTCTCATAGGCAATTTTAGTCTTCCTCCCTTCCCTTCCCTTCCTCCCCTCCCCTCCCTTTCTCTTCCCTTCCTCTTTAAAATAAGCAATTAAGTACTTGTGGCTTGGACTACATTTAAAAATACATGTATTTTAGGCTCTTATTTGAGTATACCACTGAGATGGAATGACCCCCAAAATACAGGATCATTACTATTATCACATGGCAGTGGCTGCTGTATTAACTGTGCAGTGAAGGAGCTAAGGTTTGTGTTACATGGATAGATTCCTCATTTTTACTTCCACCATCTGTCACAGTAGAATCTACTGGAAAATGGAGTACAAATCATTCACGAATTTACAACACTAAGTTGAGCTAGTCCAGTGCTATATCATTTCTGGACCTGAACGCCTTTGTTTTGCACCCTAAGGGCTGCTCATATGCATAAATAACCCCCTTTTTTCTGTTTCTGAATCACAGTGTCCAGCCAATACAAAAAAGATTATTAAGTATGAAAACTGCACATATCTCCACCACAGAACAATAACAAGATCTATACTTTGATTTCCTGGAAAATAAAAATTGTAGCTATACTTCCTGTCAGGCCATTCCTTTGAACATGTTCTCTTCATAATTTGGATTCTGAATCGAGTTTATATGGCAGTTAAAAATTGTATGTGGCAGTACACAATGAAATTTAGCTTGACAGCTTGGACATCAAAACTAAAAATAAATGACTTCACATCCAAATAATAAGTAATAACAATGTTAGCCTGCATAAGAATAGCAGGGCTGGATTCAAATACAATATTAATTTTAGGGATATGAGTGACTAGGGAGAGACAGAGGCAAAGAAACAAATCCTTCATATAGCAATAGTCTCTTCTTATCCCCCAGGCAACTGGCTGCCTTTCACCTCAGCGGCAGAGCAATTATGTGGCATAATGACTGCAGTGCAAATAAGCAGAGAGATTTTATTAAACCAAATGAGCAAATCATCTGCGTATTATTGCGATTTGATTGACAGTGACAAGTGTCGAGCAGACACGGATGTGAATATGATAAAGAGGCTTGCAGGAAAGCTCTTGATAATGTTACTCTTGATAAAGTTGCTTGGCAAACCTCTCTAAGTAAATAAAGGTGAAAGAATATGATGCATATTAATTCGCATAGTTTGCAACCTGCCACAGGACTAGAGGAAAAGTTGCAATAGGTTCAGCACATGGCATTTCATATGAATTCTAAAATTGCATTTATGAGTCTCATAGACTTTACAATAATATATTAATATTAAAAGTAAAGGTCATTCCACATAACAGTTAAGCTGCCTGAGCTTC
This sequence comes from Chaetura pelagica, assembly GCF_000747805.2. Classification (NCBI taxonomy): domain Eukaryota; kingdom Metazoa; phylum Chordata; class Aves; order Apodiformes; family Apodidae; genus Chaetura; species Chaetura pelagica. The sequence continues at coordinate 1,557,326 of NW_009953205.1, read as the reverse complement.
AACCTTTATATCAATAACAGACTCAGGCTGGGGGCAAGAGGAGGAGGAAAACAAGTGGAATGATCTGAATAATGTAAAATGTTACTTGGAAAGATTGCTGCCTTTTGCTGGGATGTCCATTTACACATTTGTACTTGCAGTGGACATTTCATTTCTGATGGGCCTACCATGAGAATGATTAAATCAATACTTTTCATGAAGGAATGTGATTAATTGACATGGCCCTTCAGGCCTCCATATAAGCCATTCTTACATTAATAACTCCCTTATGACATCATAGCTGCACAGATTCCAAAGTTTCACATCATTGCAGTCAGTGTCAAACTTTGGATAATTACTTTTGGCACATGGAATGAATTAACCAAGGGGAGTGGGGAGGTTTGACAGCAATGCCCATAGAAGAAAAGCAGCAGGGATAAAATCACCCATGCCGTAATGTCACTAACATCATGAATAAATTTGGGCTTGCAAGTTGAAACTGTGAAACAAGTGGATAAACCATGTGAAAAATAGCTCTCTTTCCTCCACTCATTTTTTTTTTATTATTTTAAATTTGAATGTGAACAAGCAACAGCATTATGCCACATTTCAGTTAACATTCTTTTGCCATCAAGCACCATCAAGTTGAGGATTTTCACTCTTTGAAAAAGAATTGTATCTGAGAGGAACTGTTCTTGTCATAGCAAGTACACTGTAAAATATGGAAAGCATTTCTGATTTATGTTGATTTGAATATGCATTTGGACATATTTCAGAGAGACCCGCTTTGCAAGGTCTGCATACTCTGAGCTGATTGCTACAAATTTTGTGCTTAACTTTAACTATGCGAGTAAACAGCAGCAGAGGCATCCAAGAGCTGACATGCTCAGAATAACTGATGCTTAATAATAAAAATACTTAATCCCTCCATAACTTACTTACATGAAAGGTATCACAGATACATTTTTCACCATGTGAGCCCTTCAAATTCTAATGAGCAGTCCAAAGGGTATGGACTAAGAAAAAACCTAAACACAAGAGCATAAAATATTTAGTACAAAATCCATTTGATATAATATTATAATTTGCTGTACAATCTATTTGTTATAATAACATGATCATTTATGATTTAAAAGCATGAGATAACCTTAATTCTACAAAAACAGTCTAGGGTATTCAATAAAATAAATTACTGTACTAGCCTAGTCCAGTTCTTGGAAATTCATTAGTAATTTCTGTTTTGTAAGAAAATCAGAATGACATTTTATACAGATTAAAGTTTTTCACCATTTTGGAGTAAGATGTAGCAAAAGTATAGACAACAACAGAAAAAAACCAAAACTGTCAGCATAAGAATTTCCCATGCCTTAAAATTGCTCTTTGTAGGTTTCAGATTTTTTTAATACTTGTAATATAACCATCAACTTGTTTTTTTTTCTTTTTGGTAAACAGGTTTAAGAAATAGTAAAACATTCTTCAAAGTGTATCGAAGTTGATGCAATCTTGTCATTAAATATATAAGTAAATACTCTCATTACCAGATTTTTATAATCTGTATAACCTAATTATTGATGCGCAGTTTTTACCACAACATATTTAAGCAAGTATCTATAGAAGTCAATTGAAATTCAAGCCATCTCATTCTAAAAAGAAAAAAACCCCAACAAAACAACAACTTTTCCTCTAGGAGATAGTCTGAAACGTCACTATGAAATTAACTTTTAGATTGGAAGATTTATATATTAACTTAATTATTTGATATTTAAACTACACATTAACTATTTAAAAGAATTTAATAAGTTTTCTTAATGTACTTGTGAGCCTTTTGGTGTAAATTACAATTATATAATTACAATCAGTGCATATTATGATCTAGAATGCGCAATTTCTTCTAAGAGTCAATTTCAAACCTTTGACCATTAGAAATAAAAATATTGATCATATACTCTAACTTAGCTGCCACAGTGACCTTTTTTCTGAGACTACAGAGAGTAGATTTGAGGAAACAGTGTTAATCTCTGTTAGTTTTACTGAAATGCTATAAACTGTATGTCAAAATAATTACTGAAAGTTATTCTAGGAATTGATTAAAACATCATATTAATATGTTCTCCAGTTGCCACCACAATTTGAAGAGCTAGAGTACTAAACAATTTTAAAACTTTGCGAACCATTGAAAAAAACTCAAATATTTTATATTAAAATTGTCACTTCTGTCATACCCAAAACAGAAATGAAAATAAGTATTTCCTCTTCTTAAAAGGATCAAATTGATTGAGACTGGTGAAGCACTGTTTTCCACTTTTCAGTGTGGAAGGCTACAACTTCACACATTCCTCCTTAAACATCAGACTCCTTTAGAAATGTCAATGAAATGATAAGTGTGCACATCATCAATTTAAATTTTAAGTAATGGGCACACACAAAACTACTATTTTTCTGAAAACATAGAAAAGAAAAAAACCACAAGTTTTTACAAGTGGGGAATAGAACTGAGAGGGTAAATGAACACTATATAAGTATTTGTAAAATTACGATGATGCCCTTTAGAAAAAGAATGTAGGTGTTTATAGTGGAAACCAGAAGATTTTGCAGAAGATAAAACGAATCTATTCAGTGTAAGGAAGCAATACAAATTTATTTTAAAAAACCTTATGTCTGCATATTTTATACAAAATTAGTATGGATATACAAGTGTGTAAGTTGAGTAAAACCAGACATTAGCAGAGCTGTAATTACCAGGCAAATTAAAAGGTTGACTCACTTTGTAACCTTGCTTTTCAGGGTGTGCAAATATTAGGTAGTCTTTTGGGGTTACAGTCTTCTTACCTTGCTTTTGTGGAATCAGAATTCATTGTAATGTGTAGTAAGGCTGGTCCTCCTGGAAGGAAGAAAAATTCCATTAAACAAATTAAGAGAAGACGGATTTTACACCCCTGATTCAAAACACTCAAGTTTTTGAAACAATGGGTGCAGCAAGTAGCATTCATAATCCCTAATTTATATCTTAACTATCTTACAATTTTAACACAATATTTATGGGGAACAATCATTTGCTACTAGTCCACTACTGGAAAAAATATTGCCAGAGCTAAAATATGAATAAGAAAAATATAACCCACTTATTTTCTAAACTATTACTTCCACTTAAAAAATAACATAGAAGTGTTCAAACCAAGTGGCTCCGTTGCACTTCAGAAATAATGAGATGCAACATTTTAGAATTAAAAAAATAATGTATCACTTAAATTGCAGGATACTTCAGGCAAGTATTGTTCATCTATTCTGTGAACTGTAGCTCTACCTCAGCTCCAGATAATCCAATAACATCTCTAACGATGAAAAATTATGACAAGTTTCTGGTTTTCATGGAAAACTGAAAACCTGAAAGCAAAGTGCTATGTCAAGAGTTCCCTGCTAGCTCAGAGGGTAAACTGGTGCCTCCTTACAGGTATCCTATTCATGACTCATCTCGAGTGACCTGTTAGTTTAAGAACTCTGACAAGATCAATGCCTGAGGTAAGATGGTATGGCTGGAGGCCATAACAAAATGTGTGAGTAGTACAGGCATTCCAGCCAGGCTACAAATTCTTATTGATGTCCATAAGAAAGAGCACCTTTCTGAAACAGCCAACACAGAGGTCACAGTTTGTAAACTTAAGTTGGAGTAAGTCCTGCATAATGCAGAATAGTTTATAAAAACTAAAGGCAATAATAAAACAATCAGATTTTGTCTCAACTCCTTTATCCTTTCCAGTTAAAAACAGGAATCAAACCCAAATATATTAGTCCTTCTACTAGAACCTTTCAGTTATTTATTTTTTTCTTTTTAGAATAGAAAGACAAAGGTTATTACAAAGAACTTTTGAGAAAGTAGGAAAGCTAAGTACTAAGAACTCATACTGCACAAAATATAAATCACAACTATCTCTTTTTAAATAATTAAGTTTTAAATATTTGGAGGAAAACTAGAGAAACAAAGGGAGAAGTGTGAGGCTCCAGGTGTACATGGAGCCATAGAATGGACATTCATTATCAATATTTTACCTCCAACAAAAAAGGGGTAATATTCTGAGATAGGAGAAAGCAAAATAAGTAAAATGATTGTGCCTAAACATCAGCATTGCTCTTCTCTCCAACCAGGACACAGGCAGGGTCCACACTACAGCTCTTGGCTCCAGCCACACCTTCAGCCCCAAATATACTCCTTCCCAAATTGTCCAGACTGCAGGATGACTTCTTAGACAAGTTAATTCTGTTTATATACTACATTATTTTGTGTCTAAACACTTGTGTTCTATACCAAAACCTCTATTACCAGTAATATGTCAAAAAAACGTTAAGTAGGTGGTTGACAATAACAGCAAAAGGGAATTTTTTTCTTCCTTTAATTCAAACACTCAGAGGGAGAAAAACATGCCTCCAAACAAATGAACATGCAATTCTACTAAACCCAGCATATGCTTAACCAGTGGATGCATTTCTGTTGCTCAGGGTGGCACCAGAAGTTACATGTTATATTTTTCATTCTCTTCATTGGTAATTTCTCTGTCATTTACCTCCTCCATAATAATGTTTAGCTGAGTAAAAGAATGCTTTAGGCTTTAAGTCTTAAAGGCTCTTCCCTCTTTGCCCCCCTCAGTAGGATGACTGATTTCAGCCCTTTAGAAAAATAAGCTTACTTCTGAGACATTAGTGGCATTATTGCCTCCTTTAATATTCGTGACAGTCTCCAGCAAATGTATCACAAGTTGGCATTTATTAGTGCTAGGCACAAGTAAGGGGCATGTTATTTGATTTGAATAACAGCTTGGAGCTACAGTTTGAGTCCAGAAATATATTAGTCAGAAACAATCTCATTTAATAACACAGAAACTAATAAAAGAAAAGTATTCCAACTGATTCAAAATTGAATTTATGAATATTGCTAAGCAGGATTAATGATCAAAAACTGAACCTGTTTGTCATGTTATAACAGACTTTTCCATTTAAATGCAAAACTAGAAGTCAATGAGTCCAATGGATTGTATATTGCTTTGAAGAAAACCAGTTCATTTTACACATAAGCTTTGAAATTGGCAATAAACTTTAATTACAGGGTCAGATAATCAAATTATAATCAAATAGCCTCACATAAAATCTATGTTTGAAATTAATGAGATACAATTCTACTAGTCTGTAATATTGTACCTCTGAAACTTACTAAAAGACATTTCATTTTCATTTAAAAGTCACCTTAAGGACTTTTCCCTCAATTTCTCCTGCATAGCTCAATTTTATTTCGAAATGTCTCATTTTTAGACCACACAGTTCTAAAGATTTTTGCATATGGAATAATAATTTGTTATTCCACAGATTTTTATTGATAATAAGAATTTTAATATAGCAATATTAGAAATCTTTCAAGTAGATGCATACTTATGTATTATTAGAGTAAGCCACAGTTCAGATAATAAAGCTGTATAGTTGTTCAAATGCACATACTTATTAAAATATTCATTTAAGATGAAAATTTTTATGACTGATCTTAACTTGCAAGTGCAAACACATATGCTAATGTTCTCTACTGCATAATCCATTTCTTTTCTGGGGTATACAACCATGATAATTTCTCCCTGTCTTTCCTACCTTATTTGGAAGAAGAAAAATACATTATATTAAAAACAACAAAAAAAAGAAAGAATAAAACCAAACCCACTCTGTCTTTCTTTGCAGGCAAGTCACGTTATATTTTATAGCTCAGCCTTGTCAACCAAAATGGCAGTTACAGCTTAGTACAACTTGAGTACAGCTCCATTGGGTTTTATATAGGACATTATTAATTGAAGTATAATTACCAAAAGGAAGATGCAATATTGCTGGACAGATAATGTCAAACCTCATTAAACATGGAACTGTGAAAGTACAGAAAACTGTAAACAGTTACAGAGCTATCATTCTACTCAACAGCAACGGAAGTGCTTGACAGCACACAATGTACTTAAAAACCTATGTTAAAATTGACAAACCTCAGACAAGAAGTACAATTGGAAAATTTTACTACTAAGCAAAATATTTATAACTTTTAAAAATCAAGTATTCCCCATGACAGCCCTCTCTTATCAATGGAGGGCAAAGGACCTTTTATGTCTTGCACATGGATATTTAAAGCAGAAAGATAGCACTGCTGCTATGCAATGACATAGCACTTAGATCTATAGGTGTGGGGTAGCTTAAATGTCTTTCTCTAAGTAGCAAATTACTTCAATTTTCCAAAAGATCGTATGCACAGCTTCTTAGTGTAAAGCAGCACCTATTCCACATGTCCATGTCCTAAAACTCTTAATACCTTTTTTTTTTGAGAATAGAAATGAACCTTTAGAAAGTTAAAGAGAATATTACAATTCTTGCTGATTCTTCCAATAGAAGAAGCAACAAAGTAATATAATTTGAATGACATGGAGATTTTGAAGAAGCAATTGTCACTAGTATAATGTCACACAAGATAGTTAACATTCTTGATAACTGATTTTGTGGCATAGTTTTGTGTTAAAATCAGATGTGCCACGAGCAGAATATTAACAACAGTTTGGGGCATGTAGATTTTTCACAGAAATACACCTGAAGGGTAAAGGAGTTGTGAAGATCTTTCCTGTATCATAGTGACCAGGTGAAATTGCAGCTCTCTGAAGTGACTGTCATGCAGTATAAGAACAGCCTGGAGGGTACAGGCAACTCACTGTTCGCCAGTTGAAGCACACAGATGTGTTCATTTTGTGCAAAATTTCTTTAGCTTCAACATTTGAGGGTTTTTTTTCACCCCTTCTGACTTTGAAAAAACCCCCGTATGTTTTGAATAGGAATCCAAATTCTCTCTTTATGAATGCAACACTAAGTTGTTACTCTTGGACGTGCCTCATTTCCAGTTACCTGAGTTTTGAAAAATAAACAAGCAAAAAACCCCAACCAAACTAGTCCAACAGCCAAAAGCTTACTAACCTTCATTTGTTTCCATTTGAATAGAAACAGATGCTGAAATCAGGTGGTTTTTTCCTTTAATCCTGCATATTTATAAAGAATGCACAACATTTTTGAACAGATGGAAATTGTTTCTTTGTTTCTTATTTCAAAGTCTTTGTTAGTCAGCACATCATACAATCATTATATTGAGGCAATTTTACTGGAATCCTTGTTAGCACATCATCTACTTCTTATGAATAACTCTATGTATCCCATTCATTACTTCATATACACGTATCAGTATTTTATATTGGATCCCCCAAAGGAGTCCTGTTTTTCTTTCTCCTAGGATTGTAAAATCATGCTTGGAGACACTATAAAAAGTATAGCTAAGTGTCCTTACCTGCTACAGTGTTTTAATTTTTTTCAGAAATAAACATTTTTAGCTACAAGATTTCTACATTAGTCAAATTAGGTGTGGGTTCGTTTTGGTTTTTTTCCTTTTTAGAAACTTCATCCATGAGAATAGTATTTTTTTTGTTCACTGCCAAACACCATGAAATCCCTTGAAAGTGTTAACAAAGGTAATTCTTAACCTAGAAATCTCTTGATTTCTTTTCTCTGAAATGAAATTATTCTGCCCAACAGGCAGTCCGTCAGGATTTGGTTAAATTCCTGATCTGAATCACATTGCAAACAACTTGACTTTCTCTACAGACTAGAGAGTTTTACAAACTCACTAAAGCAATTTAGGTCTTTAGTTTCAGCCCAAGTGTCACCAGCTTCTCCTTCATTTCTTATTGGCTATTTTGTGAACATGTCCAGAGGTGCTAGACTGCAAGAATCTTGCTCAGATTCAAGCATGATGTGCAATATTGCTAAGGCTCCTGCAGTTCAGCAGTTTCAAAATTATGATGTTAACTCCTTTTTCTCAAGAAATCAAGTACAGTCTCATGTTACAGGTACCTATCACTGGAGAGGCCCAACCAGCGTAATTAAAATACACCCACAGAGGAGCCATATTCTGTTAGTCTTTCCATATGTCCTGTGATCTGATATTCCCACCAAATTTATTGATGCACACCAATACCCTATCCTTGCCACCATCAACTCTTTCTCATCTCCTATTGCAATAACTCATAAAGATACTTTCTCAAGTAAGCAGTTTTATCAACTGCTTGTTCATACATAGGACAACTGTCAAGATTCTGTCTTCAGTTTCAGCATCTCATGGGTCTAGAATATCAAAGGCTTTTTAATTTTTTATTTTTTATTTTTTTTTACCAAGTTCACTCATTCCTGTTTGTGGAAATACTTGCAACTTGCAATCAAAATGCCATATGAATGCAACAACATTACTGTGATTGTGTTCAAATCTGCAGCACAGTATGATAGATCTGTAACTGCTGGGCAAGTTTCCCCCAGAATACCTGAACCTACAGAATCATTGACTGTGATCTATCCTGATCTTAAGTTTCCAACTAAAAAAATAGCCTTTAACCATAGTAATGAGTTACTTTTGCAATAGGTTGTCTTTGGAAAACTCCTACCCACATATGTCCTCCCCCTGACCTCCCACCCTGGTAATAAGCTATCAATATCTCAAACCCTTTGTGTTCCTGTGTCAACACTATCCCCAAACTGTAAGTGTTAGCAGCTGTGCACAATATGAAAGGGTTTTTGAAACACAGGGAGACTAAAACAGGAGCAATCACAAGAGCCTCTTTGACTCTCAAAATGCTAAATCATACACTGCTGATCACTGAAATGGTTTTCTTTCTTTACCAAACTTATGTAGTGGTTTTGCTGTTCTGGCCAACCTACAAATGAACTTTTAGTAATAGGAGGCCTGAAACTCTGAACATATGTGGGCATCCACAGAGCTGGCAAGTTTTGGACAGCCTCAGCTTTCTTTTTATTGTGAAAATTTATCCTCACTGATTGTATACTCAAAATAATGGACTTGTTTTCAAAGCTATTACTATTTTTTTTAATTAAATTTTAAATTCAAACTGTAAGATCACTGTGTTTATAAATGCATTTGCTTCTGCTCATCAAAATTTTGCATGCATCAAGATACTGTTTAGTTAGGCTGGAAATAAAGAGAGCAACAATATGCTGTAAGGTTGTAAAACATGGTGACACAACAACGTAAGACAAAAAGCCATCACTTTAACTGACCACAGACCTTGTCCTTCTCTGTAAGCATTTTCCTCTATTTGCTGATGACGTTTTTACAATCCACTCTAGAAGAACAGAAGCGTGCCACATCTACTTGTGATTAAAAAACAAAACAAAACCCAACACACAAACCCTTCCAAAGTATTTTATGGAATTTCCTGTATCTTGCCAAATATATAGTTGCACAAGCTTTTCCTTTAGTTGAGCAGCGTTTTATGCCTAAGAATTGTAAACTAATTCCCCTTCACCCTGTTGGCAAATGGTGAGATAACTGCACTAACTGTTTCTCCTGTGTTTTCAAACTTGGATTATCTCAGCCTTGTTTATTTAGAGCACTACTTGTGATTTTTTTAACTGGATAGTTTCTTTAGTTTTGTGTTCCTTATTAAAGTGGAGAGCACTGCAATGAAACTAGTCAAAAAAGATCTTTTTGTCGTCATCAACCTCCTTTTTCTTTACAATGTTCTTCTACAGCAGCATCTGCTAGACCTGTTTGTTCTCTCTCATTTTGCAACTCATTTCCTTCCTTAACATTCCTCACTTGTCACAAACATTCAGGAAACAGAAGCACATCAATTCCAGTTTGGGGTCCACAAGAACACTAGCAAATGGGTTTTGTAATTTGAAAATGTCTGCTATTCCACGCATTTCTTAGCTGCTATTCTGTGCATTTCTTAGCTGTTATTAAGCAATTGCTAGCAAAACTCTCATTAGTGCAGATTAACTGTTTATATATAAAAACTGTGCGACTGATCTCTGTATCTCTAAGCTCTATCAACTTCATGTGTCTATTTGCTGTCGTGTGAAACTTCCAGTAAACCATGTCACTGCTTTGTTTTGTCCCATGTTTAGCCTACCTTTTTCTTGCAATTTTTTATATTTAAGTGTATTTCCCCTAATTTACTATCTACTTCTACTTGTTTTATAAGTGAAAGACTAGATCTAGCTATTTTTTGTTCACCTGTTCTTATTTATATAAGATTAAATATTCAACAGATTAGCATAAAGACAGTAATAAAGGAATAAGCATACTTGCACTTACATATTGCTCAGCTTCAATTTTCCTCACAACCAGCTGTTTTCTCTTCTGGTTGACTGTCCCAAAGAAATGGAAGAACTAAGTCAAATTCCAGTTCATATGTGGATGGCTAAAAGTACCAAATACATGAGCAATGCATCACTTTTTTTAGATATGTTAAGTATTTTAACTGTTTCTACTGCTATCTACTTAAACCAAGGGTGATGATTACATCCAATCTATTTTAACTCAAGGTCAACAGTGGCTTAAAATCAAGAGAAGACAAGAAGCCCATTAATACGTTTAGATTGAAAATACTGGAGCGGTGATCATCATCTGAGGAATAATGTTCTTGAAGAGCCTCTCAAGCTGTAATAGGGAAATGGCAAAAATTTAAAAAGTGGAACTTGATAAATGTATGAATGAGATTATACAGTAAGATTCTCAGTGCCTGCTAGACTTTATCATAATAAAAGTAAAATTAGAGAATTTATTATATTAAACATGGTGAAGCAGTGAAGCCCCAGAAGTAGAAACAGTCACTGCGAATGTTAAGATTTTCATCCTTATGTCTGTAGATGGAGCCCTAACATAAGTAAATACCCTGTTAGGAATGCAAGTTTGGAATTTTGTAGAATATATTTAGAGGCTTTTCAACGTTTCTACATTGCTGAGGTTTTAATTTTCAGAAAAAACAACATGAGACGCCTGCTGTTTTCCTGGTTTCTCAATATGCTGAACTGATTCAGTTCTCAAAAATCCAGAAAGAAAAACAGTTGTTCTACTTTTATTCTGTCCTGCAATTATTATCTAACCTAACCTTCTCTAACCATTTCTCTGCTTAAGGGCACCTCCAGGGCTGCCAGTCCAGCTGAATTAATTTAGAAAATGATATCCAAGCCAGACTATTCTTATTCATCCCCTACACACATTATTCCTTTAATAATTTTAGGCTACTATACTAAAAGGCAAGGCAACAGCACATTTTGTGGATTTTATTGTATTACATATAAAACATACTGCTGAAATATGGATTGTAGAGATCTCAGTGAGGAAGGAGGGAACAGAGTACCATCTGACTGAAAGATGTTAGATAAAAGAGGAACTATTTATAGAAATAAAATATGTCTATAGTTATCACTGTGGCTAACAATACAGAGTTCATGAGTATAATGAATCCTTTTCTTCCTATAACTCACTTGTTCAAAACCAAAGTATTTCTTGATTCCTTGCAGCAAAACAAACACCTCCACAGAACAAACAACACTACATTCTTTCATACTTCCCAAGACTTTTTGCCTTTTTCAAACTCCAAGAAACATATGGTATCACTATTGATCTGGAAGTCAAAATATATGTGCAGGGAGTGTTGATATTGGGTTGGCATTTGGAATCGAGGTCTGAACATGGAGAGCTGTAACAACTAGCATCAATTTTAGAATAATATGACTAATAGCTGTTGTTGTTATTGTTGGGTTTAATTATTTTTTAATTTTTTTAAAAATAAAGTTAATGAAAACACAAACCTCTCTGGTTCCAGAAGCTACTAAAAAGTTCACATGGCCAAAGGCCACTCTCTAGGGAGCCAGAGAGATAAAAGGTAAAGGACAGCACACCTTACAAGCAGGAAGTAGGAAAAGGGACCCTGCACTGCACTATGGGATGGGATTGGGTCACTTCACTCCCTTTTAATGTCTTCAGTTGAAAGTAACTACAAGCCCATATATTGCTTTCTATATTTACATGACAGCTTCTTGGCCAACACTCAAATCCTTATGAACCAGAAGAGATTTAAAAGATAGCAATTGATCACAAATACTTCAAAGCTCTTAATTTATGTGAAAAGAACAGGTACATCAGTTTATTTTGAGACAGAGGTTAAGTTCTAGTAAACACCTGCGAAACTCACAGTTTTGCATGAACTAATTGTCAATAAATTTTTTTACTACACATTCATGAAAGTTAATTTCTGATTGCACAGTAAAGTTGTACAATTCTCAGTTCATGTTACCTTACTTAATGATGGGACAAGTATCTCAGTTTGAACTAGCTGGTACTGCCAGGTGCAATACATCTATGTTGAATATAGACACAGAAGTTGAATACAAAATAGAATTAAAACTACTGTTTAGCTGTGTGAGCTACACATGCTATGTATTTAATTTTTATATTTAAGTAACTGTCATGAAGATTATTTTCAGATTGAAAATTATTTGCTGATACAATTAACATGTTATGTTAATAATAAAAGCACTTGGAAATATCTAGGTTTATTGCATGGTGACAGATTCTTAGAAGAGAAATAGAATATACCCTATTTATTATAAATGGTTTCTTTCCGTTGGACTATAAATGTACTTAAGGTTAAGAATGTACTATACTGATTCACAGCTTGAGTTTGTTAATTTACCTCATTTTGGAATCAATTATTTTGTAGTCATTTATAAAATACAAAATTGTCTGTAGGGAGATGAACTCTTTTTTAAACCAATTTGCTAAGAGTTATTTTCTCATCACCCAGAAGGTTTCCCTAAATAACTGATAATAACCCTCTTCAGCTTCTTTAATTTCCTTATGTGATCATAAGGCAGAGATTTCTGGTAATTTTTACATATGATATTTTAACTGAAGGAGATGCAGTCTGTGCAGATTCATAACATTAAATTTGGTCTATCCAGATGATGAGATGTGGTCCAAGTTAGATTGTATGAAATACCATGAATGACTGTGTGTTCTATTTAAATACAATTTTCCAGATTCTACCTAATTAAAATAAAATTAAGTTGATTTTTAAGAGCTAACCTGTCCAAAAGATGCCCAGTAAATTCCTATGGGAGCTAGTTATCATTTTAATCTGTAATCATTTATACCATGCTGCCTAATATATGAAGATACCTTATAATATCAATAAATTTGTTTAACTCTCTCTCCTTATAAAGATAAATAAAGAAAAAAGAAATAAGCAGAGATAAAAATTGAACAAAATGGGTCCATTCTGTCCTATGCCAAAAGAAACAATATATTTAATCAAGGACAACTTAGTTCAGAGAACTCCTCATAGAGCTCCAGTGTTAGAAAGCACTTAGTTAAGTTTCCACTTCATGACTTGTATCACATACGGAAAGTAAAGAAACCGGATTTAACTGCAGCACCTTCAGGTACTTGTTGACCCACAGACTGAATCATGTATCTGCAGCTTCTACACCCTGGAGCAAATATGATACATTAGGCGTAAGAAGATAATATCTTATTTCAAGAAATTCATTAGCCAAATAAAAGAAGCCTTTATCTAAAACAGTTACAGCAATTTGTTTAAGACCATCATGTTATTTATTTATTTCATAACTCACTATGGCCTTTTTTAATATGACAGTAGAATTTGTTTTCTGGTGTTCTGGCTTACATTAGATAACCATTATTTTTTATTTTATGCAAGACATATGGAAAAATTCACTAGTGCTGTACTGTACATTTCCACACACAGCAAACCAATATCTGATCACTATGGAAGCAGCAAAACCCTGCTTGGCAGTGAACACAAAGCAAATTTCAAGACCTATGGACATGTGCAGCCTTGTGCAAGAAAGTCTCCAAAAGTCAAAATACAAACAGATTCACAGAAGCATTTACTGGGAAAATGGAAAATTGGCATTTATTTTAACTTCAGAAATTACTGCAGTCAAAAAAACTGCAATTAAAAAAAATAAATAAAAGTTGCAGTATCTATCTCCAATATTTTGTAGAGTAGGTTTTGAGTTTCATACTCTATCTAAATGCTAACACCTTGGGAACTTTTTAAATAACTCTAAAGATGGCCATCTTTAAATGTTAGTCACGAAGATGAATCTTTGCTTACTAATCAAATGTTTTTAATTCTATGTATCCTGTTGGGTCACAATTTGCAGTTTTCCATAATGCTGCTTCCAGGAATAAAAGGTGAATGCTCAAAGTGTTTTTTTCAACTTTCTGTCCTAAAATATTTTTTTTTTGTATTTCAGTTAGGCTGACAAGTATCACCACAGCAGGTGGAATGACCTTTACGACATTCCTATATTACAATGTATTTTGTGAGACTCTTTTCAAGTTATTTCAGTCTGTTAGGAACAATATACTGGCAAGGTTAAGTTTCTTTTCTTCTAAAAGTAAGATTATTTTCACATTTTATTACAGACAAAGCTAATAATTAGAAGGTATAATTTCATTTAATCAGAAATCCATCCTCTGTTCAATGACTCATGCATTATTTTCCTTGAGGAAAAAAATCCCAACAAAACAAATCAGTGACCGCTAGTCCCAATTTGGAAAGTATTTAACTGCAAGGCATGGTTCACAGATGTTTTTGTGTCCTTGACAGTTTTATGGGCAAGAGAGTTAACTTTGATGATATGAAAACGTCAAGAAGAATTAGCAGGGAGGACAAAATCAAAAAGGTTTCTGAGGCAATGGAAATAAGAAGCCATAGTCCTTCAAGAAGCAGAAGCAAGTATAACCCATTTCTGATGAACAGATGATTCCCTTGAACAAAAGGTGAAGGAGTCCACTGGAAGAAAATCAAGGATTTGCAAGCCAGTATCATACCTCTTGTTAGGTATGTTGTCATGTGTACATAGTAGTTAATCCATTTTTTAGCAAGGTTAGCTGTCAATTTACACCTTATCCATGTGAGTCACAGTTGTCTAAACCAAGCGTGAACCTTAAGTATGATGTGTACCCACAGGAAGGAAGGTTTACAGAGGCTAACTTACAACACCCCTATGGAATGCAAACCCTGCTTTTTGCTTTTATTTATTATTTTTGCTAATGCTGGCCAGAGCTCTATGAACAGCCATTCTCAATTGCTGTATCATGCTGAGTTAATACCAGCCTTGATGTGGATTTGCACATCCATTCGCAGGCCTTGAATCTGTCACACACATCCATGTATTAATTCCAGGGCATGTATGCCTCTATTCTTTTGGACACTATGTATTAAGAGATTTACCAATTTACTTACTTAAAATGCTCTTTAATTCCAGTGGTTTTATCCCTTCAAGAGCATTTGACCTCTTCTGGAATGCCAAGTCAATTCAGTTTCACAACAGAACAACAGGATACAATATGCAAATAGCATTTATGCTTATCAATCAAGGGAGCGCGGATAGAAGTTTTCACAACTGTAGGTATCAATACCCTATTTAAAAACACACCCTGAGTATATGTACCTATTGTTCTTTCTCTCAGACATCAGGTAAAGAAATGTAAGAGTAATTTAATCTCAATTAATTTGATGGCCCTTTTGGAATAGCTTGTTCTGCCGAGATCACCATCATATAAAAGACTGCACTGTATCATGTGACTGCACCTCAGCAACATTTAATTTTACAGCATTATCATACTCTCAATTTATACAATTTGTGGATTTTTCACTGTTTAGCAGGCCAAGAAGCTGCTTTTTTGTACAATCTGTATCTTTTTATAATCTTCCAAAGTTCATAATCAAGCTGAATGAAGGTAAAACGTGCTCTGAAACAAACATTATTCCAATACATGAAGATTTAGCAAGAAAAGAAAGCCCTCCTATGGAAGCTGCTTAGAAGACAGCCAAACATCCCAAGTGGTGTCTGAAGGACTTGAAGATTTTGTGCATACTCAGTGTTTGCTATCTATAGGAGCAGCTAAGAGTAAAGAAATCAGCTTTCATTTTCTTGCCTTTGGCTCTCTTTATTTGGTCATGATCTAAACTGTCCTGGCTTATCTTGCAGGCACATGGTCCAGCTGCTCTTCACAGGCAACCTCACACATAAAATGGAGCACAGAACAGAATGTTTATAATCTAAGGATACTCAACTTCCATTTGAGTATAATTCACAGCTACTTGTAATTAGAAAAATTTTACAAGTCAGCAGATATAACTCTAAGACCAAAACAGCAAAATAAAACAAAGCCCAAACAAATAACCCACAACTTTGTATACACAACTGTATTAAGGAATTCAATTCACTCAGAAACAAGAAAGCACCAGATTTCACAAAGATATTAGACATAGATGATGTTTTGTATAAAAATGAGTGAAGACAATTTACCAATTCATGTAAGATAAGATTCTAAAATAAGATTTTTTTTAAAAAAAGTTGAGGCAAAGGGCACCCTAAGTAGCAAACTGGAGAAGATAAAAGTATTTTCAAGTGGGACATCTAGTCTTGCTTGTAAACCCAAACACACAATATGAATGCAACACGAAATATTCTCAAAGCCAAGTTAACTTCAAGTCTTAATGTCCAATGTTATCGAAAAACAAAATAAGAAAGAAAGGAAATTACAATCAACTATTACTCTAACCATCCAAACCCAGTGCACTGTAATAAGGAAGCAGTGAGGTAACATTCAGAGGCCAAGTGCTTACAATCCTACTAATAACATGCCAGTCAACATTTCCAGCTAATGAATACAGCTGTCACATTCTCTCCAACTCTTACATAACAGCATTCCAGAGCCAAGAAATTCAAAAGCTATAACACAAGCAGCAAACAACTTATGTTTGAAGATTTCCCAAATTCACCAGGAAACTGGAATCTGTTAAGATCACGCTGACATTCAAAATTGTCCTGTAACTTAAGACATTCAGCTGACTAGTAGCTCCTCCATCAAGCATTTATCTCCACAGAGAAACAATACCTACTAATGCTTTTGTTTGTTGTATAAACGAATTATTGACATAAATTTTATCCCAGTAAAAATGCTGATATAATTTCATATTGATAAATGAAAGTATTTCCTGCCCCTTTATATTTTATCTGCAAGGAACCAATGAAGAAGTGGGGAATCATCAGATTTGACCCAGATGATAATGAAATAGTGAAAAAAATGGATGAGTAGAGAAACCTGACAGATTTTGTATATGTTTGAGGTAAGGGATTACTTTTCATGTATGTCCAGTATAAATGCTGTTTGAATAATTTCCTCATTTCATTTTATACTTCAAAACAACATTATTTTTAAAGTAGACAATAAGAACCAAGGTAAGAAATTGCAGTAAAGAAATCTCTAAAAATCTTTCTAACAGGCTTCATGTTATGCTGTACCTTTTCTTTCAAATATTTCCATGTAAAATCAGATGTTAAATCTCAGAGTGAACCCATGTGCAAACTCTTTATTCATCAGATTAATGGCTGTGGAGCAACAGGCAACTGAACACATTTCCACTCACATAAGGTATTCATGACTTTCCAGAAAACTTCACATTATAGCAACTACTTTTCCATCAAATATGTGGCATCTAGTGAAGAAGGAAATAAATTGCAACAAGGTTTAATGGGAAACTGCAGTAAATGTATTGACACAAGTAAGAATTTGTTTCTTGAAACAGGAACTTGCTATTAATTTGACAGATAGATTTGTGCCTTGCTACACATTTGAAAACAAAAGAAAAAACAGCCTTTGCTCTGGAATACTTCAGATTGCCCTTTGTAATATCTCTCTTTGTTGCTGTTTTCATGCTCATCTAAGACACAATCAATAGAAGAATTTAGCCAGCTTCTGTCTCTACCAGCTAAGGAATATGCTTAAGATGGATAATCTATAGGGTGAAATTACAGAGGAAAATACAAAACCTCAATATTCTGTATCTCATTTGCATTTATACTGCATATGAGTACCTGCTTTTAAATTTTTACAACATATTGTCACAAATACATGCAGCTACATGCACAACTAATGGTAGAGTTTCACTTCCGGTCACTTTGATCAGCGGAAGGGTGGTAGATATAGACAAGATAAAACATTCTGGTAATGATGTTTGTGGCACAAGAAGAGTAACTAACATTCGATACAAAGGTGACAATGTGGAAGTGAAATTCAGGAGTGACTCAACATTATTACATATGAACTACAATAGAAAATGTCAAAAAGTGAAACCAGGGAACTTTGGCAAAATCTGTTTGAGTATCTGGTCAACTGTTCTTTAAGTGTCTAGGATTAAAACACTTTTTTTCCTTTTTCTGAGAAGATATCTGTAATATTGCCAGATTCCTGCCTTTTATGTTGATAATTTTATGTCCTTTCACAAATCCTTAATCAGATCTGTTACGTGGTCTGACCTTGTTTGGGAATGCTTACAGATGTGATTCTCATATTTGTAGCTTCATGCCAATATATTTGCAGTGTATGTTTGTGTTACAGTGAAGCCTTGTTAAACCTAACATTTTGGAATCACAATACAGTTCAAATAGAGGAAATTCAAACTTGTGCAACACAGTGGTTGCTTGTTCAAGTCTGTATTGTCACATATACTAATGGCTTCAAAGCGTTTGTACAAAACCCTACATTCTTGAAATGACAGTGGCTGGAAGAACAGAGATAATGGCAAGTCAGCAAACCACAGAGTGGTAATTTGATTACTGGGTTACAGAATGGTTAAGTTCCACTGTGACCCCAAACTTAAAACTGTGTACAGTTCACAACTGTGGCATGCAAGGAATTCAAGAAAAAAGAACCTGAGAGATTAGAATATATGACCTGTACTGTGCTTCAGGTTTCAGAATGTCAGTTCCTTTTCCAGTCTAAAAGCATCTGCTATACTGTTGTCCCAAGTGGGACTATGCTCAATTTAGTATATTGTTGAAGAGCTCTTTTGAAGAACAAAGTAGAAAGCCTAACAGCCAAGAGGCTAACAAATAAGGCTTAAGTTCATATTCCAATATAAATTACTTTATATTGTGCAGTCAGATCAAAAGTCCATCTAGCTGATTATCCTTATTGCTGCTATGCCCAACAATAATAACAGGAAAAGTCTATATAACTATATATCCTTCTAACATTCTCTCACCCTCTATTTTCAGCTCAAGGCATTTCTGAGCCACAAGTGATTTCTATGTATTTAGAAAGCCTCCATAGACTTCTGCTCCTTAAACTTTTCCTGTTGTCCCCTGTAGGCATGCAAAGCTTAACATTTAGAGCAACATCCAAGGCAAAGCTGCCACTCCTGGTTGATATCTCCCCAATGGTGCAAATGAACCCTCAAAAAGAGAAAAAGGTCTACAGAAATCAAGTAGTACAGACAGGAGCAACAGGTACTAGGACTGAGAGGAAAAGGAGGTGTGTTGCCTTCAAAAACACACAATTATCCCTGCAGCCTCCTCAGTCCTTGTGCAGCTGTGTTGCCACTTTGGCATTGACATATCCTCAACACCCACCAACTGCCTCGAGGCATTCTTTTCTCCTGCTTTTTCTCTTTTCAAAATAATTTCTATGTGATAACACAGTTTGTAAAATGCTTTAAGGATTCCTTACTGGAAACTGCAAATCAAAGACTGGATTTGAAAAAATGGTTATTTCATTAAAATATCTAATGAAAATGGTATCTAAATCTTAATAATAACAATGTAATACATCTTAATGATATCATTGTGATATCAGTTGTCATCTGCTACAATGCTATGTTTGGCATTTATTACTGAACCATTTAAAATCCTTACTGGCAAATTGTTCTGACAGACATAATTTAAAAGCATAAACATTGGTAATTGTTTTGTTACCACTGTAGCTGTGTGCCATATAAATAAGAACATATACGCACATTGTGAGTAAGACAATGCTTTACAGCTTCCCAAAGGTTTGGCATTTGTGATTAATTTCTCCTCAGTCTTTCAATTATTTATGCATTTAATGATTTTGAATGGCTATGTCGTATTGCTGACAAATTCTAATTAAGCATCCATAGGTAGTTAAGCTGAACTAACTACTGTTTAAGGAATAATAATAAAAAAGTTATTTTACAGAACTCGGAAGAGATGTGTTTTAAAAACTTAAAAGCTTGTATATTTGTTTCCTAATGCCCACAAAATTTGAACAAAAACATTACTCAGATTAACTATGTGTTTGGTATATTATTGAACGATGCTTTATGATTACTGTATAATTGAAATAAGAGGTCAGAAAGGGGTAGTCTGCAGCAAATAACTACACACTGAAAATCCATGTTTTAAATCAAATCCCTTTAAAGGTTTGTAAGCTTTTTTTTTTTAACTCAGTGTCATATATGAATGAAACACTGATCATTATCTCAATAACTGTCTTGTTATTTATACATTTATTCCCTTGTGTCCAAAATGTCTGTTTTCCCCTCCTCAACTGGCTTTTCACCTTTTATCTAACATTGTCTACTTTGAATGGTATAGTCACAATGGGTAGTAACCCAAGAAATTTCCACTGCAATAAACAAGCAGGAAAACCAATAATGTAATTTCAATTTAATTCCTCCAATTTTAACATACATATATATATTAAATGCCCTAGATGCTTCACACTCATGTACAGACTTAAATGAAACGAAACAGATCACATAATTTTAGTATTTAGTCTGCTCAATCCTACCTGTTGACCTTCACTGGTGCACTCTTTGAGCTCATTTTCTTCCTGTAATATTTTTATATACCATATGCCTATAGAAAATTCTAAAATTTAGAATTAAGACATGTTATTTAAAGAAACAACAGACAAATTAATCTCAAAGTCTGTGACTTGCTATTCCGTATGCAAATGTCCAATCAGACAGTAGGGGGCAACTTTCATCCACCAGTCATACTTTATGCATTCCCATACATAATGTAATGACACGAAGTGGCTACTTTCAGTACTTCATTAAGCTCATTGTGTGATCTATATAAATTTTGTAAAATGGGAGGTTTCATTTTTTTACTCCCATTTTGATCTCCAGACAGCATGCTGAGGAAATATCTGGTTTATGCACTAGAAAAATGCTGCCAGACAAAACAACTACAATCTCAAAATGCTTGAGAAAGCAAAAGGACAATTATAGTCCTCTATTTAGGATTTATGAGACACCAATCTCAAATATTATTTTTCCACACTTGTATCTTCATAAATAATCCCTGAATGGGCAATTTGTAAAAGCAATATTTTAACACCCTAAATAAGCAGAGCAAAGACTAAAAGTTAATATAAATAGCAAAATATTAATCATGTATTAACATGCATAATTAGACTATGTTTAAAAATAAATCCATATTTAAGAAAATAAATAATGTTCTATATTCTGTGTCAAATTTTGTATCACTGGAAAAATAAGAGTTTTGCCATAAATTTCCCCTGACAGCAAATGCTAAAAATAGACATGCCATCAAAAGATAACAGTCAGACATAAAGCTGTGTTTTTTCAGTGTCTGCAACTATATCATACAACTATGATTTTTTGATTAAAAAATGACAATTTATGGAATTTATATGCAACTAACTGATTTCTCTTTAAAATCTGTATTTTGTTTTTAAAATTATTAGATTGGTGAAAGTAAAGTAGTAGCATAACACTGAAAGTATTTTCACACCAAACCTAGTCAAGGAGAACAATAACATCTGTAATAAACAAACAAAACTAGGGTTAGTCTTGCTATGGGGTTCATAGCAGGAAGTGGTTAGGCCTAGGGATTTTAGCAAATTTGGGCAGAACCATCATTTCAAGCCAAGTATGTCAAACATCAGGAACCAAAGAATACAAACCTTCATGCTCTATTAAAACTTCAAACAAACTTGAGAGTAAAACGCACTGGATGCCAAAGTGCAGTATCCAAGTGAGAAACTGACTAGAGACTTTTCTTCTACACTGTCCTGTAATTTAGATACGTAACTAAATACACAACAGCCTTTTTTTTGAGGGTAAGAAGACCTTACCATGAATGTTGCATCTGGCTTTAAATCTCACAAAAAATGCACTATTTGTTTTTCTCAGTGATGTGCTTAATAATTATTTCTCTAAACATGACACAACCTTAACATATGAATCTCCTTTTTCAGTTCATACATTTAAACTGTATTTTATTTAATAAACAGAGCATAATATAAACAAGGATTACAAGACCTGAAAAATACGGACCCTCTAGCAGTTCCCAAAATGAACTTACATTTTTGTGTTAATACTCCAAGAGCATGTGTGTAACTGGTATCAATCCTACTACTTCACAAACAAAACTAATCCTAAAAGGCATAGTAAAAAAAAAGTAGACATTTACCACAACAGATTATTTGAGATTATCTCATGATCCCATAATTTGTGTTTTAAAAATTACTGTGTGGGTATTTTTGTTGGTTTTTTGGCATTTTAACCTATGGCTGAGAAGCATCTTGCTGTTTTATTACTGTGTTTTGACAGGGCTGAACTCCAAGCGAAACCAAACACTGAATTTCCACTCTCATTTTCTCCTCCTGATTATTTTCTCTCTGAGTGCCCTTCCATAAACTGATGTGCCAGGACTGAATTTGCAGCTCATTTGCCACCTCACTTGTCCCCAGGATTTGATTTCAAGTGGACAGTAGGAGATGTGATTCCTCTGGCTGAGGAGAGTCTACCTGGAGGGACAGCCAAACAGACTGAGTTCAGTTGTGTCCTTGATACAAAATCGCCGATACCTGACAGACTTCTTTCTGTTAAAACCCTGATAAGTGTGCCTCAAGGGCAAAAAAGCTGCAGGGATTTATGGAAACCTTGTTTTTCCTAATGTAAATGCTTCAAGAACACAGCAGGCTCCTAGAGAACACAGGCCTGCGGCCCTGAGCGACTTGTCTACCTCAGACCCACCTTTTCTCTGCCATTTCCTCACTGACACACAGCAATCCCAGGCAGCCCATATTCCTCAGGCATTCAAAAATTACTGCACCCTCACAAGTCCTACCTCCACTTATCTTCTTCACAATCTGCCACAGCAGCAGCCAGGCCCGAGTGGTGTGGGGAGCGCAGGGCAGGGCAGCCGTGGGACCCGGCCTGTCTCTGCTCCCAGGGGATGGGGCTGCAGGGCTTTTCCTCAAACACCCCAGGGCAAGCTGGAAAAGGTATGAATGATTGCCAGGGCTTTCTGTTTTCTCCTAGATGATGGGCACTGATGGGTAGAATCAGCTTCAATACAACAGAACAATCACACAAGCACCTATGTTTCTTCTCTAATTGTAATTCTTCTCTAATTAATTGTAAAGCCCTGTTTACTCACAGGGTAAGCACACAGGTAGAGGAGAAGCTTTCAGAAAACAGCTAATTCATTTCATCTCTCATTTGAGTAAAAACCTCTGTTTTACCAATATTCCAAATGCTTTTATTTGATAACTTTTCAAGGATTCTTTCTGCTGGGAAGAAAGAAAACTCTTTTGGGAAAGGTAGGAGTTGCACAGGGTAACTTGAAGAAGAGAAGACTCTGGGGGGCCCTTACAGTGACCTTCCAATACCTGAAAGGGGTCTATAAGAAGGCTGGGGAAGAGCTATTCATGACAGGATGTAACAATAGGAGAAGGGATAATGGTTTTAAGCTAAAGAGAAGTAGATTCAGGTTGGACATTAGGAAAAAGGTCTTCGATATGAGGGTGGTGGATCACTGGAATGGGTTGCCTAGAGAGGTGGTGGAGGCCCCATCCCTAGAGACATTCAAGGTCAGGCTTGATGGGGCTCTGAGCAATCTGTTCTAGTGTGACATGTCCCTGCTTATTGTAGGTGGGTTGAAATATACGAGCTTTAGAGGTCCCTTCCAACCCAAGACATTCTATGATAATTTTTTTTTTTTGGTAGTAGAAATAACACATTTTTCCAATAGTTTTTCAAGGAAAGTTCAGTTCTTGTAGCTTTAATGCCTAAGAAAATAATTTTGCATTCAAGAAGAATGACAGTTTGTCTAAATAGAAAATAGATTATTTTCCAAATCCACAAAAATGTTACAAATCATTGCTGGATATGTGCAAGACCTGTCATGCACTGTTGCAGCTATTGATGTTAAGACTACTGAAGTAAGATACATTTTGATACAGAGAATGTAGGAAGATTTAGGAGGAGTTTGGTGCTTATTAATTAAAACTGAAGTCTCAGTTACATGGGACTTTCAAGGTTATGTCCTGTGAATGCTAAGGATTATACTATTATAAGAAATAAAACCTTGGTCAAATTTTTCCCTGAAAAATTATCATGAGAGCAAAACTTCAAAACTTCCTCATCCTATTTTAACAGCTGCAGAAAGAATTAAAATTTTTCAGCAATACCAACAAGGAGCTAAAGAAAAGCACAGAGTAGTACACCTGTAACACTCTGTGACAAAAAGCAAATATTCATCACATCAAAGTTATCAACTTCAACTTATACTCTGCAACAGGCAACATAATGCATTCAATTTAGTATTAGTTGCAGAATTGGGATCTAGTCCAATTACTAAGAGATATATCATAAACAGTAATGTTAAGGAAGTCTTATAAAAACATTTACTCTCTTGTGGAATATCCGTAAAAACTGATAGATAAAAAAAATGCCATCACCTGCAAAAAGTCCAGTAAATGCAACATAAAATATTTCTCTGGCTCTGAAACATGCAATAAAATTTGTTGCACAACATTAAGTCTGTATTTAAATATATTTCTCAATTCTAATATAAAACAAGAAAATGAAATTTAACAGCTAAAATTTAGTGTAAATATATTTGGAGACTTCTTGAGTTATGATCACATCTTACTAAATTTTAAAATAATAAAAAACATTTTAAACCAATATTACTATTAACATACTCATCCTCAGTTGTAGAAGTTCTGTGAGGCAAGTTATTATAACTTTTTGCCATATCTACTCTTGAAAGCATATAATGAGATAAGCTGCAACCTACTGTACAGCAAAAATCATTGAGTTCACACAGATATTACCTTGGTTCCTCATGTATTTGTTCTTTTAACTTCCATCCCTAGGTAAAGGTTATAACACATTAAAAGCAGCATTAAAAAAAAACCAAGAAGCAGTAGTTTGAGCCACACTTCAGTTTCCATCTTGATAAAAATACCTGTGACACCTGGAGAACTGCAGCTATTATACCA
Organism: Chaetura pelagica; assembly: GCF_000747805.2. Lineage (NCBI taxonomy): Eukaryota > Metazoa > Chordata > Aves > Apodiformes > Apodidae > Chaetura > Chaetura pelagica. Next base: position 1,532,386 of record NW_009953205.1, on the reverse strand, counting down.
CATAAGAAGATGTGGCAGCAAAGCTATAAATTGTAAAATTAATGGCAGAAGACACAAACTAACAAAATTGATCACCTGACCCTGCCCAATTAATCTTAAGCATGACCACTGTTTCATCCAAGTTACACCATAGAAAATAGCTATTCAACAAAAAATAATTTCAATCACATTCAATTTTAAAACATGGTAGTACCCAAACATTAATAAGGCTCCTTTTTTAAAGTGTCTAAAGGAATGAGCTTACTAACATCTTGCACACAAAAAAGGCTACATGTATGCTTTCTTCAAGCTATTCATAGCTAAAATCTTGACAAAACAGTACTAGATTACATTTTCCACTTTCCCTGCACAGTGTGGCATTTAGATTTAAGAGTATGTTGGAAATACACACAACTTAATGCAAGAATGAAACTCTCCAGTCTATTTGTATGTGTATGTTGCATAACATAATAAAATCCATCTGTTGGAAAAATCCTCATTGAATATTCTATCAGTTGTATCTCAATGGAAATCAAGATGAAATTTTTTAAAATAAAAATATGAGTAATAGCAAGCCTTACAAAGAAATATGTTTAGGAACCTGAAGCAAATTATCCTTGTTAATGTTGGAGTCACTGAGAACAGTTAACACAATGTAACTAAATGTCAACTGGAATATTTTGCAGTAACTTACCCAAGAGGTCTGTGTTTAATGAATATACCAGTACTTGGTTTCCAAGTTTTCAACTTCAGATGGCAAAGATTAACTGTTAAGGGTGTTACTGTAAACGTTTAAGTGAGATGAACATCACTGATTTTCTAATTTTACCACATGGTTTATTTCAGAGGAAAACAAGCACCATCTACATAGTTCTCCTGCAAGTCAGTAAACAGTCACACACAAAAACTCAATACAATTTGCTTCTTTGTTTATGTGCAGGCTATTTAGTTTGGTTTGCAAAGTATTAGAAGAATAATAAGAACCTCCTGACAGAATACCACAACAGAATTTCTAAAAAGCCACTCAGTTAATCTCAGTGTTGAATCTAGCTGTTTCAAATTATTGTAATGTATAATAACAGTTGTATTGACAATGTAGATGTGCAGAGCCAAAAAAAGCTAGAAATAGTGGCCAAAATTATGAACTAAGCACCAGCCCCAAATGACAACAAACATATGGCCATTTACTGAAGAATGGCTGGGTTTAGGAATGCAGCTGTCTGTGGTCTCCTTAGAGTTCCAGAGGAATGGAATGCTGCAAGGACTGGCAAAGTCTGGATGAGTACTACTGAAGATGGTAGGACCTAAAATTGAGCCAGCTATCCCTTCATGTCAGAATTCCGAGATCTCTGAGGTCAACATACCTTCATTCCATTGGCCTCACAATGTACATCAACACATTAATAGTGTCTGGATGTCATTTCAAAGCCTACTGAGGATGAAGAGACATTATTGAAGCCATTAGAGCACAGATGGTTCAAACTATATGCAGATATTCATACTCACATTTCTGCATTATAGTTGTTGGGTTTTTTTCTGTTGAACTGTAATGAATTGTCTCATAATCTCTTCCATCTTCTTGCCATTAGCAGGCTTTGAATGTTCACAAATAGGAGCAAAGAACTCATTTTCCAGAGCTTTAATCACACAAAGAGGGAATGCCTAATTCTCTAAATGAAATGGTCTGTGATCACTGAAGCAGAGATTTAATATATCACGGCAAATTAGGTAGATTTTAATAAATTACTTATCTCTCTGAATACTTTACATATGCTTATGAAGAAACATAGCCTGTTTGCAAACAGTGGAAATCCACAGCCTATAAAATCCTTTGAAGAAAATGACAAATAAAAAAAGTAAATTAAAAAATGAAACGTATTATATCCCTGTTCTCAAGAGACAATCCTTCTGCAGCATTGAATCATAGCTCCATTAAAAATATCAATTAAAACCTTCACTGAGATTGGTTAAAAGCTGGAAAAATTAACTTTCGAAGCTAGACACTGGTTATTCAGATACAACAATTCATTGTATACATTTGATGTTAAGTTCTAAAAGCAACAAAAAACAAATGAAAACACAGTTGCCTGCCCCTACAGCTCAAACTAGGTGATGCAAAAATCTGATACTTTATGGCTTCTTTTTGTGCTTTGACAGATGTTGGCTGAAAGCAAATCTTTTACTGTACAGAAATATAATTGTGCCTGCCCTCCCCCACTTCAAATCATGATAATCATAAACAGCTGATTATAATATAAGTAGAAGGGTAAAACTTATTTAAAAAAAGGTTGCAGTAATTTAATAAGTCCTGCAACTAGCCTCATTTTTTATATTTAATTGATAGGAACTGCATGCATCAAAGAAAACACATACTGAGATTTAATGTGCATAAAATGGATATTAGCATTTTAAAGAGGCAGATTAACACATTAATCCAAGTAATTTTCATATATTGCTTTTAATAAAATCTTCACAGTATAAAATTCTTAATGAGGCTAATCACAGGCATTCCATTTAGTGGGGTGATTAGGGATAACATAAAAGTATTTTTAATCAGTTTTCTAAGGCTTATGGTTTTTTTATTAAAAATTAAAAATTTGACTTGCATTTTTATTACTGATTTATGTAGGAAAAAATCTTGAAAATGCAAATAAAGCACACCATTCAATCATGTAGGCATTAATTATTTACAATATGTTGTCCATTGTGGAGAGATTCTTAGCCTTAGGGGGGAAATATAAAAACAAACAGACTGAAAAGTATACAAAACTTTACAACTACAAATCAAGCTTCCTTTTCATATAAATTATACATTAAATATAATGTAAGAATCACAAAGATCTCATCTTTGAAGCACTATCAAGCGTATATTTACACTGGGAGAAGGAACTTCTGCAGGCAAACTTCCCTTTCATGCCTCATGGTCATCCCTGCACTCCTCATAGATGGAGCGCAGCGCATGGAGCGCTTCCACTGTCACTTTGAGCTTTCCAATTACTGCACCATCATCTTGTGCATCGAAAACTACAAAGGAAACATCAGAAAACAGCATTGGCAACTTCATTTCAGGTTTTGGTTTTCTTCTGAAAAGTTCTCTTTAGCATTTGAACAGATTAAAAAGGGCACCCAGTATATGCTTTTAAAAGAAAACTAATAACCAAATAAATAAATGACCTTCTGGTTCAGGCAGTCAGCTTACTGGGAACAGCACTCTAACAATTACAATATGCATCAATAGAAGCATTCATGTTGGAATTATCTTTGAAGTAAAGAAAACTATCTGCATGACAATTACCTGTATAAATTAAATTTTTTTTCACAATACATAAAGACATTCCAAACTCTATTAAAATAAACATATATGCACACTTTAAAATATTTCTAAGTAAAAAATATACTGATTCATGCATTTTCCACGCTGCACATGACCAGTCAAAATCAGCCAGGACAGTATTTAAATAATAACTTGCTTTTTTCCAGTTCATGCAATGCAATTATTTTATTTCAGGCTTTCTCTGTGTTGTAAAATTGTAAGGTGTCGACAAAGATGGTATTTTCCCTAGACTAAAACATTTAATTATCTTTATCTTTGTGTATGTGGGCTTTAAAATAGTATTTAAAATTGCTATTTTACAGAAATTAGCTATCATGATTTAAAATTGCACTCTTTTACAGTACCTAAGTAAGCCCAGAGGACCACAATCTCTGCTGCTAGCAGTAAAAAATGATGCTCTTTCCCAGTCCTGCATAAAAAGTATTGAGGCTACCTAACATGACTCTAGAAGAAATCTGAATAAAAACAAATAACCTTGGTAGAAAACCTTTTCAAAGCTAATTATACAGCAGACAAATGGCAAAGTTATGTATTTACTACACAAAGTGAGAGAAGGACTCTGGGACATGAAGTGATGAGCTTGCATGCTACAGCTTCGAAGCTCAGAAGAAGTTTGGAAGAAAAAACCCCATGGGACAAACCTTCCATCACTTGGTTTATAGAGCTATTATAGGACAGACTGCATGCTATTTTTAGAGATTTAAACCATTTCATATATCCTTGGACAAATCACTCAGCGAACTGTCAACTTAAAGAGAAGACTTCAGGGGACATCATTCTTTTTACTTACAAGTACAGTAGGATAACTGTAATTAATGATATCAAAAGATAACACTAATTCTATTTTCTCAGTTTTAATATCACCATATTATCTCTGAGACATGTTGTTACATGTCTTGTCTACACTCTCTCTCATCCAGCCTCTTGCTTAGCCATTCACTTAATTGCTTCAAATTTCACGTTGGCCACTTTTACACAATTAGCAATGCAAGGAACAAGATATGGAAAAGATATATGCTTGCAGTCCTCAAAAAGAATGAAGGAAGTTTAGGGTATCTAACTTAAAAATGACTAGATCTTGATGTGGCAAAGTACTATCAGTTTCCTTACGTCTAGATTTATTCTTTTTCCCTCAAACAACTATCCACCCCTGAGTATGTGTACAATATTGTTTAGGAATTCTGTTTATTGTACCATTACATTTAATTGAAGTCTGTGTCCTGATCTTAAGAACAGATCTTTTTAAAATTACTTTGTCCATAAAAAAATATACTGATGTAGTCTAATTTTGCCATGATCTGACATACATTAACGTAACATTCCTTTTACCTCTCTGAAAGTTCTAGATTTTCAGAATATATGCTTATGGATGCAACACCTAAAGAAAATAATCTAAAGTGTGCAGTATCTGCAGGCAAGAGAAATGTGGACAAACTCCCCCCCATGCTGGGCTGCACCAAAAAAACTGTGGCCAGAAGGGCAAAGAAGGTGATTCTGCCCCTCTTCTCTGCTCTGGTGAGACCCCACCTGGAGTACTGTGTACAGCTCTGGAGCCCTCAGCACAGGAAAGACGGGGAGCTGTTGGAGGGAGTCCAGAGAAGGGCTGGAGCAGCTCTGCTACAAAGACAGGCTGAGAAAGTTGGGGCTGTTCAGCCTGGAGACGAGAAGGCTCCATGTACATCTTAAGATCACCCTCAAGTGCCTCAAGGGGGCCTGCAGGAAAGCTGAGGAGGGTCTCAATGAGGAGTTATCATTACATGGCAATAATTACCTTTTGCCAGAACAACTAGTAACAAAAACCAGTCCTTCCTGTTATAATTATTATCTCAGGAAACTATTAGCATTTTTAAGAGTTTTGTGAGAGTTGACTTGCAAGGGTACAAAGTTGTATCACCAATCAATCTTATCAAATGGGAATTCTGACAAAATGGGAGTTATTGTCATAAAATGCATAACAGAAAATTTCTAGTGAGATACCATGACATATCTTTTTGAAGGTGATGTGTTTTTGTACAACTACTTGGAGAAAAAATATTGGTGGAGAATAGATTAAGTGGTTTAGCTACAGTACGAAGAGCATACAATACTTATACTATTTTTCATGGGTATGGAACTTTGATTCTTCTGAGAGTTTTCCTTATCTGTTCCTGCAACTTGATGCATACTGTGAGTATTTTAGCTATAGCATGGATGTGAATCATGCATGATAATGGAAATAGATAAGAAAGCAATAACAACAGTACACAGCTTTTGCAGATATTTGCAAAGAAGCGTGGAAACCATTAGTTAACATTAAAATTAGTTAGTATTTCTTACAGAAAAAAAATGAAAAAAAAATTACTTGCACAGTAAAGCTTGCAGAGACAACCAGAAATTCAACAAATAATTTTTAGATTACAAAAGGTTACAATAAATAACCTCCAAAACTTACCATCAATATCTTGCTCAATTATATCTCTCTGTTTCTGGAATATCTCTCTCAAACTGACATAAGCAAAACCAATATCTTCACATTCCAGATCCTGTTCATCTTCTGGGGGATCAGTCACCACTGTAAATCGTAGGCTAAACATGAAACAAAATAATACATGTATTTACCTTCCAAAAGGGTTGAAAATCAACTCAAAAATGAGAAAAGAGGGCAAAACTCACACTATTTTAGCAGTGAAGCAGAAACTACAACTCCTTATCAATTATATTCAACATTTTCTATGAGAAGAATAGTCTGAGATCCTTTCTTTTAAATCTTTCTTAAAATCATCCTACAAATCTCTGTATTGTGAATGTGAGACCATCTATGAGCAACCACTCCATAATTTAGGTCCAGCACTGTATTAAATCTTAGGCCATGTATTTTCTTGGCTTAACATTGAGTGGTGTTGGAGACATCAGCTAAGTAACCAAGACAAGCAATATCAAACGTTTTCGTGCTATCAGAAATACTAGCCATATTCTAGGCAGCAAGCATTGCCAAACACCAAGTGTAAAATCTTTAGCTGAAAGTTATTGAGAATTTTCACACCTCTTCTAGATACTTGGAGAACATACTCCAGACAAGAAAACTTTCCTTGCAGGAATCCCATGTCTACTGACAGAATAAGAATTTTTTACATCCTTTTAAAAGCACTGAGTGCAAAGATATTCACTAGCCACTGCAAGAGAGACTAGAGAACTAAATGAAAACTTGTCTGCTCATAAATGGCCGAAAGAAAAGTAAAAAATAACAATTTCCTTAAGCTTAAAACATGCTTTATGATGAAGCAGAAAAACCTAGGATAGATATTTATTGTTGTGATAACACTTAATGTTGTTATTAACAGCAGGGAATTTAAGAGTGCCTGGACAAAGATGTGATGCAGGCAAATTTGATTCTAATTCTTTATTCCAGAGATCAGTCACTTTTAATATGCAAGGATCAAACCTTATGTATGAATACAGTACATTAATGTGAAGCTAACACAGTACACATGCTCTATATTCCTATAACATGGATGCATAAATTTTTATTTTGTTTACTTTGGAGAACAATTACTTCACATAGTCAGTTTCTTGGAGTAACAATCATTTCCTACCAAGAAATGATGCACCTGTCAGGATCAAGCCTGGAAACCTCTTGCATAAACCTGTTCACCCTTGTTATCACAGCAGGGTGACTGTTAGAAGAATGGATTCCTCCATTCTTCACATATGTCTCGTTTGACACTTGTCAGAAGAGCAGATACTCTATTGCCAGGTCAGCAAGCATTGCAAGTACAATCTGGCAAGAGCAATCAGGTATGTTTCTCTGTGTGACCCAAATTTCTGCACTCTTTAAATGCTGAAAGAAAGCTGTGGAATACAAACAGGATGAAGAATAAAGGATAACTATGACACAGGCACAGCAAGTTAAATGGACTGCCAGAAATGCCTGTTCTCAATAACTGATTTAAAGACGTGAGCATTTAAGTAAACAACTACTGGATTCAGATGATAAAGTAAAATATTAATTTTTAATCTTCCCCCCACACACACTTTTACTAATGTTTTTAAGCATAGATTCCTAACATAAGGAATGTGATTTGAATCCCTATTGTGCAAAGAAACAAAAGAAAAAAGCTACCCATGTTACACAATACAGCTATAAGAAAACGCAAGTCTTTTGACAAGATTTCCATACTAATGATAGAGACATTGTCTGTCTGAACATGTAAATGAAGGTAAAGTTGCTAGTCAAAAGAGAAGAACTCTCTTTGTAATATGCAACAATTACTAACCTAAGTAGGATTGCAAACAGTCTTCCTGGTCTCCTACCACCCTCATGCTCATATATTTTAGATTTTATTTCATTCTATTTAGCAGCATATTTTCTCAATTGTCTTGCATGCTGAATATTCTTGCATTTTCTGCTACTAAAGCCATTCAATCAGACGCAGAACTGAAAATCAACATTTGTGATAAACACTTAAAATTATTCCATATCAAGTATCACAGAAAGGTTAAGGTTGGAAGGGACCTTAAAGATCAGGTTCCCACCTCCCTGCTATGAGCAGGGACACCTCACACTAGACCAGGCTGCACAAAGCCTCATCCAACCCGGTCTTGAGAATCTCCAAGGGCATCAACAACCTCCTTAGGCAATCTATTCTAGCATCCTAGTACCCTCATGGCTAAGAATTTCTTCCTGACATCTAAGCCTAATCTATCCTCTTTCATTTTAAAACCTTTACCCCAATAAATGAAATTGAAATAAAAATCAACTTTCTTTTGAAGTCTTATCTTTTAATGAACAGCAACCCCCTACCCATAAAGGTACTTTCCCTCAAACACCGTCCCAGTACTCAATTACTTACTTTTAAGTGTCAACTAACAGAGTATAAATCTGAGAAATTCATTATTTTCAGGGCCATGCTAGCTTCTGTTTTAACTACAGGATTAGGCTATTGATGCAATTTTGGTTTAGTAATTTTCTGTGTTACATTAACATGTAGTTTAATATCTAAGAATATTTAGTTAGTTAGCTATGTATTAACTTCTCAGATACCTCCTCAATAAAGCCAAACAACAAGGCAAACCAGAAGCATTATTTACAAGTCCCTTTGGTATGGTTTTTCAGCACTAATATGTACCTGTCAGTATGCAGACTGGGCTTCAGAAGCATAGACTTGAGATACTCTCTTCTTGCACCATTATTTGCCTTGTCCACATGTATCACTGCAAAGCAAATTGGAATTAATAAAATTAGTTATCAATCGGTTTTCATCTTTCAGAAAAAAGTGCATGAAGAAAAATGAAAGAGAAACATTTCTTTCCCTGGTCTTTCCTAAGGAAAAGCAACAACCTTAGAATCAGATTTGAAAGGTCACGTGAGCTCATGGCGTTTCACTGGCACGTTTATGTGCGCACTGTCAAAAAAGATACAAGCAGCACCTAAGCAGGCCACACAGCTGTCATCTTCTGTTCATGGCAAAAGCAGTCATGATTTTAAAAGCCAGCAGTCTTTATTGCTTTGTATTTGAAGTGATTTACTGCATTTTCTTCCACTGAGGAAGCTAGTGATAATGATAATGTACGGCAGAGTGCTTGTCCTTTTTGACAGGCTCAGTAATTTAATCCTCATTTCCTGCCACAATATTTCAATAAGAAAACATCTAGACCAATGGACTGAAGAAAATCCACAGCCTGGGGAGTGCGTGTTACAGCTTTGACAGCCTTTTACTGTTTTAATTTAAAACACAAACAAAAGGACCAGCTTTTAATTTTTGTACCATTAATATGATCTACAGTGAAAAATAGACTTGGTTTGGTAAGAGACTAAAAGAATGAGAAACAGGGTTTTAGGAAACCCTTAAATAAGTTCTTGGGCCTCTTATATTAAGAAAGTAGCTTCTTTCTTGTAAATGGTATCAGCCAACAAGAATCAGTAAACTAATGTGAAAATAGTTTTCAGGATGCAAAAGCTGAAAAAAACAGTGTTAAAGGAATGACTTTTTTTTGGAAACTAAGAAAGGCAGCTGTGAAAATTTTGCTGTGACAGAATTAGAATGAATATAAATCTCTGAGAAACAAAATAGTTCCTCAAAACATTTTTTATTTATTTTTGAGGGCAGGAGGAGGAGCTAGAAATTTGTCTGTCTTTAATTCCAACATCTTTAATATTCACGTACCTCAGTCTCTTCTAGTGATTCTGCCACTATACTAAAAAAAGCCCCTTTTCACTCTGCACATCACATTAAGTTTTCCTTTTCCTATGTGCTGAGAGAAATCTTTATTTCATACTCTCTTCCATTATCCAAAATCAACTTACTTTTGTAAAAAGAAATTACCAGTTCTACCAAGAAGCAGAAAGTATTGGAATACAGGAGTATGAAAGAGAGAGATGACAGCTCAATTCCTTAACTCCTTGGAGAAGGATTTATTGAGGGACATATCTCCATGTCCTTCTAGGAAGCACATCTTTCAGAGCTACCAGTTCTTCAGTTTCCTCCTCAGCTCTTACGTGGCCAGAAGAATCACTATTAGAAATTAATTACTCTCAGACAACAGCCAGTACAATTGCTATCTGAGTAATTCCATCAAAGGAATCTGAAATTTAACACCTTTTCCTCTACTAACAGAAAACAAAGCATTAGTTCTCTACCCTGAATTCCTTAGTTTCTACCTACCATGTTCTTACTCAAGTTACAAGAAGCTGCTACTGCCATCTGCTAGTCTTTTGGGCATGTGGATGACTTTCCACATGTGCTACTCTCATGGCCAAGTATTCCTGGGGCCACTACAGGAAGTGATGGGGAGGCAGCAGGGAGACAGATGGACAGCCAAAGAACTTCAAAGGAGCTGCCACATCAACAGATTCTTCCCTTTCCCATAAGAATTCCAAATGAAATTTCCTAAGCTTACTAATACTGTATATAAAACATTTTTAAATGGAATATTTTTACAAACTTAAAGAGTTTGAATTCATTTCATTCAATGGAAAAATTCAGAGTAGCAATTAAAACACTCATTTCAAGAGCTCCATTCATGTCTGGGTACAATGATTAACCATAGTAAAAATATATTTTTAGATCCTGATGAATAACATGTTTTTATATCACCCCTTAATACTGCTTCAGCTTAGAATGATAACATTGCTCAAAGGCATAGGATACCTCATATTTCTATCCAATTAATTGCAAAAATATTTCAAAATTAACTTGTGACAGTTTGCATCTCAAATTATGATTTTAAAGCTTGCCCTAAAAAAGCAAGAAAACTTGAAGATTAGAATGGCCCTGGAATCTCTCTGAAAATCACTAAACAGTAACATAGTTGATTCTTTTATCGCATGTTTTTTTCATATTTCACTTTCTAAGAAAATTAAGTTACTACATGATGAGGCATAGTTTCATCACCATGAAGAGAAACTGCCTCACAGTGTTGAGTTTTAACGGAGAAAGGGAATAAACAAAAAGAATTCTAACAATGTTTTCTGATGCAAGGCTTTGATATTTTGAGTTAAACTGAGGAATCCACCTTTTAAAATATGAGTTAACTAACCTCAGAAGTTTATTTTTAATAAAAAATAAATCCCTTTTTCTTTCCCCTGCCTCCTCTTCCTTTCATCTACTTAAGCTTCTACTTAAAGTTGTTCAAATAACCACTTGATCGCACAACAGAGAGAACTTTCCAATTATATATCATAGAATTATAGAATAGAATCACGGAAGGGTTTTGGTTGGAAGGGACCTTAAAGATCATCTAGTTCCAAACCCCCTGCATGGGCAGGGACATCTCCCAATAAACTAGGTCGTTCAGAGCCCCATCCAGCCTGGCCTTGAACACTTCCAGGGAGGGGACATCCAAAACTTCCCTGGGCAACCTGTTCCATTGTCTCATCACCCTTAAAGTGAAGAATTTCCTCCTAATGTCTAATCTAAATCATATAAAATATTAGCAAAATTTCACGTATCTTTCTTCTACTTCTGCTGCCTGCTCTCCAGAACCATTATATACAGAGATAAGGACAAATTTCAGAATGATCTCTTACTTTTTAGTAACTTTCTTGCCATCACAGCATCTTCATATTTAAGTCTTCATATCTAATAGAATACTTATGCTTTTTGTTAACAACATTTATGAACTAATCTGAGCTTTGTAAATTAAGTTATTGTGGACTCAACAAGAAAAATGTTTATTTTTCTGAAAGTAAGAGTCGAGCATCAACGGATTCATTTACATTTGAGGGAAACTGGGCTTGGTTTACTTGAAGTAATATGTTTCCCCATGTTGTTCTGATAGTTAAATTGCCATCTGGTTCACTTTCAAGCCTGTGACATGATTGGAAATAAATAACTACTGGCACACCATTCTGAAAAGCATTAAGAAGTTAAAATATGAATTCATTGCTTACTATCATCTGTAACATGCACTACCATCAAAAACAAACTGTAGCAACACACACAAAAAATTCAGAATCCTTCCTTTTTACCAATTCACAGGACAAAGTCATGGTGTAAACACAATTTAACAAGTTCTGCTTTTCTTTCAATTCATGGGACTGCAGCATTTAGAGCCATTCTTGGATATACTAATAACTCTCTAGCAATAACGAACACAACAGCTCCTCTCCTCAGTTGGTGTGGCCATCAGTAGATACAACACTTAATGTCACGGAAAACCAATAGTTAAGTGGTAAAACCCTAGAGTGTATAAATCTCCCATTACAGTTTCTGTTCCCAGACCTCAGAAGAAAGAAAACTACCTTCTAACTAATCCTAGTCAGTAAGTCATAGTCAAAACAAACAATTAACATCAAGTTACATGCTCTAGCACGTTGTGAAAAGGGAAATCCATAGGATCTTGTATGTCCAAACCAATGGAGTTCTACTGTGTTATTTTTCAACAAGATTCCACTAATCATCTTACATGACAAGCAACAACAGTGCAAGGTGTTCAAAAAGTATGGAAATATTGTCTAAGCAATGAATCTTATGGAGCCTTCTGTATCAGTCAAGATGTCTCTAAAACAATAAGGCTGTTCCATTTATAAAAAATTGAAAATATTTTCTTTATAAGAATTTATGATTTTTTGGATTACTTATGGACTTTCTCCTTGCAAAAACCTAGAAGACTATTAGTTTTCCTCTAAGCTCAAAGTAAATTTCTTTCTACCCATGCAAATCTCGTTTTTATTAAAGAAAATATTCAATTAACCTCAAATATTCAACATACTGAAATTTAATTAGACATGAATAAGAGATGCAGTAAAGCTACAGCAAACACACATGCAGATTTCATTACTATTATCTTACTGGCTTTCCAACTGACGTTATCAAACAGCAGACTCATTAGGTTTTTTTCCCCCTAGATGCAAAGTCAATCCTGACTAGAAATTAGAGGACCAGTTATCTGAGTAAAACTCTGCAAATAACAACCACATGAGTATTATGTTGCAGAGTACAGTTCTGAAGCAATTAAGACCAATTTTGATACTGGGTTGTTAGGATATTTTAAAGTTTAAGCACTTCTATATTCAATACTTAAGGAGCAAATAGAAAAATCCAAGTTAGGAAGTCAGGTTTCAACTAACAAAAATAAGATGATACGATATTACCGGATTGGAAAGGCTTATGAATTAGTCTCTACAAAGCATGATTCTCTTTTCAAGTATCACAGCTTGATATGTATTCATTTAAGTTTCATAATTATCCTATGAGATTCAAATTTTATTCTGTATTCATCGTAACACTGCTGCATTTTGCAAGTTTAACTTTGCAGACTCAACACTTAAAAAGCTAATATTATGCTTAGATCATACCCAATATACACAGGAATCAGAATATCATGTGTTTTTTACCTCCTGAACAGTTATTATATTCAAAGCAAAGAGAATTCAAGAAGCAAGATAAATTTAAAGTGTTAAATAGCTTTTAGTGGCTTATGGTGTCACTTCCAGGAGGTTTTTAAAAAAATTAATTATGTCTGTCTTTCCAGAACATTTGGAGTTATGTATACAACAGCTGTAGTGATGGATATAGTTCAGCTCATAAAAAAGTCTTACTTAGATATCTGAGGTCTCATTTAGTAAATGATGGCAGAAATCCTCTATGTTTGAACAGAAACAAGTCTTAGTGAATGAAACCGTTCACAGTGCCCTTAGTTTTAGTGGTTTTCTAAAAGTTTCCTAAAGCCTTACAGAGATTAGTGTCTTTCTCAGACTCAGCTAAGTTAACACATTGTGTCCTATTCTCCATATTCTCTCTCAAATGGGTGGTCCCACTATGGCCATGGTTGATGTGACATCTATGAGGGATTTTGATCTTCAACTATGGGGTAACTCAATAGTTTATGAGCACTAGAAGGATATAAATGATTAAATTCTGTGGTAGGTCTCCCTCTTTACCTCCATGTCTGTATTAGTGATGCATCACACATAGGAAACTGATTCACCTGCTCTTAGCTAAAAATGCAATGCTTCAAGTCCAAGACAACATGAAGCACTCAGGCTGAATTTTAAATGGAATAGACTTTAACAGGAAAAAAATCTTAATGAATAATTGAAATACAATGAAATAGCTGAGAAAATAATTAACAAGAGAATTATGATTTATTAAAATAATTTCATGTATGCCATTAGTGTAAATTATATTGTGCACTGACAAAGTATTTTCAAATGTTAATTTATTAGAGAATAGCATATGGAATATGCAGGATTAAGTACTACTAAGTAAATAGCAGTGTATTAGTATTAAACATGGCTAACTAATTTCCTCTTTCAAAAAGTTCTTATCAAAGGAACACTGAGTACTCCCAAGTGATGATCAAGTCCCCTTACATATTTTCACTTTTCAGCTGTATTTAATTTGTACATGGTTATATGGAATGTTTTTCTTTTGCTGTATCATCATGTACTGACAAAGGGATCAGTGCATCATGTTCTTTTAAAAAAGAATACATATATTTTAGTTATGTATAGCACATAAATCTGAAAATTAGGCTAGCAGCATATTTAAATATATTGTAATGTTACCATTTCATAAACAAGCCTACTTCAATAATTCATTTTATACTTGATGATTGCATTCTTCCATCATTTCTTAAAAACTACCTTTAAAATTTCTGAAAATATTTGGGAAATAGACAAATACAATTGGTACACAGATGAATGCCACTATAACATAAAGAAGAAGTAGGCTTTGTTGGCAGGCTTTTTCATAAGACAGAATTTAAGAGAATCAGGAATACTTACCATTGCTATAGTTGTAGTGAATCCTCTGACCACTTGTTGGTTTTGGAAGTGACAGTGGGGTCTCCTCTGCAAGGATGTTGTATAATCTGCATTCTACAAACAACTGCTGTATTGTTTCATCTGATACAATTCGTGACTCAGTAAGACTGAACGAGATAATTTCAATCCGGATTTTTTCAGTTGCCTATTTAAAAACAAAACAAACATAATGCAAATTATTTCATGTTTCCTGAAGTGTTAGCAGAAAACAAACACACACGTAAATAATTTATCTATTTTGTATGATTAACACTGATTGATGGATTTTGACATAGACATGATGAGATTCTAAAGCCCCAGGGTCTGTAGTTAGGAATATTGTTGCAACAGATACTGATTTACATTCGGTGTCAAAAATATTTTGCAGTAGTCATACTCTGCTGGAGAAGATTAGGTTAAGGTTATCTTCACGTACAAATGATATCTGAACCACATATTGAAGTTGCCATTATTTTTAGCTACACAACAAAGTAATTTGTACCTTGATCCTCTAACTGACTGAATTGTAATACTTAATAATTGATTGTAATACTACAAAAATACTATAAAGTTCTCCAAATAAAAGGGAATTGTTAGTCAGGGCCTACTACAGACTATACTACCAATAGCTCAATAAAAATTTATCCAGTCACAAATTAGATAGGCATGTACAGTAACACTGTATTTGTACAGAATTCAACTTCACTCCCTAAGCTTTTCAATTTAAACATACATTTACAACTTAAAATTAACAATATGATAACAAAAGTAATACCTTTCTGCATTATCTCTAAAATGGCATTTTTCTGTTGCTTATATGAAATGGTTTCATACTGTTTGGCAAAGTCTTATTTGTGTACATGTACATTTTAATAAGATTTATATATTTAAGTGGGAATGTCAGACTTCACAGAAAGAGTCACAAATATTTCCCTAGGTAACTCTGTAATTCAAAGAAAGAAAAACCACTATGATTTCAAAACTGGAATATAGGTGAGCATTCAAAGATGAAATTCTTCAAAGAGCAAAAATAACACACTCAAGTTCAGAAACGTCAAAAGATTTTTTTTACTTCTTTCTTTTCATGTTTCATAACTTCATTTAAAGGTATTTCCCCTATATGGAAATATTTTGAGAATTTTTTATTGTAAACTTTAACTTGAATAAATTACATTCAAAATATTAGCTTCCCAGATTTACTGTTATAACTGCAAGTCAATATTCTAATTTATTATCAAGATTGCTTTTTTCAAGGAAATTATATAATTAATCCAACTGAAAAGCAGGTGTATCCTATCATAAAAATATCCATCATACAGAACAATTTCCATTGCTGTCAAGCCCTTTCAATATTTGATGAAGTAATTTTACCCCCTCCTTTCAAAAGACATTTCCTTTTATTATGTATCCTAAGACACTTTAGCTAAAAACCCAAATCTGAATATTTCAATAAGGTTGTTTTATTATTCAGTAGATTCATGGAAATTTTACTAGGATGACAGAGAAAATTCCACACCATTCTGTCTGCGCTAATACAGGTACGTGGCTTCAGCTGGCAATATTACTGGGATTAGCATAGAATGATGAAATATTTAAAGGAATTTTTTTTTTTCTAAAATTTAATAAATCAAATGACTGCCAAATGTCATTAAAGTGATGGTCTTTGACTTGAATATGCTTTTCATATTCAAATTTGAAAAGAAAGAGATGAAAGCCTGGAAAGGTTACTCAGTTTCAACTAATAACCTCAAGCATTCTATATTCACATGCATAAAAAATGAAATTGGCTCCATTGTCTAATTTTACTTCAGAAACAACTCTTTTCTTCTTGCCCTGAACAGATGTATTAGCATCTGTATTTAAAGTGATATGCTGAGTGGTTTTGTTCGCCCCAAAGTATTTATCAGCTGTGTCAAGCTAGTTTGTACACAGACAGTAGTTTATGAATCAAGTTGAAATACAATATCCTGTATTATAAACTATTTTTTTACATAACTTAAAATTTGTTTGACATATTTAATGCTTGTAATTGCATAATGTAGGCTAAGAATATTAGTTTGTCAAGGATCACAGGGTAAAGCCAGATATTCTGCTTTCTAACTTATAAGGAAACAAATAACTGAGTCATACTATTCGAAGATTCTAAGAAAAAACAACAAAATTAGTTCAGAGTTTAACAGCCAAGAATATTTTAAGTCCTGGTTTTATTAATATTGAATATGAATACATCATATACAATGGAGAACACATGCTGATTAAAAAAAGGTACGTACAAATGAAAAATATGGAACTGCTGAGAAGCAGCAGAGTAGCATCACATATTTCTCTGCTAATACAAAAATGCGTTTATTATGTAGCAATGCTGAAAATATTTTTAACATCCAACATATGATAAGAATTAAGTTTTAAACATCCATTTATATTTCTGTGATGCAGAGTGAAGTATGTTATTAAAATATTTTCCTAAGTTTTGGGTTGGTTTTTTTAAGCTCAGGTCTCAGTTATTAGGCAGTATTCAAGTGAAAAATTGAGAGTTTGTTATGTCCAATTACTTTCCACAAATCATTTTACTTTGATGGGAATAAAGTTATTATTTTAGTATTTCGAACAAAATACAGTATGAAATTTCCTCTAAGAGAGAGGCTGGACAAATGTATTAAAATACAGAATACTAAATGCTTTAAGAGCAAGAGGCTGGTTCAGTGTTTTCATTTCAAGTGAGGTAAACAAAACATGGGCAAGATACTTAGTCTATGGCAATATTCTTTCTTTCCCATTTAATATTGACTCTTTCTAATTAACACCACCCAGAGATGGGGAAGAATCAATGAACTCCTTCAACAATCTTTAGGTTTAGGTTAAGTACTAAATGCATTGGGCATTAAATTAGAATTCACAATATCAGCATAACTTTTTCCTCCTCTTTCTGCTGTCTGAGACTGAAAAAGCTTTTTTCAATTCCACAAGAAGTCTTATTACCATCTTCAAGTAGCCGTATATTTCATATTTTAATTTCCTTTTTGGTCCCAACAAAATACTAAGACTCAAATGATCCACAAAAGGAACCCACAGAATTAAATACTTCGGGGTTTTAAAAAATATAAATAATAATAAAAAAAGTTTTTGCTTTCTGCACTCAACAGCAGTTTCAACAGTATTGAACATGTCTTGCTTACAGGAAAATGTAAATGTTCCTATTTTTTACCTCCACAAGTTTTATTAACTGCCCTTGAAAATTCAAAGGAAACTTCTTAACTGTAAGATGAACTTCAATCCTGTCTTTACCATGCTTCAAAATATTTATCCTTTACTCCTTAATATTTTATGTATTTCCACAGTTCACTCATTCACTTGCTCCCTTCTACTTCCAGCAGAAAGCATGTCTAATTAGCTACTGTCCAATAATAACAAGTAATCATCAATATTACTTAAATCTTCCTCTATCAAGTGCTAAATTCCTGTGATTATCTCATTAACAGTGTCAGAACAGAGCTGCAAACCCTCAGTATGAAAAAAATTATGCCTGGTGTTATACACAGCAGCTGATCAAAATTCAAATTTAGTTTCAAATGTCATCCTTTGCTTTTTAGACTTCCAATTATAAAAATTCACTGTTCTACTTGTAAAGTCACCATAACTTACTTCCATGTCAATGAGCTCTGATAAACAGAGTCTCTCAAGTAAGCAGCTGAGAAACATTCATATTCATAACCACAAAAAAATATTACCAACAAGGTCGAAAATGGCTCCTGTTGATGGATTTCCTGTGGGCTTACATACTCAGCTGGGCAGCTGACTTTTTACTTAATATTCTGAATTTGTTACCTGAAAAGTAATGAGTTACCTTATGACTTACGATTCTGTTGAATAATTTTAAAACCTTTTGTTTGTGTTTTGTTTTTTTCCCCCATTTTTGTTATGTTTTTTTATTATTATTATTTCTCCCTTTTCTTTTGATTCTTCTGTCAAGAATAATATAACTTGTATGCAGTACTTGCTTGTAATTATTACTTCTAAGTATATTTGACTAGCTCTAGAAGTCATAAATTCACCATTTCAGTGTACTGTCTATTCAAACTACTGTCATCACAGACCTTACCAGTGACAAAAGACAACTTAGGTTTTCCTGGATTCATCACACTTTCTTGCTCTTCCTGTCTAATAGAGACCAGACTAGCAAACAATCACCATAATGATGGAGAATTGCAAATGTTCTTTGTTCAAGTTAGACCAATCAATCAGAAGTCTTTAAAAATACTGACTATAAAGCTTGAATAAGTTACTTCTATCTTACTCTGATATGACAGTTTGGTTTCATTAATTTTATTTCTTAGAATCATGGAATGTCAGGTTGGAAGGGACCTCAAGGATCACCTGGTCCAACTTTTCTAGGTAATACTATAGTTTATATGAGATGACTCAGAACCCTGTCAAGCTGAGACTTGAAACTATCCAACGTGGGGAAATCTACCACTTCCCTTAGAAGATTATTCTAATTTTTGACTGTCCTCATGGTGAAAAATTTACCTCTTGTGTCCAGTCATAATCTCCCAAGGAGCAACTTGTGCCCATCATCCCTTGTCTTGTTTTATTAAAAATGCTGGTGCAGTACTTTTACTTCCCCAGTTTTTTAGAGGAATAAAAAAAAAAAAAAAAGCCAGTTTAAGAAAAGCATTGGAAAATCTCAGAAGGCTCCCTAAACTATACCAAGGCTACCCAAGTCCTGCAGAAGAGAAATGTAAAGAGACATTTGCAATGCTATGTCCAAATAATCTTTTTTTCAGTGAATGCAGATACCTCATAGGAGGAAATGCACTATTCAAGTAATTGTACAAAAAAGTATTTATTGATTTGCTAAACATGAACTTTATGCTTCACATTTTCCCATGTTTGCACAAGCATTTTTCATTCACCAGCAGAGCCGTAAGGAATTGGTATTGCTATTCAGTGGTGGTTAAGAGAGATTTTAATGACAAAATTAGTTAGATCCCAAGGTCTTAATTCACAGGAACTGAAAATTACAGCTTTCAGTAAACAGCTATCAGCACAAGAAAATGCATTCATGTTATCTGCAACAAAAGAGAGATGTAAACACATTTATGGAAAAAAGAGGACCACTACCACACCAATTGGTTTTGCCAGTAATTGCCTTATGAGCACATTTTAAGACAACTTGGAAATCGACAAGAGTAAATGGTATTGTGATAATTGAATGCTATATTATCTTCTGTAAGAATTAAGTGTAGACATGGGAGTAAAAAGGAGTTGGGGATGGAAAAGAACAGATTTTTTAAAAATATATTTTTAAATGTAAAGAGCATGCCAAAGAAAAATGCAAATTCCCAGTTTTGATGTCTATTTTGAGGATCTGAAACAAGGCTCTTAATCAATGTATTATACATAAAATTGATAATGTTAACTTCTGATTATTCAAATGTATGAAATATTCATAGAGAACTGTCCAAACTTTTCTATTTCTCAGACTTCTTTTCTCTATTAATTATCATGCCTGGAAGCTTTTTAGTAAAAGCAGCAGTCGTCAGCCTGACTGAACCTGACAAGCTAGCAAGGCCCAATTACACTGGCACTCGGTGGCACTTTGATGTACTGGAAACGAAAAGAGATAGGGGCAAATTGTATAGCACATTATGTTAATGACTTGATTTAATCCAGCCACTAAACTTTATGTAGCCTGTTAAAAAAGATGCTAACACTAATTACGCCACTTTGGAAAGGAAAGAAGGGGACAAGCATTTCATACCGACAAAGTGAAGCTCATAAATGTTGTAAATGAAATGAAACAAAATGAAGTAATCTATGATTAATTATACATCATAGACAAGAAGAAAAGAGAAAGAAGCAAGTGGTACAGCTAAGTGCTGGAAAATCTGTTAGATACCCTTTATGATCAACATATCTAAGAAATAACCATGAACTGTCTAATTTGCAACATGCAAAAACGAAACAGTATGATCTTAAATGGCTTAAACAGCTCAGCACACAACTCAGACTTATAGGATAATTAGCATAACGATCTCTGAAAATCATGAATCTTATTTACAGTGTTTGATTACCAGCAGGATATTTATCTCAAAAGATAAAAGGCAGTGATTTTTAATCTTAAAAAAATACAAATTCAGTCACAATTTTCACCCAAGATCTCAAATACACCAATAACTATTTTAAAAATCCAATTTGTATCAAATATCTTGCCTTAATAATTTATAGCTTTTGTTATCTTATCTACCCTTCTTGAACATGCAGGTTCCTCTAGGTTATCACATTGCAGAACATCAAAAAAGTTCAGACTGGTAGTATATAACGTTACACCCCTGATCTTTTAAAAGGAGACTAAGACAGACCAGAGTAGTATTAACTGTTAGATATTACAATACATGTAAAGTGCTAGTTTTGGAATTTTTAATATTGTTCAGTCACTGTTAGATGTACAAGTTTGAATATGTTTTTGAGAACTATACTACCTAAATACTGCTCCAAATAAATTTTCCAAATTGCTCCTTTTAAGTCAAGAAAATATCATTACATGCCACACAAATAATAGAAAAAGTACACTGAAATGATTGGATACTGTGCATGCACAGACTTTATAACTGCTGGGAAGTCAGGAACAAAAAGATATCTACATAGAAAATCAATGCAGATTTTGCTTGTAATTAACAACTTTAAGCTTCCGCAATTGCCATTTCAACAACAATTAATCACATCAACATACTGGGATGAAACAGTGGGGAGCTAAGCCTTGTAGATTTACTACAGGTCTCGCAAGTGAAATTATCCTCCCCTTCCTCAGAAAGCTCTGGAAGAAGCAGTTCCTGAAGCATCTTTCTGCATAAAGGCAACAGGCAGGACTGAACAAGACTAAGATGTTTGGACATATACATTACAATATTTATCCTTCCTTACGAAGCTTTTGTGCAGGACTAAAATTTGAAGTCACATTAAAATTAGAAATGTCTAGTTCCATGTGTATATGACAATCATTGAAAAGACAACAACAATTTTTCCCACTAAAAAACCACCTATAAATCCCATACACAATACACTCAGGTTACCCATTTCCTGTGAAAAGGTGTCCATTTGAACTGGAACCAGGAAAACATACTCATTGAAAAATGCCTTCGAACCTGACCTTAGATATAGCAAAGCTACTCTTAGAGTACATTAGCCTTTTTTTTTAAGATGCATCAAATAATTGCCACACATACTCTGACTCACCTGTTTCAGAGTCTTGGATATTGGACTTGAAACAATACAGTCATCACTGTCAGTTATTACTGATTCAATGGCTTCATTTTCTTGTCTCTCATCTTGATCTGAAAAAAAACAACCCAACAAATAAAAACAACTAAAAAAAAGTTAAATACAATCCCAACATAGTTAAAACTCCCTATATTTGTAAGTCTGAGTCTTGCTGAGAAACCTGGTAGCAATATATTTGCTTTTTTAATAAATAAAATGCAGCAGAATATTAACACTGGCAAAGCAATGATTGTTAAAGTTGTCTAAACTGTATTTTTTTTCTAATCTGCTAGAATAACCATAATGTTTCATAGATGAAAGCTGATGAGTGGAATGGTATAAGTCCTGTGATGAAGAGAAGTATAAATAACAGTTAGCTTTATATAAGAATATGGCCTGAATTTGTGGATTTCCTCTGAGTACATTTAACACCATGCACATGTAAAAAGGAAGGTACTTTATTAAATAATAATAAAAAAGGCAGTCCTGAATGCAGGCGAATTATTTTCTAAAGCAATCAGGTCTTTTTTCTAGGGAGAAAATTACTTATGAACACAAAAGGGATTCAACAGCACGTTTTCCCAATTTTTCTAATCAATTCTTATGCAGAAGCTGCATGCCACCTAACATAAAATTTTAGCATCTTGTGTGTGCTTCCACTTTAAAGTTAGTATCTTCAATGATAAATAGTTTAAGCTCAGAGGTGGAACACAATGACCTGGCTTTTCTAATCTTTAAGTAAATCTGCCTCTAACAACTTTATGTCATAGATGTAGCAAGACATACTTCCCCTCTCACTGAAAGGATTTCCCGTATCAGCATTGGCTGTTATCTGCAGACAAAAGGAGCATATTCATTAAAATAGTCTTTAGAACAGCATAGTTCTGAGGGAGAATATAAAGACGTTTAAAATAGAAGCCAGGTTTCCTTTAATATTTTATGAATCTAGGTCAGATACTAGATTTTTGCATTCAATTACAACACAGTTTCCATTTGGGAAGAAAACAACACCACCATATCCACCACCAACTTCAGCTATAAAAGTACACCAGAATATCATTTCTGTCATGAAGCTTCTCATAATGAGGCAGCTCCCACTGCTAGTAAGAAATGCTTCAGAAAAATGAAATACAGATTTATTTAGAAATATATAGTTACTTATTCATAAAAATGAATTCTACCTTCTGGTTCCAGTTCTTCAGCTATTTCTGTCTCATCTCCAGAGGTAACTGAGTTTTGGTCAGCCAACTCCCCCTCTGACAGATGTGAGAGGTCTTCCTTTTCCTGCTCGGTCTCTTCAGCTGTCTCCTTCACCTTCTCTGCTGCTAGACTTTCTTGTTTAACCTCATCTACCACATGCTATATAAAAACAGACAGGTTTATAGTCTTTATAACAATCCTTGAGCAGTCAGAGTTAAAAACTTGAAGAGTTATGGCTCACATTCATTACACATTGCTTATGTAGTGCAGGAAACAATGTGGAGTAACAAATAACTGATACAGAAGAAAGACAATTCTCTAATGATGTATATTTGTGAAAGCATAACTATTATAATAATTTGCTACCTGTGAACATATATACAGCCTGCTAGATTTCCAGATTCATTTATATTTCAGGTCCTTCAGTACTGCAAGGTTCAGTTAAGAAAACAACCAAACAAAAAACCCAAACCTCCACTACCTTACTCAGTTAGCAATTTTTTAGCTTAAATTCTGCAGATTTTTCTGTTTCAAAAGAAAACTAAAATAATATACAAAAAGAAATGGCTTTGCTACAAAATGCAAACATGTTATCTAAGGTTAGTGCACAACTTACTCTGAAGTAGCCTTTCTTGCTTCAAAACGCACAAGTAAAATACTTGAAACTTACTGGCTCTTGTTCTGTAGTAAGATCCTGAAAAGATACTTTCTTCTCTGCTAGAGCTGCATGCTGTCTTGGTTTGGGTGTTGGTTTCTATAACAGAAAAAAGTATAGTTGAAGACCATGTATTGCCATATTCTAACCATCTTACATAGTTGTCAATTTTGAGGGATCTTATTGTTTCTCAAAGCAAAATCTAACTACAGTAAATTCAATTCTAAACAGGGAAGACAATGTAGGTGTTGTTTGAATTAGCTACACTCCCCTAGCAGAGATGGCTTTCAGAATTCAGCCACAAATGGATGTAAAACTCTACAGAACACCTAGGGAGTGAGAGTTCTCTTGAGAAATAACTATAAGACTAAATTCAGTGGTATCAGATACTTGGCAGAATTATTTATTATTCTCATTTTTAGAGTGCTGGATTCTTTTGCTGTTCTGTAGGCTTAACATATGTTTGACACCTTACCTGATTCCACTCCCTTTGAAGAATTTTAACACAGAAACAGAAAAGAGACTGGCATATTGGTAGTAATTGCAAAATTAACAAAATGATCCAGCAATATTCTGTCATGGTGTTATAATACAATGGACAAAAAATAATGAGGAAAAAGTAGCTTATTACTCTTCCTCCTTTACTCTTCTTGATGAAGGTAGAAATTATTCTCCATTTCCACTGATTTTTACACACACAAAAAATCCTTACACTACTTTTAATTTATGAGTGACCTTTAAGAAGCTATTAGGTATCTTGGCACCATGCACCAGAATAACAAAGCATGTGATGCAGATATACCTGCATATCTGTATACATGGTCTGGCTGCTTGAGAACTATTTTGGCTCAAAGCTACCTCCCAAGTGACTGAGTTCTGTCTGAGTTTCTAAGAGATCACAGAAACAACAGCTGATTCAGTGACTGCCATAAATTTCAGCCACAGACCTGAGGTTGCACAATCATGTGACTTTGGAAAGAGAATTAATAAGCACTATATTTATAGGTGAGACATGTAACATTTGTTATTTCTCCTCTCTTTTCTACCATTATAAAATTATTCATATCTACCCTTATTAAAAACTTCCAAAAGTTTTGGACACGACAGATTTCACTTCCCAAAAAAAGTCCAAGGTGGTGGTGTATGTACGTATAGGTACTATGCATTATTTTACAGTAGTGACAAACCCCAGCCATCTGGAAATAACTAAACAACTTGCTGTAATGGGTCTTTTATATCTCTTAACTTCTGTGAATTTGCTGAATTACATACAGTCACTGATGAAATAACAGAAGCAGGCAGGGCTGGAGTCTGCTGTTTCTCCTCTGCTAGCAATTTAGTTGCCATTGTTTTCTCATTTTGAATGTGATTCTCCAAGTCTGCAGCCATTGTTGATCCACTTGGTGGTAGGTAAACAAACTTCCACATCAATTCAACTGTGATGGTACCAGCAGCACATCTTTCAGAATCTGTTAGTTCAAAAGTACCTGAAAGCAAAACGCAGATCTTGTCTAAATTATCTTGCTTCATACAGATACAAGAAAATGCAAAGCAATGCTGAATGGGATTCAGGAATTAAGTAACTTAATAGTTTGCATTTTAGAAGCTAAATTGTGTCAAAATATTTTGTTTAGTACAACCAAATATATGCACTATAACACTGTGGGCATCCAAAATTAGAAGATTTAGAGGGGACTGGACATGTTTCTTCAAGATGTCCTGTAGATTTTTCAGGTAACTACCTCTTACTGCCATTTCTCAAAAGATCTAGCTAAAACATTTCCACGTTTACTAACTTAAGAAAAAAAGAAAACATTTTTTTTATAGAAAACATAAGGATTTTAAAAAATCTTTCAGTTACTAAATCTCGAAGATGAAATACCCTAAATTCACTAACAAATCTTCTCCTGTTATATGTTTATATAGAATCATATTTGATTTTTTTCACAAATGTCTCTGTTGACAACAAAATACTCATTAAACAGCTTTTATGTTCTAAACACCATAGTAAAATTGTAACTGATATCAATCTGCAGGGAGCAACTGATGCACTGAAGGTAGAGCTGGTGCTCACACAGGCTGGGGGTTGGCAGGCCACAAGCAGGTCTGTAGAAAAAGAGCTGGTCTGTTTAACAAAAGTAGTAGAACCATAGATTGTTTTGGTTGGAAAAGACCTTTAAGATCATCAAGTCCAACCCAGCACTGCCAAGTAAACCACTTAACCATGTCCTTAAGTACCACATCTTCACATCCTTTAAAATATCTCCAGGGAGAGTGACTCAACTATTTCCCCAGCCAGCCTATTCCAGTCCCTGATGACCCCCATACTATTTCCAGATATGAAACAGGAAGTGACAACTTTGTTAATCTTAAAGAGGTCTAATTCTTACCTGAGATAGATCTGTCATGTGCTAAAGAAATAAGAGGCACACGGGCTTTC
>NW_009953205.1:1497860-1505920 GCF_000747805.2 Chaetura pelagica | reverse complement strand
CTACATAAAAACCTTCTTCCATTTCACCATCATCAAATACATAAAAGGTTAAGGATTCTGATTTTAGGTATCGGTCTAAATCCGCATTCATTGGCACTTGAAAACACATATGGTCATCTATTTGTGGGTTGTTGCTGCTAGGAATGATGAGAGTATCATGGTCTTCAAAATCAAAGAACTTGTAGACAACATAAGAACTTGGCTGAAGATGTTTTTTTCGGGATTGTAGATTGTTACAACATTTTATTGTAATGTGGAGTACATTTAAATTGCCATCTGTTGAAGTGCTGACTTGGGCAGTTCTAAGTATCTGCTGCTTTCAATGAAAAAGAAGTTAAATTAAAAACATTAGAATACTTATGTTGGTGAACTCTAAGAACTACATAAATAGAAAAAGTAACTGATTATTTCAATGACACTCCAGCTACTGTTTAATTTTCTAAGTAAAAATGTTACTTTTCTATAAATTCAAGGACATCTCTTGGGTTGCTCGTATAAGGAAATTAGAGGTTAATCCTTTCAGGTCTGTGACTGTTTGCTTTATTCTTCTCAAGTTTTATGATCTACTTGTCATTTGATTATCCACAAAGCAGTGAAGATCATAGTTTTAAGAGTGATTAATATCTAGTGCCAATTTAAAGTTAAGGATTCTGATCTTGGCAGCTATTCAGTGTCAAGCAATTTTTACAGCTGTTTTCCTTTTTGTACTTTTCAATAACTAAAATCACACTGCAGATGCCTCCAAAATCTTTATCTGCATAAACAATTCACAAACATTAGAAACGAGTGTGTGAAGAGTAATAATAAATGTTTGAATTAAATAAAAATCCCTCAGTGAAATAGTATTTTTTAATGATCTCTCAGCACGGCTTGTACATACAGTGGAACCTATCGTTGGGAAACTGGGAAATTCATTTTAATAAAAATTAAAGAAGAAAACAAATAACATAACTATCTTAAATTAGTAATCCCCCTCTATATTGGTCTCAAAAGACTCTCCTTTTTTATTGTATTATGTTACAGCTATTTTCACTAATTATACACAATTATCTTGCTTGTGGAAGGCAGAGTTCTGTCATTTGCATATGGGGAAACGTATTGACTTGATTTTGTGTGATAAAACTTTAAATATTTTGATTAAATAATCCACACCAAAATAGTTATTGAGAAAACCAAACATGGCAGCTTACGTCCTTAAGTATGCAAGCTCAAGACTACTATTTCTGGCTACATACAGAAACAGAGAAAAAGTTATAGTAGTTTTTGTACAATTCATGCTTTCATGATGTCTGCCATTTTACAGGACAGGTAATTTTATGTGTATGTAAGCTTAAATTTTGGAAGATACAACCAAAGCTACTTTTGCAGCTGCAGATTGACAGAAATCTTAACATAATGTAACCATCTGCTGTGTCTTAAGATGACTTTCAGTTTCTGTTATGAAGCATTTCTGAAAACTGCAGTGTTTCAAGCAGTTCTGAAGAAGCTGTTCTTAATTTCTGCCATTTTTCCTATTTTATTTTCTCCCAGTAAAAGCAGTATATTTCCATTGCCATGCTTGAATTTGCCATTTTACAATTACAGCAAAACACCTTGTTCCACATGCTTTATATTTCAACTGTGTTTGTATTGGTAACATAGCTAAAAATAAAAAGAAAAAATAAAGAAAACTAAATAACAGGTTGTGGAATTTAACAACAGCCAGATTTTGTCAGTTAGTTAAAACTACCTTTGATTCTTTTAAAAATCAGACTTAAAGCAAATGTTAGTGTTATCAAATATGAAGGTATTCTGAAAATGCTTCCACTGACCTTTAATAGCATTCATGCACTAAACATACTTCTCATATTACATAATGGAGTACAGTGAGATTCTAGTATAATATAAATTTACACTCTGAAATAATAAACTGCAGTAACTTGAACTACTTGAGAGAAAAAAATTGTCCATTAAAAACTCTGAAGTCTTTTAATTTATACATTTCAACCCGATTGCTCTTACTTCTTAGACAACTCTAAGACATTAAAAAATCTTTTATTTTTCTGTCTGTGATCCTTATTTAAACATGGTGATGCAATTAATATTATTATAAGAATTCTGATCATTATCAAGCTAAAAAAAAATAAAAATAAAAATAATCTCAATCTTCTAATACTATAAGAACTTCGCGGCCTTTCTGAACCACTTCACATGTTACACACATCTCACACCCAGTTGGTTTAACATTCCTGAATATTGTACTAGAACATATTGTTAACAAAATTTGGCATTTACAGGTAAAGCAACTTAACTGTAATAACTTCAAATATTCAAGTGACAATGTCAGCAAAAATAAATAACTGAAGTTTGAGACTATCTTTTCAGGAATGCTAGAATGTAATTGGCTCTTTATCTCTTTATATGAAAAACATGTCCTTCAACTGCTTAAGATACTTCCCAGTTCAAGAACTTTTAACATTGTTAACCTTGAGCATACCAAGATTTGAAGCAATCTATTTCAACTGACAAAGTAATTTTTGAACAGCTCATTCTACCAAAACTATGAAGTGCAAACACAAACATACCTGGGATGGTTGCTCACTTTCCCTAAAATTGGCTGTTATATACCCAAGAGCTTTTGACCTCTCTTTGTAGAGAGTAATAGCTTGATCCATAGGAACTCGTAACCTGATCCAGTATTCTAAGGTGCCATAATTTCGAGTGTGTCCTTTGACTCCTGAGAAACATATAGATATGGGATTACATTTATCTTCTTTTGAACATTAAAATAACGTAAGTTAAAAGATAGGAAACATCACAAATCAAAGTTATCTTGTGGCTATGCATTATGACAGTTTATGACACAAGATGTACAGCTCATGTCACTAACAGAAACAACAACTAACTCTACATGTATGATAAAAACATGACCAAGTTTTCATATTGTCATCTGCAGTATTGCTATTCAAGCTATAGAGTCAAGTTCATTACTTCAGTCTCTTAAAGGACAGGTTTTTTTATGTCAGCATTTGGAAATGTCCCATAAAGTGGTGTGCAGTTTAAATTACTGGCAAAAATACCACTTTTGCTTATGGCTTACTAAACCAGATTTTTGACAAAAGCAGGCAGTTAGAGGTCTCTAAATACATTGATCTGACAAAATATTTCTAAAATTAAAAGTAGACAGCACAGAATACTAAGTACTTCTTAAAAAAGACTTGTCTAGGATATTTTAAAATTATCTTAAATCAATGATTTAAATTAAAAGGAAAAAAGCATTAAACAAACCACAATTAACATCTAAAGTAATTAAGTAAAATGAAAAAGAATAGCAGTCTTATTTTATCTTCTCTACAGTATTCATAGAGAAACTTTAACATATGAATAGTTCTACAATGCAATCAAGCACACTGCTCTACTAACTACTTTTCTCCATGTTGTTGTTGTATAATTTTGTTTAAATGAGACAAAGAATCACTTGCTATTTCAGACATGATTCTCCAATGTAATTTCCAGCATGTCACATACTTCTAACATCATGTACTTCAGGATCACTATATTAACACCAGCTTTGTCCTTAGCCATGATGGACAAAATTTGACCTCTCAGAGCTTTTCCACAACTGCCAGTAGCAACAGCAGAACATGCTGCACATCCAACAGGGCACATCACATTGTATAAACCTTTATAGTTTTTCTAAAATGGTAATAAAGTAATTGTTGGCCAAATACACATGACTTAAATGCCACCACACTGAATCAAACAGTATACTTGTTGAGATGTTAATTACCAACTAAATTTGCTGTGCTGCAGATCTTCCCATTGCGTTCCAAGATTTCGTGGAACTTCAGCTGACACACAGCAACTGTTTCATACTCTGTGCCATATGCATGATGAACTTCAAGTGTGATGGAGTTTTGCTGTATATAGTGCAAGAAGCAGTCGTCAGCCTGCACGAGGTACTGAGAAGTGAAGTCATAGGACGGAGTGCGCCCGAAAGCTACTGGGGTTGTCTGAAGCTCAAAGTCATAGAATGAGTAAGTACAAAAAGTAGCAGGTTCACGGTCACCAAAAGGCTGCATAGCTTCAGAAGACAAGATCACTTTGCTGATATGGATTTCAAAAAGGTTCTCTCCTCTTCCTAAATGTACAGTTTCATCAAATTCATCCACTGGCTCACTTGGCATTATTTCTGGTCTGGATTTATACGGTTTTGTACCATAGGCAATATCTCTTAGTTGGCCTGCAACAAATAAATTAGAGCTATAATCTGACCATGTTCTTTAAAAATCAAACATAATTAATGCGAGGAAAAAAGCAGAATTCAATTATAGTAACAATGTTACTTTCTTACAGGTGTTAGCAAAAAAAGATCATCTTTAAAAATCACATTTACTGCTCAATTAGCACACTGACAACAATCAACAATGGAGCTGCTTCAATATATATAAAAACAGACACAGGCCTCTAACAGTTAATAACAGATTACAAGGGAATTAACAAGCAAAAATTCAGAAGTCTTAAGCAATTAATACAGTAAGTATCACTATGCAAACGTAGCAGAGACTTAAGATTTTTGCTGACTTAAACTAAATTTGCCAAGAAAGATTACATCTAATTTTTAACCTCTGTAATACCTTCAGTGGACAGAACTATCATGAAATAATATACACGTTGCCCAGCCTCACAGGTGGTAAAAGGTGAACAAATCAAAATATATGTTTACAGAACTAGGACAAATCATCATGCAGTCCTTTAGCACATGGGAGAAGATAGTTATGACTTTGGGGTTTGTCACAGAACAACAATTTGACAACAAAAATTTGCAAGAAATAAAATAAAAAAAAATATATATACATTAAAGATACCTTCTAGTTTTCTGATGCGTGCAGCTCTAATATCAAGAAGGTGGACATACTTTTCTAGTTTTAATTCATAGTCTTTCTGTAGATTTTCCATCTTTTGTGTCACTGTTTCTACTTCAGTCTGAAAAAAAAAAAAAAGGCATATAAAGAGGACTTTTGAGGCTTGTCTGCACCAATGCTGTCCATGATTTTGGCTACAAATTAAAATACAGTTAGATTTGAGGAAAGATCATCCAGAGTACAAAAAGAGCAGCAATTCTTAATTCAGCAATCCAGCAATCAAATTTCAGCAGAATCTAAACATATTTTTAAAGAAATACAGACTGGCTGTTCTCTCAGGACAATGTTCCTCATAGTTTCTTTAATGATTTTGTTACTTTAAACTTATATTAATTGAATGAAAAGTCAAAATATGATCTGCAATAATCCAGCACAAGGGAGTAAAGGCAGCATTGTGGGAAAGGAAGTTTATTTAAGAATTATACTTAGTATTTTTCCTGTGAAGATCTGATAAGAGCACAGAGATAACCCCAGAAGGCATGTTTTGAGGGCTCTGATGAGAGTGAGCTAAAAGACTGAAGCTACAGTCACTTGGATCTCATGCTTTTTAAACAAAATTTTTAACAGCAGCAAATATGTTAGGTTACTTGTAAACAGACTGGCTCCATTGCTGAATTTTCAAATTTTATTACGACACATTCCAGAGCTACAAAAGTTAAAACACTTATCAGGTAACGTTCCACTGTGAGCAGAGTTTAGTACCTGGTAATCTCTGTTAATTTTGTGCTGCACAATTAGCATATTCCTTGTCTTTTCAAGTTCCTGCACTGTTTCCACATGTGTTAACTGCAGTTCCCGCAAGGCATGTTCTGAATCTTTAAGTTTATCCTCTTTTACTTTCTCCAAAAATGTAAGGTCCCCGTTCATCTGCTGCTTTTGAACCTGGAGCAAATTTGAAAAATTATCAGAACAAACTTTTGCAAAATATTTGGATGTATTTGTGCCTGGTTAAATACAATTCTGGAACAACAATATGACAGTAAGCATAACTTGGTAAATTTTGAGCATGTAACACAAAAATTAGGAATAAGGTACACCAGTCAGTGTCAGGATTGTATTCAGTGATGTTACCTCTTGATTACCAGGAAGCAATTAATACTTAGGGTATTCAGAAGCAATCAGTCTTGTCTACCCAATGAAAACACAAAACCCTTTGTGTATTTGGCTTTTTATAATTAATAACCCTTCTTCAGTGAACGTAAAAACCTGAATTTTTCTCAAGTTTACATTGTTCATGTTAATAATACTGGGGTATTTTAATTTTCATCTAGGGTTTGTGGTTTTTTTTTTAACTTTCTTTTTGTCATTAGCATTATCGAATTATCATTTCTATTTCAATAGCAGAAAATTACAGTAAGCACTTCCTCAAGAAAGGGGCACTAGCTAATATTACAGTATCAATATAAGGACCTAAAGAAAGGACATAGTTCAGGACCCTGAGGGATCCCAAGGACAGAACAGAGAAGGGTCTATATCCCCTCCCATCCCTTAATAAAAGTCAGGAGGGCAGGAAACCTGCCCATTCCTGCCCTTTTTCTTTCCTGTGCTCAAAGGTCTCAGACAGCTCCTGCTCCTTGTCTCCAGCTCACCAGAACTTCAAAGCCTATGGTACACTCCCAAAAATTGCAATATTAATAAACAATTGTTTTTTATAAACACATAGGAAGAACAAGATAGTGTGATAAGTTATTTAACTGAGAAAAAAAAAGTTTATAAAAAATGCTTGTAAATATGGCTTAGTTCACTTTGATGTTACACTGAATTATCTACGTAATGCTAGAATACATCCTGCCCATTGTTTCATCTTCCCTTCTGCTTCACTGTAATTGAAAAATGAGAAAATCACACACATAACTTGGGCTCATTGAATGTAAAGATTATTTTTTTTTCCAAACAAAACGATTCTGTGATTCCATGATTCTACTTAAAAGCATTGATTACTGATGTTTTGCTTTTAAAAAAAAAAAAAAAAAAAGAGGGAAAAAAAAAAGAATAAATGCAAAATATATGGGATCATAGAATAGTTTGGGTTGGAGGAGACTTTAAAGATTAATAAAATTCCACCCCCTCATGTGTTCATTCTTTGTAGATTACCTTTATATGCATGAGGGCCTCACTGAGTTCTGCTGCATCAATATTACCTTCCTGAAACAGAAATAATTAATGAAAAGGTGTTATCTGGTTATTTTGCTTGATACCATGAATAAACACTGTTGTTTTTTTTTATTATTTTACTTTTAAAAACTATTTGCACTACACACAAAACAGAGAATGGGGTTATTTGCTTATACTCTGAACAGAAAGAGTTCACCTTGGTCAAAATCTTCATGTGGTTTTTCAATTCATCTAGTTGTTGCTTATGCTCCAGGTAGCACAACTGCAGATCTTTGTTCTCTTGCATCAGCTTTTCCTTTTGTTCTTAACATAGACAAATAACAAAATATTCTACTTAATTCATCATAATTCTAAACATTATAAACTTGCTTTTTCATCTTAACTTCAATATGAAAACCTAATTTTAAAATGTAGAAACTAATTTATTTTAAAAGGGAACCTACAGCATCAGAAATACTCACTTTCTGTATTTCTAAATAGAAAGATATACCCAACTAAGTACAGCTTTCTGTTTTGGGGAGAGGGGGGAAGAGGGGAATCGAGAGGATATAAAACTGTCAATCTGTATAAGGTTACACAGACTTTACACAAATATCCACTAATGCACTTCTACATCCACCATGATTTCTCAGTACAACTTGAGAATAAACTTAAGGATTAGGTGAAGTAATTTATAACAACACTGGGGCTCCTATAGAACAAAAATACTCTTTTATTATCCTCCCCTGGCCAACGCTGTTTTTTCTTCATTTTTTACTGTGTTTTTTGCAAGTCCCAAAGTTATATTCGCATATCATGTACTTAAATACCATAAATTCGTATTTTAGGTCAGAATGATATAAATGTTGGCTGTCAACCTGACATGCAAGTATTACCCTTTCTAATCCCCATTGGCACTCTAGGGAGTTGACTGGTAAAACATAACATACTTAGTTGGGAATATATTTTACTGCTTTCAACAAAATAGTCCACAATATCTTTTTAATGCTGGAATCTCTTCTTCTGACCCTCAGGGCATGATGCACAACTTAGCTATTTTTA
>NW_009953205.1:1471958-1497819 GCF_000747805.2 Chaetura pelagica | reverse complement strand
GAGGCTGTGGGTTTTTTGAATGTTTCAAAAACTGGTATCAGGCTAGTTTTATTTTGCAGAGTTAATATATCAAATTACAACTTCACTAACAATGAATGATCTGTGATGCTATTGCTCCTATATACAGTAGCCTTAGTCACACATGTGCTGAGGCTCCTCAAGAGTCACTTTCAATTTGAACACATCACCAGTAAGGTTTTAATTCTCTGCAGTTCTGAAGAAAATGTAACGTATTTGTGTAATTGAGTAGAAAATATCAGAGAAACACTAAGCATTAAAAATAAGAAAACAATCAAAATGTGTTATGAAGGGCAGAGAAAGCTGGCCTTCACAAAAGATCGTGAAACACCTATCAGCAATTGAGTCTTCTCTGGACTCTCCCAAATGATACACTCAAAAGACCTGCATCTTTAGGGAGGTCTCCCACAGGGAAAAAAAGCCCCTCAAGCTGATGTTTCTTTTTCCATACAATATAAACTGAGATCAGAACTGGCACTTTTTCCAATGATAAGGAGACAAGATCCCACCTCAAATACTTCTATTTCATTGTCATTAATTTTCTGCTGAGAGCAGCAAGCTCTTTTTCTAACATAAATCTCATTAAATTTTTTGTACACATTTTTTATATTCATTCACACTTGCTGTTTAAAAAGTTAACTTCAAAATCGACAACAGTATATAGAAAGGAAACTAGCTTTTTTTCAGTCAGGTAATTTCAACAGCTTGTTGAAACAAAACGGGCCAATCTATCAATAGCACAGCTCAGTCTACCTGTCTGTGCAGCCTCTCCAGACTCTCAACAGGCTGGGTTTCTACGACCCCAACCAAAGATAAAAATTCAAGACACGCAAGGAATTGAGCCAGAAGGAAATGGAATACTTCTGCAATAGCCTCTAAAGAACAGAAGTGACAGGAGGGTCCTGACATTCAGTTTTCCCACAACTACACTGTTTCTCATCAGGAGAAACTCAAACTCTCTATTGGTTGTTTCCACTTATAATACTATCAGCACTTGGTGGAGCACACTTGGATGTGGGCTGGTGCCGCACACTGGCTGCTGCTTAGCTCGCCTCCCCTAACCCAAGAGCTGCAACTGAAAGGGAATGAGAGAAGGTAGAGAAGTGATTCTCACACAATTGGTGACCACATTACACAAGAACACATAATCACAACAATAACAGGGTTTCCAGTAGCAAGATTATGACAGTAACAGCAGAAGAAAGAGGCAAAAACAATTGGCTGGATGCTTTGGAAAACACTGCCACAGCAGCTTGTCTGAAAGGCTACAGAGCCATGGCTGCATGGCTTGTGGAAGCAGACTACAGGGCTGCAGACAGTATTCTGTGTTGATAAGGACCTTGTAAGACATTTAAGGGACTGTGCAATTAGCTGTAAGCAAAATACACATTTTGCCAATCCCATCCCAGAGCAGAATTTTAATTAACTTGCATAGGTGTTCTCCTCATTAAGTATTTGTACATATTTGCAAAACATTAAAATAATCAGAATCTTACTGAGAAAAAGCCTCCACATTTATTCACCTCCTACATAAATTCACAGTAACAGTTCTTACAGGCCAAATAGTACCAACCAGGGAGCAGAGGAGAAGAGTCACTGTCTTTCCCTGTAAACAAGAAGCATGCACTTCCAAGTCAACTGAGATCTACCTTGCTTACGACTCCATAATCTACGTACAGTCACATACAAGAGCACCTATCCTCTCCTTTGCCAAACCCTCTGTTTGCCTAGGTACTTCATTTAAGTATTACAAAACACATTATGAAGTTATGGACAGAAAAATGCTACTAAAAAATTGAGATCCAAATTACACAATCTCTCTAAAAAAGAAATACTGAAGGAGAACGTGGAAAAAGGCAAGGTTATGTTAATACCCTGTAGCATAAGAATTTTCAATATTTCATTTATTGAAACCTCTTTTTTAGTCCTGGAAAAGAAATTGTGTCTAATTCCAGGCAGCAGGTTAAGACAACCAGTACTCCAGTTCTTTATCTGAACTTAAAAAAAAGGGATGTGGAAGAAAGGCAGATAGCCTGATGTACATGACTGAAGAAACCTGTACTGCCCAAGTTTTGTCAAAGATACTACGCTGTTATGAAATTCTAGATACACAGGCCCTGAAGGGTATTATAATATGTACTGAAAATGCAGCGAGTTCAATTCAGTACAAATCGACACTGCAGTAACCCAGTGATCCAGTTTAAGAGTACAACAAATATCAATTTCAGGAAGGGGTGGTAAAAACTTGCCACTCAAACATAATGTTCACAGAAGGATAGAAGATGGAAGGCATTGCTTCATTTTCCACATTCAACTTGATCAAATAACAGTATGGCCTATAACATTTTCATGCTCTTATCATCACTTTGAATTTTGCATTGCACAATCAAACTGTTACAACTGGTTTTAACTGTCAATATGTCATAACTTTGTATTATTGTAGCTTAAGGCACCTTATTTATTTTAGTATCTCTTAAGGCTAATTTTGCAAACACTTGCTGTGGTCAAATAAAATGTTTAAATATTTAATCTAATATTTGAAGTCAGTAGAGCTACTCAGAAACTTAATGGTAAGCACATGCTAAACTCAAGCCATAACCATCAGAGGAACTATTCACAAGTCGGCCCCCTTCATTCCATTCCATTAGTTACAGAAATACACCTTTTAAAATAATACACATTGGAAGATTCAACTCTAAAAATACTTAGTTTACTTCCTGCCTGTGCTCTTGCTTTGTAAACTTCGTGTTGCTACAGTCTATCAAAGCAGTGAGAAACAAAAAAAGAAAATATTGCAAGGTCTTAAAGATTCACTGACAAGTTGTCCTACAGCATGGGAAAAACACATATTAAATAATCCGTTCAGTATATTATAAGAAAAATGTATTAATCTAAAAGTACATATCGGTAAATAAATTAGATTATTTAAAAAATATTTAGTAATTCTGAATTCAGGAAGTTAAAAGAATTAACCATCTATACAGTCAATAAAATCAGCATAGTGGTTTATTATTTGTGAAGGACTGTCAGATGGCCCTCTTTTCCTTAAGAATTTTCAATGTAGAGAGATACAGAATAAAGATTAAATATTAACTCAACAGATGAAGAATTAATGCAGCTAGAGTTGTATGATCATCATTCAGCAAATAACCTGCACTGGGTTAATTTTCGTACTTGATAGCTAGTAATAACTTCAGCATATTGTTCAAATGGAAGCTCTGAAAGCACCAAGAACAGAAATTATACTTTTCTGGGCAATATACCTGAACTCCAACACAGGAGAATCTCACAGAATGAGAAAATCATAGTTATTTCAGAAGTATACCTCTTTCTACTTTGATCTGGTCAAGGATTTCATTTTTGTCTGCTAAATCAGATTTGATAGCAGCCTCTAGTTTAGTAATTTGCAGTTGCAGTTGCTGTTCCTTTAATTTCCAATGCTGTTCATGGGTCATACTGAAGACACTGCAATAAAACATGTGGCATATGAAAAACTTTCAGAAATCAGCTTCAACAGAAAATAATAAAGAGAAAAGCTTTTAGTGGCACAGAGACCACTGTCATCATGTCTTAGGAATTAAGTAAACATATGCTGGTCTGCTGCTGTTGAAACCAAGGCGCCTTTCTCAGGCTGCGGTTAGAAAACATGAAAGAGTCTGTGGGATGAGCAAAGGAACTGGCCTTAATTTAGAGCTCCAAAGTCAGAAAAGTTGGCAGCATACAGCATTTGTGGGACTAGAAAAGGAATTCAGATGCATATCCCAGAGTAATCCACAACTCCAAACCTCAGCAACTGACAAAACCATTCTTTCCGCGTACAAAACCTCTTAATGTAGAGAACCGGGATCACCCACTTGATTTCTTTTAAATCCGTGAAACATGCAGAGCCTCAAGTCACTTGCCTGTTCAAAGAAAGGTTGACCACAAAGTGGCAACAGTTTTCTCACACTATAAAACAACAATTTTGAAGCTGATTAAGCAGCACATATAAAGTAATCTCTCTCCTACTCTAAGAAATAAAAAACAGAGGTGGGCGAATAAATTAGAATAACTATTTTGCGTGTAACACATTATTTACTTGTAAACTACCAATCTATGGGCAGTAAGGCTTGCATGGACACAGAATCCAGCAGAACTGCTTAAACCACAACAAACCATGTAACTCAGATTGAAACCAAATTAAGTACATTATATACTTTACAGTATAATTCCCAGGAGATAAAAAGCACATAGAAATGCAATGTGCTTTCATGTAACTTAGACAGTTAGTACTCTGTTATTCATATTATTATTAAATACTTGCATTCTTACTGGCTGGAAAAATGTCCTTCATCTTAACTGTTCATAAACCAGTTTATTCACTTCTGTATTCTGTGAGTAATCAGAAATTGTAGGGATTTTTTTAAACAAGAGTAATTTCCTCAACTCCCTACTTTGGTGAAGCTCACCAGTTTAAATGTTGGGGTTTTTTTCCATATATAAATGTATAAAAAAACCTCTTCTGATATCTATTTATCCAGCTGTCTCTCACAGAGCTCTATATAACAAAAGCCTCAACCAAAAAAATCATAGAGAAGAAAGAAATATTGCAGACGGGACAGTCCCCATAGCTTTGCAGACTGTACATCCTGAGTGGAAGAAAACTGCCTGTTTTGATGGCTATGACTGCATAAAGTGGTTTTGAGCACAGATACAGGCATTTCTATCTAATATATTTGAAGAATGACCTTAAGATTAAAGAAAATAATATTATAGCATGAATTTTAGACTCTGAAGAATATGGCAGGAGTTCATAACCTTGATTTGTGATCTTCATAAAAACAGTTCTACCTCTCTGTATTTTGCCTTTTTCACTTACTGTACCTACCTCACACCTATTCATATAGCTCTCCAGGCATATACCATCTTATCGTGTGATAATGTCTTTCATAGCATGCATGAACTTAAGCAATGCTTCTAAGTCCTACAACAATACATATTTCACTTTGTTATAATTTTGAAGATAATATGCAGCAAATATCATGCACTGAACCCACACTCATTTCTTTGATACTGTAGAGGTATGAAAGAGACAGCATGTTCTATAACTGTTCTATGAGACTTCAAAGTTTGATTGGCTCCCGTAAGGAAAGACTAAATTTTAGGAAGAAAAGATATCAAATACCCTTAGTTTTCACACTTCCGAAAGTGTTACCAAGTTTTATTGACCATGATATCTAGATTAATCTGCATTCGTTATTTTTAGGTACAATTACTTCACCTATAGATTAGCTGCACATGATTTCATTTTTTCAAAAGACTATGCTGGGAGAAAAAAATCATTAAAACAGTTATTGGGATAGTAATTCAGAATTTAGACATTTAAATGACAGATTTTAGAAGACAAATGTTAGCCACACCTATATAATGCTAATGTTTATGTCAGTTTGAATTGACTCTACTTCTGTTGCTTTCTTCCTTTGAATTTTAAGATTACTTTTACTTGAATTCATGTGCAATTTCTTTCACATTTACTGTATTTCACTGGAGTTGAATCCATCTGGGTAACTATAAATGGTCAACCACATCTGGCACCATTTCCTCCGGAGGGAATTTAAGCATTGCTAGATTTGCCTTACAAGGTCATATGCAAACAATTCCTCAAAGCTTTTACCCAAACGAATTGTTTTCTTGGATACTGACTCAACAGTAAGAGTCAACTGACAAATCCATACTTATTCTTTCTTAACTTTTCAGATCCAGTTCTGCAGCCTTGGCTGTGGCAAAATTCCTATCACCTTCAAATGGATTTCCACAAAAAAGCAGCATTAGCAAAGAATGGGTTTATGCCTATTTTCCACAATTAAAAAATAAATAAATTATTAATTATATGACACCTGTGGACACTGGCCTATCCACTGCCAGCAACAGACAAGCTGTAGTAACCTTGCATTGTTTAAACTGGTAACAGAAAAATCTGGCCATCAAACAGTAGTTACAATGAAAGGATCCCATGTCTCCAGTTCTTGCTACCCATATAGTAACATGGAATGATGAAACATGAATAAGAATTTAAATGGGAGTATATGAAAAGACAGATCACTTTAGGTTAACGAAAAGCCACATTGCAGATTACTGGGTTAGGAGACAACCATATTTATATTTATCTAGTTGAACATTTTTTTAAGTTATCCTACTGTGGTTTAAATACAACAAAAAATGTCAAGCCAAGACTGTAAGCTAATTCCTTAGGAAGAGTTATTTCTCTGCATAATGACAGAAGAGAAAAGTTCAGAAATAAAACATGATCAGACTTTGGAGGAATGTGAGCAAGAGAAAACTGATCAACTTGCTCCTATACAAAACTCTAGATGTTGTGATTATGCAACTGTTCCATCTCATATATGAAAACTGTTTTGCCATTTGTACTAATATTTTTTTATCACCATAATTTTTTGTTTCACCGTAGAATGACCGAAAAGCATAACAAATATTCTAAGAGTACTCTAAACAACATTTGATGTAACTCACATTGTGATTAGTCATTGACAGGCATCACACAGAGAAATCAGAAAAACATTAAGAGGAGAAATAATTTTGGTACTTTTTGCATTGATGTTCAAAATAAAACGACTGCTTACTTTTACAATAGATTTTGCAAAACTAGTTATACACTATTTTTAGAGTCTTAGTATGGAAGCTGCTCTATTTCAATGGAACAGATGAAATACAGACAGAACAGCACAAAAGTTTCAA
The DNA here is from genome assembly GCF_000747805.2 of Chaetura pelagica. Taxonomy (NCBI): domain Eukaryota; kingdom Metazoa; phylum Chordata; class Aves; order Apodiformes; family Apodidae; genus Chaetura; species Chaetura pelagica. The sequence goes on along the minus strand of NW_009953205.1, from coordinate 1,491,066 downwards.
TAAAAACTCGGTGATATGATGAACTGTAGCATAAATACATTTATATGTGTGCACAAACACAATATGCATACGCACATTCAAGCACAAAGTATATGAAGACCTATTAAATAGGACAGGAATCAAGTTTTTTACTTACAGAAACGGTAACTTGCCTGTTATGCAGCTTATCATAGTTTTCCCTCAAGAGTTCCTTCTCTTCTTCTAGATAATTTATTCTTTCCTGTAACTAAAATTAAGAAAGACATTTCAAACAATGCACAGCACAAAAGGAAATTACAATTAACGTGTAAAGACAATTTGTTAATGATATGTAGGGATGCCAGGCTTTTATTTATTCCTTTTATAGAACAGTGTCTTAGAAGCTTCAAAATCACTTTTTTAATCACATGGATTTATGTTCAGCCCAAATAGTTTTTTTGTGCTGTTTATGTGAAGCTGAGACTAACAAACAACAGTTGAACAACAGTATCTAAACACATTCTGCCTTATGCAAAAAAAACCAAAAAACCCCTCAAACTATAGCATTAAAAATTTTTATTTCTGTTTTGATAAGTGAGTATTAGCTAGTTAATGGCTTCTGTGTAGTAAATATTTTTATTAACCTTATAGAGACAAGAAGTCCTTGCTTTCAAAATACTCATTAAAACAGGACATGGTTTTAAAGATACAAGATGCTTGAACCCAGAAGATACACCCTACATGCATCACAGTAGTGTAAAGATTTGGAGGAAGTATCTATGAGGTAACCTGGGTTCATGTAAAATACATTTAAAACAGGTAAACCAGGTGGTATAACTAAACTTAATCTGCTGCAAAGTGTAAGGAAAAACAATTAAGTTTGTAGACTATTACTCCTCATATTTAAGAGACTGAAGAATAAAACATTTGATTTGGGCAACTGTTCGTGATGACACTTGTCACTGAGAGCCACTAAACAAGGAAATAAAAGTGACTGATTTGTACTGCTGAATAAGATGTAAAACTGCACTGCATTGTAATTAAAACAGGCTGAAATAAAAAAACTAGCAATATGTGATCAATTATGATTTTTTCTGGTTAACAAACCACTCGCCCAATCTCAGAATTGATGCAGAATCCTATGCTTTAACCTCCAATATAGTTCAAACACTATAGTTCAAACGCATGTGGCATGGGGACCAGGTATGGTTCATGATTTTATGAAATGCAAGCAGTAGCCACAGGATTTTTCTTTTTTTAATAGGATAAAAATATATACGTTATAAGGTTAGTCCTGTGTTTGAAAGATCTATTCACATCTCTGCAATTAAAAGGTATCCCATTATTTACTCTTCCCTTGGGTACTACCTAAAGCAGATTCTAGCTCTCCTGAACACAATCTCACCTCCTCTGTCTTTTGCTTTGAAACAGTTACTGATTGCAATTCCTTTTCAAGTCGGAAGCACTTTAACTGCTCCTCTTTAAGCTGTCGATTCAGTTCATCACCTTTTTCTATTAAAGCATCATGGCTGATCTTCAAGTTCCTTTCATTCTATGAAAAGGAAGGAAGAAAAATACAGAAAAATAGTTGAAATAAAACACACTCAGTAGAATGTTACAATACTCTGCATATCCAACCAGTGGTCTCTTACAGCAGTATTTAATATATATTCTCAATGTGGTCAACAGGAGACACTCTTGAACTATATAAAAAAGCAACTTTTCATTACACAGGGCCAGGAGAAGGTGGCATTTTTGTTGCTCTCAGGAACATTAAACCCTCAGTTCAGTCATGATGAAAACGAACAAGCAATACATCTGCTAAGCAATTAAAAGATTTTGCTGTGGTTACAGTGGTTAGACATGCTGACCAAAAAACACTGTAGTAGCAAGCAAAAATGAATGTTGACCACAGTTATGTTAATCACAGAACTTGCCACAGCTCAGTTAACCCTTAATTTTAGATATATAATTGTTTCATAATCCTAATGCACTCATATACTGCCCACATTTCACAATGCTTTAATAAAGCCTCATTCATTAAGAATGTCAATGTAAAGCACACTCAAAATGTTATTTGAAACAGAACAGCCCAAAAGCCAATCTCCTGTTTAATAAAAAGTTAGCTTTCTTTTTCCCATGTAATATTCCAAAAAAGCAGTTAAATAGAGAAGCTGAATGTGAAACCTGTACAAATTGTTTAGGTTCACATGTAGTTTGAATATCCTACGAACAACCAAAAAAACCACAGAAAATTGAATCACCATCCTGATCTTCAGCCTCATGTATCTCATTTCTCCACAAGAAAAGTATCATGGAGTATCAATAATATTAACAATGAGTCTTATTTCAAAGAGATAATTAAGTATATTACTCATTTGTTTTGAAGTCTCTCTTTAGTGCTCTTCTTGCTTTGTTGTATATTTGTGAACTGTATTTCAGTAACTTCAAAAAAAGACACCTAAAAAAAAAAAAAAATCCTTCTTCTACACACTTAATTTCTCTCCAAATTTCTTCTTCTTCAAAATCAGAATCCTTACTGTTTCTAACCCTTTCAACCGTCCAAGTGAACTAATTTTATTTTCCCCATCTCCCAGCTTCCATTTTTTTCTGAAGTTCTTTTCCATTTCAGTAACTTGTTGTCACTTCAATCCATGACATATGAAGAAAAAATAAAACATCTTGGCAAAGCTGCCTTTCACAGACCATTTCACCCTTATGTCTTTCCATGAACTCAATAGTCTTACATATCACCAAAATAAACAGAAAAAAAACCACTAAAAACTGCTTTGTTGATGAGTACGTGCTTTCTAAACTAGAAATTTTGCATTTTACCGTTACATTTAGTAGACATTTCAGTCATTGGAAATAGGAAAACGTTGTATCCATTAGCTTATAATAATATAAAAAAAGGAGACAAAACACACTCATCCTTTTAAAATATGCAGTTTTCATTGTGAATATTAGAAACATGGTCTTCAAATACCAGTTTGAATCCTAGTCATGTGTTTCTATCCAGCTGCTGCCAAGAAAGAGGCCTAAGTACTTGACGTTTGCTGTAAATTACCAAAAAGTCGCATATGATTTAAAATGAAAAAGTTTACTTACCAATTTCTATTTAAGTACACAAAGCCATGTGAAACCTGTCTCCCCAAAATGTACTTTCTATACATCTCACCCTGTGAAAAATTTGATTTGAGCTGCTAACAGAGGAGATGCTTTGGCAGAAAAGACATAAGTATTATACACCAATCAAGAACTGTGTATATTTACTTGCCATTTACACATGTTTATGTGACAAGAGTAAAGGAATTTTACTGACCAAACTGCAATTACCTCTTGAAGCTGGAGACATTTTCCTTCCATTGCTGAAAGAGCCTTGGTTTTCTCAACCAGCTGCTTACGGACCTTGATCATTTCCACATTGTCCCGGATGTTCAGCCTTCAAAATGGATTTAAAAAGAAATGCATGAGCTTAAAGATACAAAACTAATTATCTTATTATTTTTGCCTTGAAAAGTTGAAATCCTTTGCAAATCAGCTTTCTACAACACATTTGGGAGAAGATTTACTGTGTAATACCCAAATTAATTTATTCTATAAACCACATGACAGAATTTAGGTAAACAAACATTCTACTGCATGAAGACACAGCAGCTTCAATCAATACATACACATCTTTGTTTATCGTATCAAACCATGTATGACAGGAAGAAGAAACAATCCTATACCTAAAGAGATTATTTGTTTTCCATTGATTTTTTTTTCACTCTCTAAAATACTTGGTGCCAGCGGAACTGCTAAGAAAAAGTGACTTAGCAATTTATACTGTAACACCTTAAGTCTGGCATTCACACAAGCTGCAGGTGTGTCTTAACAACATCAAAGACACTTAATGTAATGTTCTATATTGTTACAATTGTAAGACTGCCTTGAGAACATACTGTTTAAAAGAAAGGCTGTTTAAATAATTCCAAATTTAAATATTTATTTCTTTAGTTTTTCTTAAGTTCTAAGTTTTCCTTACTTCAGTGACATTAAATCCCATTATTTTCAGTTATTTAAAGAATGGGAAATCAATTCTGGTTTGTATGAATATAAAATATTACAAAAGCAGCTTAAATCTCTAGCATTTTAAAAGGTAATTTCTCTTTCAATATTTATCTATTTTACACACACTGGAGGAATTGTCACAATGCCATGCTGGAGGAAGAAAATGGACTACAAAGCTTAAACATCTGTAAACCAGCTGAGTATGTGAAATACTTTCCTTCTATTCTGTAAAATATCAAAGGCTATGGTGTTTTGGCATTGCCCACTTAATTGTCCTTACACAGAAGATAAACATACTCACAAACCTGAGATCTTCCACAAGAAGAAACCCTAAGCAATGCTAAAACTCTCATGTGTCTGAAACATGTTAACTACATGAATTTAAGTTGTGGTGAGTATAGACAGCAGCACTGTCTCATGCCAGCTATTTAAAAGCTAATGTAGTGGCACGTTTTTATTAATCTTGTTCCACACATCAAACAAAAAGCTCTGATGCCTTCAAAGGCTTTTCCTTTTTTTTTTTTCCCCTCCTTCTTTTTTAAGAAGGGGCTTTTTTTAAGGAGGAATTTTTTTTTGTTTTTTCTTTCAAAGTAGAAAAAGGAGCAGATGATAGTGAAATTTATGATGTACAGATGTAAACCCCATGGCTCCTGACAATCAAGATTAACTATTTTTTCAACAGTATATGAAATAGCATTTGATTAAAACAGGTTTGTGGTATTGATATTATGAAGTAAATTATTCAAATTTGGAAGTGAAAAATTACTTTTTATTGAGATCATTTCAAGTCTTACAATTATATGACTATTTATCTCATGAAATTTCTTTCTCCACAAAGCATGTGCCCTTTATTTATTAGTGCATTACATCCATCACACTCTCAGCTCTCATAGGCTAGAGCAACAAAATTCTCTAACAGTGCTTCTACAATATTTTAGTTATTAAAGTACATCTAAAAAATGTCCAATGCATCTAGGTACATGACAAGGTGCTTGTAATTGAATAACAAAATCATTTCAGATTTGTGGGCAAGGCAAAGTGAATTGAGGAAGCTTCTCTTGGCAAAATTAACTTTTCTTTAAAAGAAGTCACAAACCAGTAGAATACAAGAGAAATCTATTATCTACACCCCTTCCTCTCTCACAGGTAGTTGATGTATTCTGCTCCCAGAACATCTGCCCAAGTATTCTGATACAACTCAAAACCAGGAATTATGTACAGATTTGATATACAAGTCAATACTACCTTTCACTTACCTAGATATTTTGCCCAAACAACAGAATAATATGTAAGAATAAAGCTATACTAAGATAGCTCCTTTGATATTTTCCCTCTTGCCAAAACAGCCAAAAAATTTTGCCACAGAATCTGACGACACAGAGTTAGACCTGGAGCAGAAGTTAGAAAAAGAAAAGGAACTAACATCCCTTCCAAGGCAGTAACCTGAATACTGATTTAATTCTAGCATGCTTTCTGCCACAAGTGCAGAAATGAAGAACATGAACTGTATCCTACTCTAAACTTAATTTTAAAGCTAGATGTAAAAGTCTGAAATTGGAAATTAAGTTAGGAGAAAGTGACTCTCTAAAAGGGTAAGAATTATGACTGGGGCTAATGTCTGAAGTACACCAGAGACAATCTCTTTTCCAGACCTTTGGATTAAAAGCACATAGCATAGGGTCCCAGTAATAGGCTGGGGACCAGCTGTGTGGGAATGGGGGACTGATAGCAGCCTACACCAGAAGGAAATTATTAAAGAAAGGATCTTGACCTGTACTGTACAAGTTTATGCCAGTAAATCCCAGATGGCTAAGCTAATAAAATTGAGGTCTAATTAAACCACATCCCTTGCATCTTGTCTTTACTTCCACATGAGCAGGACATGCATGCAGTACTGAGACTGCTCTTACAGACTATCCTATTAAGTGCACCAGTAGGTCCCAAACTTCCCCCATTCACATTCAGAACAAGAAAAACAAGTAAAAAAATATCACCACCATACTTCTCAGGATGACTTTTCCTCTCTCTGGCAAAATAAACAAAAGCTTTCTAGGCTAGTAGCTCTCAATCACAAATGCATCAATGGCCAAGATGTACCCAAAGACTCCCAAGAAGTAAAGAGCAGAACATCAGTGTGCAGTCCTCTTCTGATTTTATCATGGCTTAGGTACTAACAGGATTATATGGTGATATACATTATGTTCTGTCCTTTATCTTCCTTATAGGAAGTCCAAATACAAAGGGAAAAAAACAACTTTTACCTCCTAGTAGCATCTTTATGTTGTAATTGATAGCATATTTGCAACAAGTCAAAACATTAACGTTGTATTAATAGCTTTTAGCATCTAAATTATAAAGATTATTTAAATACCAACATAAAATGATATAGTTATTTGCCTGGCTCAAGAGTTCTCTACAAATGAAAAAAAAAAAAAAAAAGTCATGTTCTTTAGGAAAACTAGTTAAACATGAAAAATCAGGTATGGAAATGCAAATATCAGGGTTTTTTAGTATTAGACATGATTTAGCAAATTCACATACATTCTGTAGTCTCTCAAAACCCCTGAGATAATGCATTGTTTTTAACTGGCTCCACAATTTAATCTAGTTCTACAATGCTATAAAGTAAACACAAAAGTTATGAGAGTGTCAGATATGATACTCCTGTCCAAAAATCCACACATTTTATAAGTCTAATTCCAAAGTCACACTGCAACAAAAAATGCCAAAGGAATTTAAAACTGACTGGCAAATAAGATCTCTCATTAAAAAAAAACAACCAAGCAAAACACACAAAACTCCCCCGTCACAGACGTGCAAATGCCAAGTACCCATTTCACAAATGCTTTTTGGGGTGCCTTTAAAACTGTTATTGGAAAGTACTGTAAGCCAGTAAGTTATTTGAAGCAAGCTGCTTCCAAAATGTGATTGCTCAGACTTAATCTTTTAACTTGTGCACTGTGTATCACAGACATCAAAACATGTGGTTATTATTGTTTTGGCCATCTTTAAATCAAAAACAGTCAACTTAAGTGCAGTTACATTTTGTACAGAAGAAATTGTGTTTAGTCTAACAACCCACAGGCCAAATTTCTGCCTTAAATCAGAATTAACTCAGAATTGAAAAACATGGGGATTAACAGCCTTCCATAAAGCATTCTAGTGGCAAAGTTATAAAAGTAACACTATTCTGGATATGCACTAGCAGACTTTTTTTATTTCTATTCTTTCCCAGTACCTTCAACCAAACACTGTAACTCTAAAATACTTAATGTATCTTTTAACAGGTTTCAAAAAAGAAATAACTATAAAGAAAATAATTCCAGAACTTCAAACATGAATTTAGAGATTGTTACTTGTATACCATCCATGATAGTTGATTTAAGTTATTTGAGTAACATAAACAAATACAGATCTGCACTATTTTTTTATACCTTGGCTTTATTTAAGGATTTTTTAGCTGAATTTTAAGTATATCTTTACTATAATACTCCTTAAAAATTTCACAGAAACATGGTAGCTTAGACTGAATTTAGAAGTTATGTTCAGTTTCTGACTGCTGAACTTAAACAGTGTTATCTATACAAAAATAAAGCAAGGACTTTCTTTGAGATTTGTATAAGATTATTTTCAAATAATGAAAAAAACCCACTTAAATATTTCCTGAATTCACTGCAGGCACAGACTGAGAAATTATTTATGCTAACAACTTCTTTAACCTATTTAAACTATAGAAAGGAAATTCCAAATAGGGGAGACTAATGACTTTGTCAATAATTTAATAGCAAACATTATGATGTATTATTTATGTAGCACCACTGATCCACAAAAGAATTATAATGGGGTCCCTCTCTTGAAGGGCAGTTCAAGAACTGACTAGATAGTTCTTCTTCATGTAGAACTTTCTTGGACATCAATGAGTATGGAATGCAGGATCATGCTGTATTAGATCCTTAATGCAATTAAAAGGCTGAAACTGAAACAGTCAAAGGAAGGAAAATATATGCAAAGGTAAATAATTTTGCATATATTTCTGCAAAAGGGAAAGAAGAAATAAGAAAGAGACTAAACTAATGCAGATTTTACTGAGAAATATATTCCACTAGCACGTTTGTCTGGCTTAGTACTGATGAGTACTAATGAACATTAAATTATCCACCATGAACCTATATCTAAAATTCCCTAGGAATTATATAGAAGCAATAGTGGATTATTAGATTTTAATAAGTTGAACTTCAATTAATCTGGATCAGCTGGAAATGAATTCTCCAAAATGGTAATTATGAACTTCTGTGTATTTCTGAAAAAAACATAATAACCTATTATCATAACAATCTCCTTAATTATAATTATCCATGGCTATTTGGCAAAACACTTTGACTTAGTTTCAACAAAAGGGAAAATGTGTATAAAGCACATATTTACTAACAGAGTAAGTAATTTTCACAGGTATAAATAAATATGATATAGGTTGTCTAGCACTTTTACCATGGAGATTTCAATTTTTCACAATACCTTTGGTTTGCTGTTTCTTGCTCTTTCAGCTGTAGGACAGAGTCTTCAATTTCCTTTCCTTTCTTTCTCAGCTGACTCATAAGTGTATCTCTGGCATGTTCTAGTTCCTCAATGTGTTCCTTCTGTTCTTTCAGCCGCAGGTCAGATTCTTCAATCTCCTTTCCTTTCCTTCTTAGCTGACTCATAAGTGCCTCTCTGGCACCTTCTAGTTCCTCAATGTGTTCCCTTTGGGACTCAATCACAGTCTCCCTGAAAGTACAAGCATTTTATGTTCCAAAATCAGGTAACTACTTAATAAAAGAATTAAATAATAATAAAAAAGAGTGCAAAAATGTTTGGTGTTCAGCAAAATGTGTATTTCTTAATGAGATGCATCACAAGAGAGGTTTAAGAGTTCAACTCTACCATGAAAATTATTAGAGGTCACCACATGAAAAGATGCAATTGGTACAATAAATATGTAAAACATTCAAACATATTATCAAACACAATATAGAAAACATACATTTAAAAATATTTCAGTAAATCTGATTTAGGTAAACCAGTATGGAAAGCAACATGCATACTGAAAGTAGCTGTTAGAAAAGCAGATGTCTAAAAAGCATAATAGATTTCAATATACTGTGGAGAAGAAAAATATTGCAATATTCTAATCAGATCTCAGTATCTTCAAGTTAGATGTTAAACTGCCTTTTTTGCACAATACATAACACTTTTCTTTTGTGAAAGAGAGGCTCACCATTGAATATCAATCTTAGCTTTCAGCCACATTCTTATGTACCTACATTTTGCATTCTAAACTCTTGATCTTATGTTTCCCTTATCGTAAAACTTCTGCATTGTCACTAGTGATACACTTGTCAGATCCAACAACTTCACTTTATTTTCTGAATAGAAAACTTCTGAAAAATGTATTTTTTTTGTCCTTCAAGAAAACCCCAAGTTTTAACAATCTCAATGAGAAAAATTAAGAAATATTAAAATCATACAAATGTCTTATTTCAAGCTTTGGGTCCTCAAGCAGACTGTGTCCATACTTTGCGTGCACAAGGCTAGGTGATCTCACTTCTAAATCCTGAAATCTCATTCCTGAAAACAAAGGATAAATTTTTGTCAAAATGAAAGAAAAAGTATTTAACAAAACAACACATTCTATACAACACAAACACTTCTTTAGAAGCATGCTAAGACCCTAGTTAAGAAGAAAAGTGAAAAATTACTTGATTGATAGTTCAGGAACAAAAGTAATGGTTTCTCCAAAACTATTTCTCCTTCCAACCTGAATGGTTCTATGAGTCTATGATTGCCTTGCTTCATTAAGAAGAAATGAAGTACAACCAAACAAGGCATTACTTTCAAACACAGCATTAAGGCTGCTGTCCCTCACCCCCCAAAACTGAGTGAACTAGGTCCAAGATACAGTGAGACTAGCGGGTTCACAAACTGACTGAAAAAAATTTGCCTACTTTGCATTTGTGCTGAGATTACTTGATTTATTTAGATGTTTCAAATTTTGATCTTTAAGTGTTATTTTAAGGTATTGGTAATTGTGCTATATATGTGTATATATATATATGTCGAGTATATATTTTTTAGTTTTGTTCAAATTCTGATACATCTTAGATGGTTGTACTTAATAAAGAAAGTAATAAGAGAATCCAGTAAGTATTTAGTGAACATTCATAGCTGACCACTTGCTATGGTATTTGTAAACCAGCCAGGTCTATTTATTATTTGTGGATTCTTCTCACCTCTTCATATCCTGCAGACAGCTAAGCTAAGCTCTCCTGAGTTTTTCCAGGCACTTGTTTTATTTTTTTTCTGAGAATTGCTCTGAATATCTTCTGATCTGTGCTAAAAATGTTTTGCAATTCAGCCTCATGGTTCCACAGAGCATCCAAGAGTCTAGCCACTCCTTAATAATAGGAGGCAACTACCTAACACCAGACTGCTCGGTTTATTATCATTAATCAAAAAGGCAGGATGAGAAAACATGCAGGAGAAAAACAGGAAACATCCTAATGAATACTACAGAAAACATTCTCTGACCTCTGGAAGACACTACTACTGTGTCCAAACTCTGAGTGTTGGTTACTGAAATTTTTTTAATAATAGCCTTCACCTCAGGAATATGTGTTTAGGAAACTGCATATTTATAGCATTGAAGTTATCAGAATGCCTCCTAGTTTGGAGAAGGTCTTAGAACAGAGATGGACACACTAGAACCTCTGAAATTTCTGAACTTTACTATCTGAAAATGGATGTTCTGTGGACAACTTTTCCTTCTTTTGTTTTTCTTCCTCATGTTCTCTTCACTTGAAGAACCACTGTCTCAATCCCCAAATCTAGCTCTACACAGGACATCCTTGATCTGGATCTCTTTTTATGCCAAGAGAAGTCTACACACCATGCCTTACTAACCTTTGATATTTAATCCTTGAAACAAGTTGCCTTTTTCTCTCTGCTAACCCTGTGATCTTAAAAAATTTGTATTGCTACCCTATTTTTGTATTTTTAAAGCAAACAAATTGATCCTGAAAATAAATTGACAATGACAATCTGTAAAAAATTAAGGTGTACTTAAAATTTGCATTGTATTCAATTTAAAGAAGCAAAGTAGTAGAGCCAATTGCTTTTTATTTCCTGACTAAAAAAAAACACCAAAAAACAGAATTGTTTGTTTTCATATACCTGAATAATCAATGTAAGCAAAATAAAGACTGGTGGGAGGGTGAGAAGAAAGAAGATGGAGAGAACACAGGGTATAATTGGCCATCAGCCTCATCTATAGTTTGTAGAAATTAGGGAGACAATACTGCTGAGTTGTGTTTTAAACAAGAGCCAGAGGTATCTTGTTTTTTTTAAACACATTACCTATACAGTGGGTAAATTAACTGAGTACAGCTACTTCTACAAATGTTCATATGAACAGAAAAAGGTTTTAAAGTGTAATTTTCAAATGTAGCTACTGTAAATAAGGGACTGAGAATGAGATTGCCTTAAGCAGTGAGTCTTGACAGTAGACAACAGCATTAAAGATGGCTGCATTGTGCTATTTGCTTTTCAAAGTCCACACATGTAAAAAATTTTTCAAGTCTGCACACATGTATCAAGAAACTAGAACAAACCTTGAAATTAAAAAAGGGAAAATATGTGCAAACAAGCTACAGATGTAAAACACTTATAACATGACAACACTGAACTTTTTCATATACTTCTTTTATAAGCCTTTAACATGTAGAGAAGTTATACTTAGAACGTCCCGTGATTTTAACTATTAGTAAACTTCCATAACTGCTTTATTTTCAAATCTGTACTTCTGCTTTGCCCCTACCACTGTGGATTCTTAAAATAGGAACTTCAAAGGCAAATAAGTTATCATGACTCCTATAAATGAATGCAAGAAAAAGAGGGAAAACCAATCTTTCTGCCTACAGATACTATTGCCCACTGATGAGCAGAAAATGGACGTACATGGACATACTTGCTACAGTGAAGCAGTAATTAGTGGCATCTATATAAACCACTGTTTTTAACAAAGGTGAATTGTACCTTTCTTGGTGTGCTCTGGCACACCTGCAGCCTCACTCCCTTTCCTGAGGCCAGTGTTAATCCGAGGCTGAACATATCTGTAGGGACAAGGCCTATGGCCTTGAATCTGGAGCTGCTGTTTAGTTGAAATGAGTTTACTGCGGAGGCTCTCCTTTTGTTTCTCCAGCTCACGAACTCTCTCTTGCAAATGCTCAATCATTTCTTCCAGCTCCACCGCCTGACCCAGCCGCTTGGGGCCGCCACCAACCTGTTCAGACTTTTTTTTGTCATTAACAAGCCGTATTAACTTGGTGGCCATTCTGGGGAAAATAATTTAAAAAAGATGAAAAAGAATGTGAAAAGTCAGCATAAAAAGCATTCTGTTGAAAGGAACATAATCACTGTGAAGACTGCAGCATAGAACCTGAATAATAAATTTCAGGTTTTGATATAACTATTACTGCCTGTGAAGAACTCTTTGAAGATAATTGAAACCACTGTGCAGCAATCTGCTTTATAGCACTGACAAATAACAGTTTCTAAGGCTTATCATTTAAGGTTAGTAGCGGGAGGACACATATTTACTCCATATGCTGCTCAAATGTAATTTTTAACGCATGACCTTATATAGGAACCTCTGCATGCTGTTAAGTAAAGTTACACATTTGGGATGTGGTGGGGCAAACTATAAAAGCTCCAATTCCACAAAACATTCTGCTATTGAAAGAATGCTAATAATATGCAACATTCCAATGATATATAATTTCTAGCCTTTTAGAACTTAAATTATATCTTTCAGTTCTGAAGTGGCTAAAATACATAGGTAGAGATATTTAAGAAGGTACTCAGGGAAAAGAGACTTAATAGTTCTCATTACCATGCTCAATTTTATAGTTGGTAAGTATTACCAATGTGCTTCAGAGAAGGAACAGTTAGCTGAAGAATATAATTAGATACAGAAGGTATGGTTTTAATCTGTATTTAAAAGGATACAAATTTTGCTTTTGGCATCTTAAGAGTTGTACCTTTGATTTCCTTTTGTTTTGATAAACATTGGTAAGCTAGAACAAAAGGCAGAGAGGGCACATGGGGGTGATGTAATATACAAGAACAGAAAACATACCCAGCAGTGAATGGAAAAAAAAACTTGGCATATAAAGAAAGAAAAGGTGGCTTTGATGAGAAAGACAAGTTCAAGACTTAACAAAATTGGTCGCACATCTTCAAGACCTGTATCTAGTTTACAGGGAATCTATTTCTGCAGGCCCAAAAAAACCCCCTGAAAATAAGGACACATTTTATTTGTTTAAAGGGGCTTGTTTTATTTTTGTATACTTGTGGACAGAAGCTTCTACTTAAAAGAACAAAAGTGAAACAAAAAAACCCAACGTAATAACTTTAGGATGTCACAGAATGTTACTTTCGTGTAAGCAGGTTTTTTTGTTTGGTTTTTTTTCCAATATGCTTCTACTGCTAATTCATTCCAAACTTCTTGTTACAAGAGTTTTGGCAGGAGGGACGCTGGGAAAGAAATTTAGCTTGAGGAGTTAAGATTTTTCTCTGGCAATATAGACAAACACTGTCTTTTATATTTTCTGTGCCTTAAAATATCAATTCAGGTATTCCAATTTGGGCATGCTGTGCAATTTTACCTAAATGGATGATGAGTGCATTTAATAAGTCATTTAACAGATACACAGGAAATGCCTTTTGGAATAAGCCAAAAATTCATTTGTGACACTTGCCTGACATAAAAGAGGCAAGTTATGTCATGATGCTCAATTTGATCCTGACTCCCTGAATACTGAATCAAAAGGAAATAATGTTTTGGCCTTTAGAAAAGTATGTAGTCTCTTCCACAGGGGCAGTATCTTCAGATGCCCTTTAATGAACCACAAGCTAGTTTAGATGCAGCAACATTTTATCAGCTTAATACAGCACAATGGGAACAGAGAATCACAGTGCCTTTGGATTAATTAGCCCTCTTGGAATATGGCAACAGCATGAACAGCTCTGCTGAGTCCAGGTTAGTTTGCCAGCACAGCACTAAGTTCAATAATAAGCCTAAAGTTTCTTGGATATGTTTGGGTACACTGGGTGTTGTGTTTCCAATGCTACTTGGGACTTCTCCAATGAAGTTATCTAGGATAAAGACCTTTTAGGTTAACTTCTTCAAGGACAGACAAAGACAAACGAAGAGCCACTTTGATTCTATGGTGAAATTTCTGATTAATAATTATCCTTCTATACATCATCTTTGGCTGTTATATTCCTTCTCAGACACCACAGCTATAAACCCAAGGTGCCAACTCCAAAGTGCTGGATGTAGGGGTTAACTCTCTAAACAGAGAACTAATGCTGTCCACCAACAAAAATATCCCATATACCACAGAGACAACCAGAAAGCAACTTAAAAAAAAAAAGCCACAGTAAGATATTTGCTACTGCTTTAGAAAGTGCTCTAAGAGAGATCAGCTTGATTCTTAATTTGTTGATAATGCTTCAAAGGGCAAAAATGTTCTTGTAAGCTAAAATTAAAACTCACACCTTTTAATTTTCTCCTCTTGCTTATTTGCATGCTGTTTGAGTAAGATGCTCTCATCACGTAAACGAAGAAATCGGTCTTCCAGCTCCTCGCGACTGATTCGCGACACGGCTTGTCGAGCTCTCACATTCTGTGTAGCTGGTTCTACCCAAAACAAGACAACTTTAAATTACTTTCATTTTCACCAACACATAATCCAAAGTGTATCACATTTTGTAATACTGAAATGGTGAAAGTTTTCAAGTAATTTGGTATTTTACACTTGTATGAGTCTGTTGATTCATTTTTTTTCAGATGTATTGGTCTACAAATCATGTCAATTTTCCACCCTCTTACAGATAAAAAACTAATTCAAATTAAACAGCAAACTGATTAGCTACTAGACAACACAAAAGAAACAGTTTAGCAAATAATGAGGTACTGTCAAACACACTACTTAAAAAACTAAGATGATAATTATCCCACAGATGCTTTATAATCTCTTTCAAAGTTATCACACGCTCTGGAAGCTCGAGAAGATTAACTCATAATTCAATAAATTTACTCAGATACAGATTCCTGTTCTAATAGCAGCTGAGTGACATACCAGAACTGCACAGTACTTCTAGTTCCCACTTTGTTAAATGGGTCTGGCCTTGTCCTCAATTCAGCAAAAAACTCCTCTTTATTCTGGAAGGATGAATGCTACAGCTTAATGAGATTTCCAGCGTTTAGCATCTCACAAAACTCCCCTCTTATGATAAGCAAGATGAACCAGAATTGGTCATAGTATCTTTCTGAATTTAACCCAGATTTTGAATGGCATTGGAACTTCACTTTGTGAGTGGGAATGTCAGAAACATTTTTAGAAATAAATTAAAGAAGACACTGATCGAAGTCTGTAATAACTGTAATAAATAGCAACTGGTACAAACCTTGTAATCCTTTGATTCCAGCTAGAGTTAGACCTACATCTCTCACAGGCAGGTCCCCCACAGTTTCATCAGCTGGAACAGACATGGCTTACCTATGGATAACAAAACTCAAATGAAATTCTTCTCTGACTTCAACTGCAAGAACTCCAATGAACTACAATATATCCTATAAAATGAAGGAAAAAGTAATGGCAGATTCCTTGAATAGCAGACTAGTTCATTACTGTAAATGCTCCCCTCTCAAATATATCACTCAGAAGACAATTTAATTGTTCATTTTTAAGTTTAATGTTCTGCATAAAATACAGCTTGTTTGTTTGTTTGTTTTGCAACAGCAACAATTTTATTTTACATATGTAGAATCAGCTTTTAAAACTTCTAAACCTGTAGTCTTCAGCAATGGTTGGGCTAAGGCCATATTTCTAAGTGCACATAGGAGGAGGTTATTTTTTTTAATTGTTTGTTTATTCTTTTAAAGACAGGTCAAAGCTTAAGGCATGAACTGGTAGATGAGTAATGCCATCTTCTACATTTTGAATAGGATTCTATGAAACAGGGGTGTTGAGGGTTATGAAGCGATTTCAGTGTTGCCTACCATTCTCTTAGTCTTCTTTCAATCATTGTCATAACAGAAATTACTTTCTAAGATAGAGACTCTTCTATGAATGATTCTCATAAATCTGAACACATTTCTTTCTTGAGGCAACAGAAAACTTTGATACTTGACAAAGAGAGATTAGGAAAGTATTAATGTGATAAAGGAATTCATTTGTTTCAGTGCAATGTATGAAGATACTTGTTAACAACTACTGTTTCTTCTCTACCAGTACAGAAAATTAGACGTTGGTCATAGTGTAAAGTAAGGCTGAAAAAGCACAAAGAGAGACATGAAGTCCATTGGACAGTCTTTTTTCCCCCCTATTGTTACACTTTTCAAGTGTCAGTGAAGCCAAAAACATCTAGAAAAGCACAGGGAAATTAACAGTGTTGTTAATAAAGACCTACATCAGAGGGCAGAATTGACACATTATGACCCACAGGCATTCCATGAAGTATCTGTTCATTCTGTCATAACCAAAACAGCTGCAAAAGATTTGTCTTCCTTCTACCAGTAAAGTCTTCCATCATAAACAAATCTCCTTATGGTTTTGTCCAGAAGGGATGAAAAGGATTAACGGAAGTACAGTTTCCAACCAGCCAATCTTACTTTCAATCTTCTGGTTTTTCATCATTACAATTTCTGGAAAAGTATTCTTTCCAACTTTCACTGTTTCTAACAACATTTTCTTTTGTGTTCAACAAATGTTTCTGCTCATGACTGTTGAAAAGCCTGATCTACACTTGTAGATCAGCAATAAGGTTGCAGTTTCAATGCTGTCAGTCACAGAAACAGAGAATAACACTTCATGATGTTTCATGATGGTAGCAAGAGAAAGATGTTACCATTTTCTCTCTTTCTAAAATGTGTTTGTCTTCACAAATAATGAACAACAACGGGTGGTTGTTTTTTTCTTGTAAGTTTCAGAATGTTCAAGAGCTAAACAAGTATTTCATCAGCACAACTCTTCAATGTTTGTGATCTATCAAAATCAAGCTTCAAAAACTTCAACACAATAATAAGCACAAATAAATACTACTGGTTTTCACTGTTTGCCACTTACCAAAGAAACTCTGCTATGGATATCTGTTAATCTCAGCCTGAAATACAACTGTTTATTTTTAAAAAAAACCTAAAAAAATACAAAACAACACATGCTTGTCTCTGAAATAAACGAAAAACCCACCTATTGTCAGTAGCAATCCATTACTGGCTGCAGCAAAAACATTTAAGTTGTAAGCAAACAAACATAGCAGGGCTGCGTATGAAAGCCAGTTTTTACTTGCAACATGATATATCTTGGAAGACAAGTGACAAAACAAAGCTGATTAAAAAATCTTAAAAATTTAAAAAGGTGAAGTTTTCAAAAGGACAAGGACAAAGTAGTTGTTTCATTTTCATTAGAAAGTGAAGGAAATTAAGAATTCAGCTTTCTTTTCTGACCTGGGCCATAGGAAAAGAAAAAAATAAGAAAATGCTTGTTTTTATGAAAAAGAGTGGGTTTAGATAGAAATAGTTAGTAACTTGGCTCTTGGTTTTGGGGAAACAAAATATGATTGCTGATTTAGAATTTGCCCTGGCAACTTATTTGCCTCATTAGCAACATAAGAACCACCTGTCTCTAATAATCACTAAAAGCCATCACTCACTGCTTCTCCTAGAGAGGACACTTCAAACAGCACATCATGTGTTACATCTGTTACAGTAACTTTTTGAGCATTACCTCAGTGTCAATCACAAACACTTAAACGAAATTACTCTCCTTGCAGCCAACAGTTCCAGCATTCTTTCTTAAAGCATATGAGATTTCTCCACAGAGTTGCACATTACTTCTTTGAAAAGCATTTCCAAAGCAATTCCATCTGAAAAAACTGTACAGCAATGTTGCTACAAAAGTGATTGTACTTAAGACTCCAGCATTTCCTAAGAAAAAGCATAATACAGCAAAAGAGATCAATTTAACTCTGCATATGGACAGATCCACATACCATGCTGAACCTCAACAATTTAAAACAGTTTTTATTTCCCAGAAGGGTTACACTACAGTCACTTCAGCACTTTTTATTCCAAAAATTAAGAAATAAACCAACTTCACTTGCAAAGTGAAGAAAATTATCTCTTAGATTAACCTATAAGCATTTCAAATTTGGAATAAGCAAGAATTCTAGATGGATTTACTTAATTAAAGAAACTGTAACTTTCTGATACACTGCATTCCTTACAAAACTAGTACTATCAGCACTCGCATCTACCAAATTACTTCAAGAAACTGCGTCAAAGTTTGCAATGTTAGGTAAGACAGTAGTGAGTTTGAATACTTAAAGTATCAAAGCTCATACTTTAGGTACAAATTCTTATATACCTTGCAAAAAAAAAAAAAAGACAGACCACCCACCTATCTCAGCCTATCACAAAGTATTTCCAGCCCACATTCTTCCTCTATTGATTCCTTACAGATAAGCGTTTGCTCTCTACTGGGCTTATCATCTCAGATCATCTCATGTATTACTCGGTAGGGCTATACACACATATCATCTTTCAAACATCATCTGTTCCAGTGTTGTGAGTTTTAGGGGACGGAAATGAAAAAAAGAGAAGAGAAGGAAGATATTAGGAGATGAGATCACCACATCCTGCTGCAGGCTGAGGGAAGAAACACTCTCGGACCTGTAAGTCCGATTTAGCACACAAAGATCGAAACAACCGTGTCTTGCCTTCAACTCATTTTACAAGCGCTTACAATTTTTTCTCCAGCTCCGTCAGTTCCGACAATCACTGACGAGCACGGGCAGAGAGGACAGGCAGCCCTTGCCTCTCGAAGGAACCCCCGCCCTGCCCGCGTCTTCCCGCCCCGGGGCACAGAAAACAACTCCCGCTGGAGCCCGGCAGGCTTTTGGGATACGCAACAGAGGCCACAGCTGGGCAGGGCTTTAAAAACACCTGGCGAGGCGCCCTGCCCTTCCCCGCGGGCTCTGAGCTGCGAGCGAGGGAGCC
>NW_009953205.1:1466410-1470570 GCF_000747805.2 Chaetura pelagica | reverse complement strand
TCAGCCCCGCGCCGCTTCCAGAGACCGCCGGCCGCGCTTCCCGGCTCCCCCCACGGTTCCTCCCCCCCGGGTGCGGGGCCCTGCCCGCGCTGCGGAGCCCCGCGTGCCTCCGGGCCTGGAGCAGCGGGGGTGCGAGGCCGGCGCTGCGGGGCTGGAGCCCTGGGGTCTTGGGGTCCGCCTGCGCGAGGCCAGGCCGGCTCAGGGTGCCGCTCTCATCAGCGTGGAAGTTGGTTCCTCCCTTCCTAGGCAGAGGAGAACCTGGCGTAGCGGTGGCAGTGGCTGATAATGCAGGTTCTTTACCACCTGGGCTTTGATATTTTAATTTAAAAGGGACTTCTGTGGTGTAATGTGAGAAAAAAATATACAAGTAAATTAATTTTGTCAAAACGTGCTCGGTGGGGTGATGCATTATGTAATTGCAGGTTTGTTTTCAAATTTAAAAGTACCTGTTTGTACTTTACACCAAGCCTCACCTAAAGACCTATCTTTAAAGTCTCTCAGAGCACCCAAGCCTTACGGCGTTGTTTCTTGATAATGTGTTTAGCGGGAATGCTG
The DNA here is from genome assembly GCF_000747805.2 of Chaetura pelagica. Classification (NCBI taxonomy): domain Eukaryota; kingdom Metazoa; phylum Chordata; class Aves; order Apodiformes; family Apodidae; genus Chaetura; species Chaetura pelagica. The sequence goes on along the minus strand of NW_009953205.1, from coordinate 1,470,015 downwards.
CCCCGTGCTGTTACAGAAGATACATTTACACCGCTTGTGTAAGCAAACATCACTGCTGAATGTTTTGCTGTTTCGGGTCCCACATTGTATGTTTCACTGCAACTCTTGATGGTTGTTGTACCTCTAGTGGTTTTGTTTACAAAATAGAGGTACAGAGTAGCAAGGATTGTTTGAAAGCTTCGTGTTGATTTTAGTGGGGTTGATGAAAGGAGCTTCCTATAGTCTTACAAAAAGCTTTCTGTTATGGTCACCTTGTTCACCTTTCTTTGCATACAGAACATACTGGTGTTGGTATTGCTCTTAGTTTACAGTTGAACAGTAACAGTTATTTCTCTACAAGGGGAGGAAAAAGGCCTGACTTAAGTTTGCAAGTAAATATTTTAATGGAAAAATAACTTGAAAGCCTGTTCACAGTAGTAAGACTTAACCAGGGCTACCTAAAGAACCAGGCCTCTAAAGCCAACCTGATAATTTTGTAATTAGTCTTTCTTTTACTCCTTGTTGCCCAAGGACAGTAAATCAAGTGTTTTGGCTGTGTTCTGCTCTGTGTATGTGAAAACATGCAGATGTAAGCTGCCTCATCCAATCCAATGAAATTACAAGGCAAGGAAAAAACCAAGACATAAGTTTTTTAACCTGTATATTTATGCTATCCATCCAAACCTGGGTTAACCTTTTGTCTTTGCAATATTTCCCAAACATATCTGGGAGTCATTATCACTGTGAGAATAATTGCATTTGTTAAGATGATTATTCAAGGATTTGTGTGAAGGAGTAAGAGGATGCAGCTGTGAACTACATTGGAAAAGGTGGTAGGAGGACTAGGCACTTCACAAGGTATCAGAGGAACTATGTATAAGAAAAACTTGAGGAAGCTAGATTGAAAAAAAATACTACCTTAAGCACACCTAGATATCGTAGTTCCATAGAGAAGAATGAAAATTAAAGTGAGTTCTTTGTAGAGAATTCAAAGGTGTGAGTACTTGGGGTATGCCTGACAGGCATGTTGTAGGTTGGGTACTACTTGAGAGAAGCTTTGAGTATGCTGAGAATAAAACAGTAGGAGCCTGTAAAAGATTTTAGAATAAAGGATGCCAAAGGAGAAGATAGCAATGGGAAGAGGAATGGTTATACAATAAGAAATGTATGCTCGTTTTGCATGGGAGGATCCTCATACTGTTATTATTTTATACAACTTGATTAGAATGTAATCTTTAGGCTCCTGACACTGCCAGTTCACCCTTCAGTTCCTAGGTCTCAACATTGCTTGCTTATGTTGCTCACCTAAGAAATGCTGTAGGCAAAGGAAGTAGTAGTTCTGCCAAGACTTACATTTAGGTCCTGATCAAAATATTTCATAGCAAACCAAATATTAGTCAGGTTAACCGGGCCTCTGCCGGAGAGTGAGATTTATGAGGCCTACTAATGAGAGCAAAGTGGTTGAACAGGAGAACTGGTTTGGATTAAGTATCTCCTGCCTACGTCTCCATTCTGGAGAATTAAATCCTTAATAAAAGGTTTTGGTTTGTTCTAATCATATATAGTTAAATTCTGTCAGAAGCCCAGTGATTGGCTTTTGCTTTGTAATTATGCAGTGTGTTTCTTACATGTGATAATCTGTTTTCTCTCTCTCAAATTTTTGTGTGTATAGCAAGTTTGGTGTGCACTGTTACAAAAGAAGGTTGCTGTTCCAAGTAGTAGAAATTCATTAGAGTGCAGTGCTGTCATACAGCAATTTCTACTTTGCAATAAATTGGATTGAATAAAGTAGAGTGTGTAGCAGAAATCAAATTGTTTATGCTAGTATTTGGTGTTCCAAGACCAGTAGGAAGAGGATGCAAATTAGTTCCTGGGAAATGTATTTGAAAAAAATTGGGGAACGATAGCCCAAAGTTAATTACTCAGCTGTCTTAAACACTGTGCTGGGGATGCTGGTGTCCTGTGAAATATTTCTCCGACTCCTAAGTGGACAGCAAAACATTATTCTTATGTTTCTAAAGACATCTTTAGAGATATTTAATACCATCAGCTTCTCTGGACTTCCAAATATTACTTATATGCAAAAAAGCAGGCCTGTTAAAGTATATCTTGCTCATTAGCTGGGAAATAATTTTAATTAAACAGTCCACTGGATGTGTGTTTCATTTAGTTGTGTTTGTTTAACTTAGAATTGAGCTTTAAGTGTTACTGTTTATAGTTATTTTGTTTCTGTTTCATTATATTGTTGGTCAGAGTTTTTGTCAGCTCACAGTCAGTTTTCTTTTGAAGAAAAGGTACCACTTAATTAAAACCAAACATAAACCTCTTATTTGGTGGTCTACGTAGACTATTGTCTCATTTTTAAACTTGGGAAGAAAGATGTTTGGCTTTTAGAATGTTTTTTAATTTTAACAGGTTAGTTAAAAAAGTTAATCTCTGAGGTAAGACTGTTCTCAAGACTGACGTAGTCAAAGTTTTGGTGTGCTAGATGTCAAGTGCTAGTAACTACTTTATGTACTTCCTCTTGCCACTCTTACCATATTAAGGCCCTGTGTCAAGTGTGAAAGATAAGATGCTCAGCTAGTCTGGGATATGGTTTTCTTTTACTTGAAAAGTATTAGTTTGATGGGTCTTTGGAATAGGCTGCCAAGTCCAGTTCACAATTACCTTATATAGCTGTTTATGCTAATTCTCATGACTGTGAAAACAGAACTGACTACAGAGAATGCATTCCACAGACATTATTGTTATGTTTGTACAGCTCCCAGCACAGCTGGGGCCCCAGTCCAATAATGTTATTGCTATACAAATAATAAGTGCATCAATATGCACATATCTGAATATTCACAAGGGCTTTTACAAAGATATTTGTTCACAATTTCACATTTGTGGCATGTTAGACAAAGTGGCAAGGAAACATAAAGCTTTAAGTAACACAAAGCTTTGCATGTGTTTTATTGATGAGGAGGAAAATGGAATATTCAGTGTTGTAGCTAAGTTTTCAATTAAAGCTCTGATTTCCTATATCATCCTTATTTTGCTGGCTGGAAAATAACTTATGTTTATGAGATAAAGTAGGTTGCTTACACATACTCAAGGAAAACTCAGGGATTCCAGATACTCAGGGAAAAACAGGCAAGTATTTTCAGAGCACTTAAGAGCCAGGGAATTATTTTAATGCTGAAAAATGTCATGCACACATTGCAACAAATTATATAAACTTTAATATTGTCTTATAGTTTGTTCAAATATTATGTTCATTTCTTGTTATTGTTCTGCCTCTGAAGATATAAATACATACAAAATTTTCTAATTGACAGATTAAATAGATTATTTCAGAAGTTGTGTTTAGGAAAATTAAAGTTAATGAAACAGCTTAGATGCAGTTAAATAAGCTTCTTGTCATGTCATATTTCTATGTAGGTAAATGGTGTGCAGGTTTTAGCAGAATCAGCAGCCAATATGCCAGTAGCAATTTTTGTGGTAATCACATTATTGGCCCTTTCCATTATTAATGAGACAATAATTGAGAAATAGTGTTGATAGTCACATAGCACATGATTTGTATATTGGAAATGGTCAGGTAGAAGCCTTGCATATGCAGAATAAAATAAAAGAAAGAATGA
>NW_009953205.1:1413671-1466376 GCF_000747805.2 Chaetura pelagica | reverse complement strand
TGCTAATGTTGGAACCATTACAGTAATGGACTCAACAAATGAAGGAGAACCAAGACATACACACTTTATTACTGGAGAGGTAATTTTCTCTTCATCTGTAATAGCAGCAGTGCCTAGTATTGATCAGACCATCAAGATACTAATCCTCTGTAAAATTACTTGTTATAACTGAAAATGCGTTAATCCAAATCAGTCTGTGTCCTGACTTTCTATTTACTAGTGAATACAGACTATTAGATGGTTTATTTTTTGTGTGATTTAAAGCCTTTATATTGATAATAGTAGGAGCTTCCTTTGCAAGAGTGTGTGCTTAATCTTAACTATGGCCTGGGTTGTCCTTTTGTTTTAACTAGAACATCACCCTCTTAATTAAGAAGTACGTGTCTATCTTGCTGTTCTGTGTTGGTACTTCAGGCTCTGCAGATTTATTAAACATTTTGATTTACACTGAGTCCCTTGTTTTTTATGTAAATAAGAACAAATCTATGCTTCACATTTTAGAATCTTTGAAGATCTTGAAGTTAAGGGTGTGAGGAGCATGGATAGTGAAAACACCGGTTAATATTTTGTGGCCTATAAGGCTATTCCATATGAGAGTGGTGTAGGAGAAATGAAATGCCAGAGCTTTAAAGGTCTTAAGTTTACTTTGATTCTAGTGGTGGGAGCTGTGCAAGTTCCCTATCTGAATGTACATGCTTGAGAAGGCTTCTCCTTTTTCTTCCTCTTTTTTTTTTTTTTTTTCCTTGTTTTCCTCCTCTCATCTTCCCTCCTGCCCCATGTCTCATCTATTTTTACATAGTCTTGTGTGTTAAGATTGGAAGCTCATGTCTGTTACTTGTATAGCCTGTAGCCAAGTAAAGTTTTGGCTTGGTTGGAAGCCACAAGTGTAATATCTGTTACAGGTACACAGCGCCTCATAGGACATGGCTGCATGAAGGGTTCCATTAACCCTGACCTTTCATTGGACTTATTAATTTGGGCTCCCACAACATGACAGCCATTGATATCTTGCCATCTTATGGGGGACAAGAAGTGTCCTACAAGTGAGACAAGATGAAGAACTGGTTGCTTATTTTATAGAATCTGGTTGTGTTCCATGCATTTTAGGAAATTTTTGCTGTTGCACTGTCAGTTAGATTTTTGCTCTGGCAAAATGAACAGCATGTTTATTTACCTCATTACCCTGCTACTTTCTTTTTTGTTATAATTTAATGGATTCCACTTGTTTCATTTAGAGAGACTTAACATTTCCTAAAAAGTATTGGAGTACAACACCATTACGGGGGTTTTGATTCCTTTTCTGCCTCAGAACACTTTTTTTTTCCCCTGTTCTAATGAGAGTATGAACAGAAGTCTGTTGCTTGATTCCAGTTTCCCAATTGAACAGACTCTTCACTGGAGTTTTAAGATACCAGACAGAAGTGTGTATCACAGAGCATTTTGTGTGATGATGTGGGACTTGGAGGCGTTGACTTAGCTGAAAGCTGTGCTGCCAAGTGCAAGATGAACTTTCAAGTTTTCTGTTGTCTTAGTAAATTTGCAACTAGACTGTTAAACATGAATAAGTTCTTAAACAGCAACACTAAGGCAAAGAACAGTGTTATTCCTGCAGTGTCTAAAAATATGCTGGTACTTACTGACATTTTTCAATTTTTTCTGTAACATATGACATTCAGGAAAATACAATGGTCCAGAAAAAACCTGAGGGAAAGTACATTATGGAAATCCTTCCTCTACTGTAGAAAATAAAACTTCATGTGGATTGCATTTTTGGTCTTGAATTAACATCTTTCTGATGAGAAATCTTTTTTGAGTTTTAGGTGATTCAATTTCAGAAGGGGAGGTGCTCTCAGATGTAGGTCACCCAGATTGTTGTCTTCTGGTTCTGAATTTAATTTATAATCTTACAAGTTTCAGATGGAAATACGCTTTTTTTTTTTTTTTTTTTTTAACCAAGTGTCCCTTCTGGAAGTGCAGTACAGGGTCTACCATTGCTTTTTATAAATTTGGAAAACATTTAAGGAGTAATTACTATACTTTTCCCTTATGCAGCAGGTAGGATTCAGTTTCATCTTGCTCAAGTTAGTGGAAACTCAATAGGCCAAATTGTGAATGCCTAAAACTTGTTTCTGTTTCCAGTGCAATTGGTAATCAGAACTTAGCAGCCTTATCTGAAGCAGGATTGGGGTTTCATGCTTTTAATAATTAGTAACTTTCTTGAATTATTTAATTTAATGACCAAGAGCATCAATTATATCAAATGATCCACTGGCCTTCGGTTGAGACAAAAAGGCACTGTAGTGTATTACTGTGTCCTGTTAGGTTCATTACTGACGTGCAGAACATGGTTATGACTATTGGCATTTACAGTGTGGGACAGCTTGAACATATCTTTGAAGCCTTCTGGGTAGAAAATGATAATGCTGTAATTTCAAAACACTTAAGTAGAGTGAAGTCTTTCCATGGGAGGAAACTGCCTTATTTAGCTTAACATTATTTTGCCTTTGTGTACATGCTGCACCACTTTCTGAAAGAATTACATCCTTATTTCCTAGAACTTGTTCAGTTTCATTTTGCCCTTTTATCTGCTGCTCATCCCACCATTTTTATTTAAGGCTGTAAAGTTACTTTAGTGTAACTGCTATTGTCACCTTTGCCCTCAGCTAATCAAATAGTTTACCTTGAGGGAAGCATTTATCTCCCACTTTCATTATTATTATTTTCGTAGCTGTAAAGATATATATTTTATGTCTCCAGAAGGCTGTAACAGTGAAACGAGGTATTGATCTGCTGTATTTGGCAATTTCTTTCCACCTTGCCATCGATATCATGTCAGCCTCTGTCTGTACTGTGGTTGACCTCACAAATAGCTCTTTATGTTCCCATTGGATTCAAATGATATACTGTGCTCAAAACTAAATCAATGAATGATTATAAAGTTTTTAGTATTATTTCGTAACCCCCAGGCAACTAGTATTTCACGCAGTGAATACCTGAAAAGGTACCTGATTAAAATATGTTGCTGATTCTGTCTGAAGGTTTAAAATTGTGTTGAAATCAAACATCCCATGATATTAAATTCAGGACCTGATTGGAGTATTTCTGTACAGATATTAAAACTACCAAACGTTCTCTGAGTAATTCACTGGAGAGACTCCAGTCTATAATGGCAAAATATTTTAGTCAAAGCAAAACCTCCCACTTCTGATGTATGATGTGTCCTCTGTATGGAGTGCAAAAAATTCACACATTGAATCTTACTAGTGAAAGATCATGAATGTTAAACTGTACATGCCTTTAGGGAAAAAACGGAGGTAAAGATCAGACAAGATTTTCGTCTCCAAAACATGAAGTTTAAGCAACTTTGGGATTGTAAAATATTGCTATTGCTTCTCTGTACAGTCATGCAACTTAGGTATATTTTTAACAGTTTATCTGGCAAAATTAATGTTCAAATACACATTTAATAGATTAAAAATAGCAACAACAATTAAACCTCTGAATGGAAATAGGTGGAATTTTCACGAGCATTTAAAGAACTTGAGAAGCTAAATACTGCTGATGTTGAATGTGCACTCAAGCTGGGTAAGAAGCTTTTAGAAATATGACTGTCTGAAAGCAGTAGGCCTTTTCACACCTACATCTGTGTTTGGAAAGAACTGACTGAAGATTGCATACAAAAGGATAAGTTTATGCAAATTAGTTAAACAACAGCTTGTAGATGTGGAAACAATTTGCATTTACCTGTATTATCTTCTGATTTTATTCTACATTTACTTCTAACGTAAATGATGTTGCAGCAGGTAATGATGCTCTTCTGCTCACAGGAAGTAATTAATTGTCTGGTGTCTAAATCACGTGATGGCAAACAACTGCAGCTGGCAAAATATTTAACAATGCAGTGTAGTGCATATGGATGTACCTAATCACAGAATGAAAATAGAACAAATAATTTAATCCAAATAAACAATGTAGGAGAAAGTTATTTGAGGCTTTCCTCTTAAACTGTGCATATAAACAACAGTAAAATTACTGTCTTCTTGGGTTGGAAAGCCTAATTAGGGTAAGAATTTAGATAGGGATTTCATCTGTCAAACAACACTTTTGCAAGACCTTTACTCAGAAAAATTGTGGAAAGATGTTTCAATGAGACAGATTTAGGGTAGAGTATTTAATTTATGAGACTGTTGAAGTGATGTATTTTAGTGTCCAATACAAAACCAGGAAATTATACCAAATTGTGGTTACTTTGAAACTGCTTTTGTAAGCCTGGAGTTTTTGTGAAATGTAGAAGACAAATTTTTTATGTACTGCAGCTGTTATGAAGTTAAAAAAAAAAAAAAAGTCTTCTATTCAGGTAGGAGCCAAAAAGTAATTTTTGCTAAATATTTTATTTCAGATTTTCTGTTTGCTCAGTGTAGTGGAACTGACCTGATAAAAGAGGTGAGCAGCACAGTACATGTGCAGTAGCATCAGGTGCTTGAGCAATGAGGAACAAAGTCAGGATATCTAGAATTTAAGATCTGGAAATCTCAGACAAATACAGAAGTGCTTCTGAATTGATTTGGACCTCATGGTATGACAGGCAGCAATTGAGAAGAAAAAGATGCTTAAGCAAGTCCTCTAATAATTAAAGCATGCTTTTTTCTTTTCCCCACCCTCATACACTGCAAAAGACATTGAAGACCTTTTCCCAAATCTATAATTTCTGCTATAGTTACGATCCTCTTGCTTATGTAGAAAAGCATTGAAATTTTTCCTTCACTGCAAAGTAAGTTGAATTATGGTTTTATGCTACTGGCTTCCTGAAAGCCATTCATTATTATCAGGACAGTAGGTTGGTCATTATCTATGATTTAAAAAGTATTGATAACATGGCTTCTCTGACAGATCATACGAATATAGTTTCTGCATTAAAGAATTCGTGTGTGTGTCTCTGTGTACATAACAGACAAGTGGTTTTATGTTTCATGATCCAAAATATTCCTCATAAATAATGACAATTCATTTTCTCTTTAGTTTGCAAAGCACAGTTTGTGAATAAGATTTTTAATGTGTTGGTATCATGACAGAAATTGGTACAAAGCAGTAATGTCACAAGCGAGATGATTCCAGTGACCCAGCAAAAAGAAACAAGCACTTTGCCTGTTCATCTGTTTTGTTAAAGGGCAATATTTGGCCCTGTAAGTGCAGGAGAGATGGACTGTTCAGGAAAAGGGCATAAAGAGGCAACCCATACGATCCTCTGTCAGCCTGATTGAATTTAGTGTCAAGCTTTCATTCAAATGAGAGATGAGTGGCATCACTGTTTATCTAATAAAAAAAGTATTTCTATTTTTCCTGAAGTATTTTATATGTTAATAGAAGCAAACGTGAATATGATCACAGAATTTAAATGTGTAAATAAAAAATACACATCTTTACTGGCAATGGGTTAAAAGTAAGATGTATAGGTTTTATGCAAAATAATGCAATTTCATTGTTAATCATTCTGTTCAAGCCATAACTCCACACAAAGTATTGCTTTTAAACAAATAGAAAAGACTGTTATTGTCGCATTTATAACAGAAATGCTTGGGATTTTTGGAGACTGATGAAAAGTATTTATTTGCATGCTTTACTTTGTGCTCCATTTGCAATGTTAATATCCAAATGCAGAATTAAAATCCCAGGTGATTGTGTTAGCCCTAATTTTAAGGTGTTATGTTCTGCTTTTTAATACTGGAGGGAACCCCAGTATTTTAAAAAAGGGGAACAACAAATGTATGCAAACAGATTTTGGAAACACTGTAAGAAAATAGAAGAATTTATTGTGATATACTTAAACTTCTCTTAAATATTAGAAGAAAGAGAAAGGAAAAATTTTAGTTATCTTTTCCCTGACACTTCCTGCCCTGCCAAATCTGGCTTGCTTAAAACAACTGCTGGGAGTTCTGTTTAATGTTATACTTTGCATGCATTTATGATTTGAGATAAAAAAAAGTAGTCAAATTTGAGAGAGACAGTTTGAGTGGCATGCTGTCAGTTTGGCTCTTCATGAATTGGCAGTGGTCTCATTTAGGACCTTCAAATATGTGTCTGCCTGGACAGAATGAGAACATTTTGCATGTTCTTCAGAAGACAACCACTCCTTGCTGCCTCGCAGTATTCAGTGGTGCATGACAGTTGCCCTTCATTGCTGTCTTCTTCGAACTTAACCTTTGACCGTCCACTTAGTCGCTGCGCAACGGTTGGAGCGGGCCAAGATGTTCATGAATGACGGGCATCGGCCTGCAACGTGCTTGTCATTATTTGACTGTCAAAAGTAGCCTGCCATTGGGCTCCATCAAGGTTTGAAACCTATGTGCAGCAGTCCATATTACTTAAGTTCCAAGACTGTCAGCAGAACGATCAAATGTGCATAAAAAAAATGTGTGTTGAATAAGCCGTTGATCATAATATAGGGAGATATTTTTTGTGTGTGTTAAATGTATTCATATGACTTTCACAGGGCCAAAAGGTTGAATCTGCTGCCATGGTAAAAAGTGAACTGCTGTCTCCTGTGGTCTAAGTTTCAAATAGCACAATTTAGATTTGAACAGCTCTGCCAGTTAAGCTCTCAGCTTGTCTTGCGTATCCTATCAGCTTTTCAGCCAGCAGTGTAAGCAGTGAGATACTAGACCAGTGGTGCCTGAGGTTAGCTGTCAAACTGGAATGTTATTTTGGATCTTGCTGTATGTAATAGTATAGAAGGAGGTCAGGCTGTGTGATTTGTAAAGCAGTTGTGCAAACTTAAAATGTCTGAAATGTTTATAAAAGGTACTTTTTTGTCTTGAAAGAGTTGAAGAGAAGATAGGTTTTATCATAAAAATAAGAAACCTAAGGCAGTGTAAAATGGTTGTTTTTCTCTCAAGTACAGAAGACTGCATAGAAGAGCATAAAAATTCAATACAAAGAGTCATTAAGGCTGAAAATCACTAAGTAAGAAATGCTTGACAATGAAAATATTTAAGAGGCAGACATATTTGTATCTTCTGATAATGAATGCTGGATACATTCGGGGCATACCTCATACTCATGTAATGAATGGGACCTGTATCCCTGGCTTAATTAGGAATGTAAGCTTGGTGTGTAAGTAGCACGCTTATGCAAACTATCATATATTAAAAAATACTTAGATTTGCTTCATGCTTGGAAGAGTCATATCCTGCTTTAGTGTATAATATTTGCTATCCACTTGGGCAAAAGCCCTCTGTAACTGCAATTTCTTTTATTGAATTTCAAACATGTTTGTTTTCTTCTCTCAAAATATCCCAGTTCCTTTGTATTTCAAATGGTATATGAAAATGGCATCACAAAATAGAAATATCAGCTTTAAAAAAGGCAATTCACTAGAGCTTTTTCATAATGACTTCTGTCTAAATCATACAAATAGCATTATCTTGCTAAATGGCTATACAATTATTTTTTCTTCATATTTCAGAACATCTTCATGCCAATTTAGCAAAAGGAATAAAATCATAGGAAGTGGTTACTGGCTAGATTGCTTAGAAACAAAAAGAGTGTTATTGTAATAATATTTTTGCTCTCTGAGTGTTTTCTGAACCAGATTTTATTTTTTTCTTCTTATGGTGTCATTTGCAAGAGACCTTAGTTCAGAAGCACAGATCTTAAGAATTAGATTGTGCCATGGAGATCTTTCTGTCTTTGGACTTGCTCTTAATCTTGAATATGCTGTTGCTGTTTAATAACCATCTAACTCATTGATTTGAGTCTTTGCTAATGCATTAATATGTGGCTAGTTTGAAATGGAGTATAAAACACATGCTTTCACATGTCTGTTTGTATACATACATGTGTATGTCCTTGCTATAAATGTGAAAAATTCTTAGGCAAATAAAGTGGTTTGCTGTTAGATGTTAAAAGCATGTTCTAAGCACTTCATTCGGGTCATGAAGTTGCTGTTACTAAGTTTTTGAGTTAAGTTGTCCCTCCTCTTTTATACCTACAAGATATGTATTGATGATGGAATGACTTTTGAAAGACCACATGTGTGCTTTTGAAAGTGGACACAATAATTAAGTGCATTTAAGTGTACGAATAGATAAGGAACACTTAATGAGCCATTGTGTGTGTTGGTACACTCAACTGCTTACTTTCTTTGCCTGCACACTTAAAGTTAGCAAAACAAATACAAAAATCGACCAGATTGTTTTCAAAATAAAAAAATGTTATTTTTCCACTACAGAAAGAAGTTGCTCCTTCTCTTACTGTACAAATCCAGGTTTAATTTCTAGTGGTAGTTAGTAATACTGTCTGTAGTTGTGTTCCTGGGACAAGAAAGTTTAGGATCTTTAAGAACAGATTTATTCTTTTGCTTAAAGTATGGAGTACTTGTTCTTTCTCTCACCAGAGGCTACTCTTGTGCTCATTTTGAATTAACATTTTACACTTATGTGCAGAAAACCTGAGCGTCGTTGTGTGCTTATTACAAGTTTGTTCATATCTTTTGTTTTTCCAAATTGAAAAAGTCCTTTTCGAATGCTGTCCAGTCTGTGTAATAACTGACCAGTTTGTCTTGATGCCCTTGCTCTTGCCCTGCAGATCTTTTAACCTTATCACTGTTTTAAAAGCATGTGGATAAACCAGCTTATTAACAAATGTAACCAAGTAAGTTTTCATGTACAGGTTGTTTAATAATAACAATTAATCGGTGGTCTCTTTTCCTATATTCTTAAAAGATACAGGAAACATTGCCAGAAAAGTTTTCCTAACTTTCTTTAAACCGTAGAATTAAATATTTGAGAGTGAAAACACATTTAATAAAGACAACAGCTGTTAAGTGTTGTTATTTTGTTTAGTGTTTTGAATTAAGAGTATCTAGTCTGAAAGCAAAATGTTTTAATCAAGTGGAGACACTTCTGAAGTGGTTTTCAGGATGGCAGGAGGTGTACTTGTGCACTTAAAAGTGTTAAAAAAACTGCATACATGTACTTGAGAGGTTAGATATCCACTATCCTCTGTAGTGTTATAAGAGAAAAATAAATCCTATTATCCAAAATAAGAGAGGTAGATACCTTAAGGGAAGTACTTTCTTGTCACCTATACTCTGAGCAGTACAAATATCAGCTTGTCTCAAAGGTTGAGACCTTTCCAGTGTGTTCTTTCAGGGTGCAAATCTGTCTCTCATTTGACTTGAATGCAATAGCTGTGAAATATCTGTATTAAATAAAATAGAGGTGAAGGCACCTTAAGGGCACTGAATTCTTATCTCTTTTTACTAGCAGGGGTGTCAACATGTACTAAAATGTGATGACCTGCTCTCCTCTTTGATAAAAAGGAAAATGACCTGTCTACTGTGGATGGTGATAGAGTTGCCTGGGGCAGATTATATTGTCACCTTCTTTAGTACTGGTGTGTAGAAAAATAAAAAAAGGTCAGGATATTTCTGTTTACCATAGACGTATTTGACATTTCTAGCTTCTGATAAAATATACTCAGGGGTAGAAAGAACAAACTGGTTTATGCTGCTAAACAAGGTTGTGGAGAAATGCAGAGATTCTTTATTGTGTGAGTCCTTAGAATCATATGATATGTATTAAGAGATTCCTTCTGACCACTTCAGAAACTCAAGGTTCAAGTTCTGCATTTAACCCTGGTTTCTACTCGCCTGTGGCTGTTTGGTACACAAAAAGCTGGCATCTCTTGAGTCATGTCTTGAAATTCTGATGTTCCCACGTACTGTGCGACTTGGAGAGTTTGCTCATGCACTTACAAATACAAGTAAAAATGTCTTCTGTTGTGGAAATAATTGGAATCCCCGTAATTTGGATTTAACAAATGTTGCAGAATGCTTCTAATGGTATTGTAGAGAGGTAATAGCTAGATAAAAAGTAAAAGTTTATTCCTTTACAGAACTTTTGCAATTTCTAAGTGTATATAGAATTCAAGATTACATTGGCTCATATTTGGCTGTGATTATGCTATTTTTTGTATTCAAATTAATGCAGTTGAGGCTGTTTGACAATGTAAGTGCCTTGAATTTTTTTAAAGGCAAGTAGTTTTTTCATTTAGACATTACTAATTTTTGTTTTATTGAAAGTAGTAAGCAAGAGTAGTTAATTGATACTGAGGAAAAAATATAAGGATCTTTTAATGATAAAATGTTAACACAGCTACTATTAAAAAAGAAATAATCCGAACAAATATTAGTAGAGAACATGCTACCTACTCATGCATAAGTATCTGCTGGGACTTGGCCATTGAGTCCTTTGGAGAGGTACCTGGCCGAAAGTCTGATCTGTTCTGTCAGAGGATAAATTGTTTAGGACTCGTTATATTTTTCTTAGAAAATCTCCTTTTCCTGTGGAATCTTCTCTGCTCTTGTGACCCTGAGCCTAATCTTATCTCCTTTCTAATTTAGTTTTGGAATTCTTTGTTTGGTAGTTCCGTGTTTCATCTGTGTGTGCAAAATGGCAGAACTTTGCATGCATAATGAAAGCTCAGTGACTTCTTGACAGTGCCAGTGGCATGATTAATTCCCATGCATAATATATTCATTCTTCCTGTGCATATGCAGTGACAATATAAGCAAAGGGGAATGAAGGATCCCTATGGATGATGTCTGGAAGAGAGCTCTTGTCTTGCTGTCAAATCTGTTTGCCTCTTCCAAACTCCCTGTAGATCTGTCGTCTTGGGCTCTGTGCCAATTGCCACATCTTCCCCATCTGGTCAGTGTCCTGAAGCTGGGCCACACCTCAACCTCTTTAATCTCTACCTGGCAAGTTTGTGTGACTCTTGGTAAAGAGATAGAAATACAAGATAGATGTTTTTTTCCTAAGGAGCCGTTGTATAATAATCCCTGGTGTTTGCCACATTGGGTCTTTTCCTGTTAATAATTAGCACTGTTTACAGAAAATTGTGCCTGATCTTTTGACTGCAGAAGTTTTGTATCCTGACTTAGTGCTTCATATCCCAAATATTAGGGCTTTTGTTGTGATCATTCTTAGAAATGAGCCAGACTTTTCTGGCCAGACTAAGCTTATAGTGTTGCCCAGTGGTGTTTGTAGCATGCCATATAGTTTTCTGTCTTCCACAGACAATTTCTTGGTGTTATTACATGTATGGTAGTAAAAATGTTAAGATATGGAAGGTAATGAAAAGATTTTTAACTAAGATCACCAAAGCTCTCAAAGTAGAAAATTATCTCAGTCTCTTTTCTGATGTGAGTAGTTGCTCTTGCAAGCTCTAAACTGGGATCACGTGGTACCAGTAAATGTCAAGAAGAAGCCTTAAGAACTTCTGCTGCCAAGCCAGTGTAGCTTTATGACATTGTGCTGGCAAAACTGTGTATGTCATATTTGTGGCTACATGCATGGAAAGGTGTAGTACATTTTTATAACTGTAGTTTTTAGTTGGGTATTGTGTTTTGAATGTCGTGCTGTGCTTATTTCTATATCATGGTAATAAAAATATTTTATCTGTAGCATTAAATTAATCAAGTATGTTTTGCAGCTGTGTCTTAGTAACTGGGTAAAGTATAATCTAAATTCTGACTGGTTTATCAGTGATGAAAAATTACAGGTTGGTTTGTCTTGCTATAATCAGAACACTTACACAATGGATATATTGTTACAGTTGTCATTTTAGTTCTGATTATTACTCAGTATGTCTCTTGCAGTTTTCTCACTTACCGCTGTTATTGAGCTCAATGTGTAGTAAATGGAGTTACTTTGTCCACCATTTATTTTATGAATAGCCTGCAGAAACATCAGTGTTAATAATATTATCATCCACTTAATGTACACAAATTTATAATATGAATAGATGAATAATGTGTTGCACTATTTAAATTTTATTGGAATGAGATAAATAGATCCAGCACATTTTTGTTGGTAAATGCGGTGTTAGTCATCTGATGGGTTTAAGAAAAAGTCAGTTCTATGCAAAGTGATTGAAACTACTTTTTCATCTAATGTATAAATAAAGTAATTTAGGCTTAGAACTGATTTGGTTTTGGGTTTTTTGAATGAAGAGGAAAATTTCCTGTTTGAAAGAAGAGAGAGAATATCAGCTGTTCAAGGCCTTTTTTGAAGAGGTGTATTCTTATTATAAAGGGAACTAGGAAGGAAAAATTCTAGTGATTTTTTTTTTTCTTTGCCCAGTAGCAAGAAAGTGCACAAGATGCATATCTTACATTAAACATTGCTTAACTAAAGTCACCAGTTTGGTGAATATGATGTACAGTTAAGCTCACACAGGAAGAACAGCCTGTATAGGAAGCAAAGTAGGGCCTTGTCCAATGTACTGTCACTTCTCAATTTAGGAATTTCCACAGTTTCTTACCTTTTCAGTTCATACATACATAGATTTCAGCAGCTTGCACAGGAGTGCTGATTCTTTGTCACAGTTGTGTTAATTCTAATTGTTTTTGTTTTTTTGCTTTACTCACTGCTAATTCATGGCGTTTGAATTGTGTACTTCAAGATGAGAGAGAGACTGGACTGCCTCTCCAAAGGAGAGCAGTTAGAGGTTTCCATAGTGAAATAGATCAGATTCTAAAATTCTGTGTCTTGTGGCCATTATTACTATAGGAAGATGGCAAATGAATAGCTTTGGGACTCCTACTGTTTACATACAGCATTTGTCCATTTGCCTCCAACTTTTGATTTGCCTTTTGTTTTGCTTTCTAAGAGTGAAAAATACTAGTGTTATTGGATCGTAGGTTACTTTTGCTTCTGGTGAATATCTTGCATTGAAAGGTGGGCAAATTTTGGCTAAGTGCAAATGACTTAGACAGTCAGCTTCCTTGTTCTGTGTTTTTAACTGCTCTTTCTGCTCACATCAATGTAGGAAGGCTGGGGTTTTTAAGCCTAGAAGAAAGATTATCTAGGGCTTCTCTAAGTTGACTCTTTAAGATACTGTTCTGTATCTTGTATGTGTTTTGTAATACAATTATAATTGTATTACACTTTGTGAGGATATGCTTTGGTTGCATGAAAATGCATTGAGATATTAATGCAGTAGATAATGAAACCATAATTATTAACCACAATTGAGGATGCTTTTAAAGTTATTTTTTCAGATTAGATGGACACCTAAACAGAAAATCTCCAATTAATGTTATGTAGAAGTTGTGCTGTTTGAGTTGGAGAAAATGAAGTTCAAGTTTCTGACAGTGGTGTTTTGGCATGTAAGAATGGTAGTTCTGATATTTTCCTTGCTGTGGGAAGACAAGTTTAATAAGTAAAGTTAATATGTATTAGACCAACTTTTAAGATTATAAAAGTTAGAGTAGGCTGAAGAAGGACTTTGTGAGCCCTAAAACTAGTCTGACTTTGCCTAGTGATTCTGGGTGATCATGAAAGATATACCTACAGCTGTGACCTTCCCTCCAACTCTCATGGCTATCATGCCTGTGTATTTTGGATTAGTTGTCCCCTACACACGTATGTACTTCGTAACAGACTAAGTTGTGCTGTGTTGACCAGCTATTCTTTGTTGCTGAAGTTGCACAATTTGTCAATTGTTTAACTCCACAGGTTTTAAAAAAACCTCTGAGAGGTGTTTGGCATATTCAGTACTGCCTTTTAAATGAATTTTTAAAATCGTATTTCTAACTATGTGGTCATATGGTTAAAGTGTGTGCAGGAAACTGTCTATACACTTAAGTATATTTGCTGGATTCTTCTACTAAATAAAATACCTACCCTGTCTTCCTGCCAGAAGATATATGGTTCATTGATATGTATTCATAAATGTCTTATAATTAGCATTTAAACTCTCTCCATTTGGAGCTACATTGTAGTATGGGGATTAATAATGATCAGTGATCTGCTAGAATTTTAGGACCATTAGAAGACTGCAGAGAGCTGTCTGGTACTTTGCCTCTAGTCCCTAAAAAGTACCTGATGTTTCAGTGGATGGTGAAATGTGCACATCACATACACATGCTTTGCTTCTAGTCAGTTGTACAATATTGTAATTTTTTTGAAGAAGTTGCCTGTTATTTGTTTGTGGCCATCTATAATTCTATTGCAAGGGAAATTTCCTTCCAGATTTTATGTCATTGTTTTCTCAGAAAATGTAGAGCTTTATAGAAGTTACATAACGTGTAAGAAATAATATCACAAAACGGATATTTTAACAGAATAATTCAGGTGTCTTCAGTGTTTTCTCTGGTTACTCTGTTAGCTCTTCTCACTTTTTTTTTTTCTTACTACAGAAAAATTACATCAAATGCAGGATAACAGAACACTGTCAAACTAAGAAGGTTTTATATGGACAGCATTAGACAGGAGCAGAAAGATCCAGTGCACTAATAGGCACGTTCACATGAGCTACCTAGTCCATTGACAGTTTTCCCCTTTGTTCTCCTTCTCGACCCACTTTCTGCCAGTGATTTGTGACATATTTTGTATGAGATCAAATAAGCCCTTGACACCTGATTGCAACGTAGTGCTTGTTTACAGTTGCATTTTTGAAGGACCTCTAGACAAGATGGAAGGTTTAAGTTAAAGTAATTAAATTTGCATCTGCTCTGTGACAGGAATTTTCTTATGTATGCATCCTGTTGAGCAACTTTTACCATAATTGGCCATGAAGTACCAAAAGAAAGATGCAGGTAGACAAAATCATTGTTGCCTACTACTAAAATCTGTCATTGTATTTCATGTGGACTGGCTTGTCACCTGGGTTTGTGCCTGGTTCTTTGAAATACAGGAATGCTTACTTTTATTTGGGAGGGCAAAGGGAGAGATTCCCAAAGCATTGGACCTTTCTCTGAGTGCTTTCCCTGCTTGAGTGAGGCAAGATGTCTAAAAACCCTGTAGTTACACTAATCTCTTACAGAGTTACTTTTGTTTACCTGAAGGTTTGCTACTATTTGTTTTGCAGTTAGCTGCCTCTTTTTTTTTTTTTTTTTTTTATGTCTACCTTTGTCCTTGGGCATATTCCTGGGCTGTTTGATAGCTGTATAGCTAGGCACTGAACTTACTTTCTTTCATCATCTTGATTTTCTTGATCATTAAAGGTAGATCTGATATAAGGTGATGTAGCTGTACTGAAGTCACTGACATCTTACTGGCTTCAGCTGGATCCAAATTTAACCAAATCTTATCACTACTGCTTACATTTGCAGATGTCATTATTTTACAGCAGAATGTTTCTGTTCATATGATAGTTTAAGGACAAAATGTCTATTTGATTGAAGTTATTAATGTGAGAGTTTCTTCATGTTTTTTAAATCTAGAAACAATCTTGGAGGAGGGTAGAACAATGAAGAAATAAGCCTTAGGAAAAATGTTCTGGTTGTTGTTTTTTTTTAATTTTGAAAGCAAAATTATGAAAATAGCCCTGGAAATGGAATAAAAGGGTCTTCTGACTCCAAGACAGTACTAACCAGTTTCTCTACAAAATAAAATGGAAAGTTTGGGTGTTCTGTTGGTTTGTTGGGCGCTTTTTCCTGGATCTCCAGCTGTTTGTTACCAATGCATTAAATATTTAGTTCTCTTTTAAGAGATTTCTGTAGAATTTTTGTAATGGGATTTGATAAGAATTGACTTTACCTTTCAATTGTGTAGTTGGCATACTAGCTGACCAGTAGAGGCCCTAAGTGAGATATTAATCTCTGCTCTTCAACATACTGTGCATGTGGCCTCTCCCAGTTTTGTGTAAATGCTGATGTGATTAAATGTAGCATAGAATTTTTGTTCATGTTGCACAACCCAAAATTTCTTCCCCCCCTGCCCCTTGTTATCACATACCTATTTAGTTCAGCTGAATAAGTACTAGATTGCTGTTATTTGGCAGAACTTTGAGGCAGTATTTCAATTAACTTTATTCTAGAACAATCTGCACATGACTTAGGCTCAGCAGCATATTTTTTTAAGCAAACATTTCATTTGTATTACTTTTTGTGTCTTCAGTTCATCACAATTTGTTAGCAGTCTGGTAGTTGTCAGAAAGCTTTTCTTAACATGTGATTTTGAAGTAACTCTATTCTCCAGACAGTATTTACAGCTCTTATTGAGTTAACAAGTTTAAATTCTCCTGAGCTGCTGTCTAGTAATGTGTGAATCTTGGGATCCTCATGTTCTCTACCAACATGTGAATCTTATAAATAAAATGTTTATTTCAATGTGATAAAGGTCAGTGTTAATTCTTGTAAGTCAGAAGGCAGCCAGGACATGCTAAGTGGACTGAAGATAAGTAAGGTTTTCTTCATATTACATTGTTTTAAATTTGGATGACAAATTAAGCTGAACTTGATGAATAGCATTTTCAATTCACATTTTAGAAGCTAAAGGACTAGTTGCTTTGAATTTACCATGGTTATTCTTATTCATTCTGTAGTATATTATGGCCAGTTGCAGGTGACATGACGTAGCATAATGTACCATGGATATTGTTGAGAATCTTCCTGTCAGTGAGATTTGAAGTAACATGCCATAATGTTCACCTAATGCCATTTGAAATGGTTTTATGAGGACCAAGAATTATTTATGTCTTGCATGACCTGTCCTTATTGCTACTTTTGAGTACAACATAGGTTAAAAGTAATTATTTTCAACCTACTGACTACAGACAAGATTAATAGCTTTTCAAAGGGCTGTAATGAAAGGCTGACCCAACTGGCATTTGTATTATACTTGTTTATCCTACGCTCATCTCTCTCACCTTTGGGCTACAACAAAATGTAATTTATGTTAGCACTGCTTCATACAAGGTGAGAGGTCATATTTTTAATGAGGGTAGCCCTGATTGGGATTCAGGTTTAAAAATGTTGTGTGGTAGAGTACAGTCAACAAACTCCGTGTAAACAAAGTAATAACAGGAAGGCGCAAGAAAACCTATTATTTGACAGGAAATAAGACCTCTTTCTTTTACCAGGCAGTAGTGAAGTTCAATTAGCAGAAGTTAAATAGCTAGAAAAAGGGATTTTAGATAATGCCAGTGTTGTGATGTTCAAGTCTAATAAACCTTTTCAGTTTCAGTGGAGCATTTGCTTCATTTTATTGAAAAAAATATTTTGCAGATAATCTATTTCCACTTTCTTATTTTGATGCTTTTTGCTTTCTAATCTTTGATTTGACCAGGGCAGAAATGAAATGACACCTGTGCTTGTTCCATTGCAAAATATGCTGTAGAGCACAACTGAGCTTGTCTGCATTTGGAAAGATTAACCTTAGTATTCAATTGGGTTTGAGTTTTCCCTTTGGAAGGAGAAGTTGTATAACATTCAAGTAAAGTTTGTGAGCTTGAGCAGTGGTGTTTGTTAGTAGTGTGTTCACTTCAGTAAAATTGAACTTTTGAGAGCAATATGCTTTAGTGATAGGCAGTGCTGCTGGATTTGTTTGTTGCATTATGTTAATACTAGAATTCACTATGTTGCTTCCATTACCATTTTTCACAGCTGATGTAAGTTAAAACTTTAAGAGGATTCTAGTCAAGATTAGTTTAGCAAGTGCAGGGGAATGTTTTAGGGCATAAGAGATGAAGGTAAAGATATCAGCTCAGAGTAGTCAAAAGCTGATTTGAAAGAAGTTCTTGGATTTTGAGCATTCAAATGCATACCCTGTGTGACTGCTGCTTCCCATGAAAGCTCACTCATGTCTTTCATTTGTGCCTATTTTTTGCAAGTAACAAATTGCTTCAGTTATGTTCCAGAAAGGAAAGGGAAACACTTCAGAGTTTTTGAATTTCATTACTGTTCGTGGAAACAGTTTCTAACTTGGGTTTAGTTCAAAGTTTGCATAGAGAACAGTGCTGGAGAGAACTCCTTCAGTAATTCACAGCCACATTGCCTTCCACGTAGATAAAAATTACCCAAATCTGAGCTTTATATGTTAGGTTGTCTACCACATAAAAAATTCCTTGTTAGATTAGGAAGAAATTGTTAGCTTTCTCATATGACAGCACAGTAGCTGATGGTAAATGTGGGCTGTGTAATGGTAACCACTGTGTGCAAAACCTTGAGGAATGTAGGGTTCACTTCGTGAACTTTTTTTCTGATAGAACACTATTCTGTGTGTCATGCTGCATCATAATTATATACTGGATTGTGCCCCTTATATGACATTAACTTTTTATTTCATGGTGAAATGTGAAGTAATATATTGAAACCCTGTTCTAGCAGTTTGAACACTGGGTTTCTTCTCCCCAACACTTGCCCCCTCCTGCAATCATACCTACTTCAGCTATGCTGTGCTGTCCTGCTGCGGTGCCATCTCATGCTGCTCTCTCCCTTCTTCCCTATCACAGCACTCCCTCCTGTCTTTGGGCTCCTGATGTCTGTGGGCAAGGAATAGAATCACATGTTACTTTAAAACAACATAGTGTTGGGATTCCCCTTCTTTTCGTCAGTGTCAATAGATCTTGAACTATTAATGCACATCTTCAAAATAATTCTTTTAAATTTACACTTGTTTTACATTATTTTATAATTAAGTTTTAGTGTTTAAAGAGAAGAAAGGAATGAAGTTTTTCAAGTGATTAAATATTTATTTTATTCACACTTAACCCTAATTTACATTAAGGATGTTAACTGAAAGGCAGATCTTTTGAATTCAACATTTTAATTTCCTTCTAGCCTCATTGATGAATAGCTGGATCTTGTCATATGTTCATAAAGGGTGATGGTCCACTGGGGTAGAAGGAACAATTGTACTGTCTTGCACTTTCTCTGATGGACTGTTTGGGATATTTACCGTTTCCTAAAAAAAAAAGCTACCAGTTCAATTTTGCCTAAACTAAAACTGAGATTTGAAAAAAAAAAACAACAAACATACCACTTGTTTCAGACTGTTAAGAGACAGTCCTGCTTCTCATACAGATGATTGGTTTTATTTCAACAAAAACATTCTCCTAAAAAATTATGGCAAGAATAGTGTTTCAAATATATTCTTGTTAAAGGCTTCTGTTTTGTCCTTTTTCAATGAGATGTTCAAGTTCTCCTTACTTAGATGCTTCTGCTTAAGTCTTAAAAGGTTGAATGAACAGACCAGCCTTAAGCACCCTGAAAATCCAGTCACTCTTGTAGTGTCCTCATTTGGCTTTTTATATGCAGGTGAAATTAAGGCTGTAAATTATGAAATATTATGCTTCTTTGTGTATATTTAATACCCAGGTTTCTGTGTTACATACAAACTGAGAGATTGATTTGAAGAGACCTTTTTAATCTTAAGCAAGCCTTTTGTGGACCCTGGCAATTTGCCCTGTCTGTCTAAAGAGGACTTCAGTGTTTTGGAAATCTGATTTCTAAGGTATTTTATTGGAAGGTGTATCAAGTGATAATATTGGTGATATATTGTGTGTGTAATACAAGATTTTATCTAATATATACAGTACTATGGATTTAGGTAAATACAAAAATCTAGTGATAGAGGCAACTACCACTAGGGGCAAAGCCGACGGCTGACGTTTATTTTGAAATGTTTCCAGAGAATTATGAAATGTTATCTGAAATGTACTCTGTATGCTACTATTAAAATCTGTGTTTCTTACCTGGGAGTTCTGGTAACATAAAATATATTTCTGTAATTTGAATTTCTGACAGAACTCCAAGTAGAAGTACAGGCAAAATCCTAGCTCTGCATATTTTGCAGTTCAGTGTTCTTGCAAATGATACAGGCCTTTGTGCACAGTGTTTAATAAATTATTGAACTTTGAAGAACCTTTGAGAAGTAGGGCCTGTGTGTGACTGAGCAGCAGACATGAATAAATGTTATCCTCAAGTGTATCTAGCAGACAGTAATAGATGCTTGATCAGACAATATGAGGACTGAGTGAATGATGGTAATAATATTAAATATTTACATATAGCAAAAGCATCTTGACAGCAGAAAAGAGACTGTCTCTTCAGTAAGGTGGATAAAACCAAGTGTAATATAATATACCTTTCTATAGGACAACTTTCTATTAGTAACTAGCAGCATTTCTTTCTAAGATGCATATTATAAAAGTAGTTGTTAGGGACTCACAGCTACTGTATTTCAGTCTGTCTGTTTATATGACATGAATCTTTACTGTCATACAAGAAAATTTTTAAGACTTCATTGGTATAGTTCCCTTCTGTTGCTATCACTCCGTACCTACAGTCATGTAAAAGTCATTATTAAGTTCAAAAATCAGTATTAATAATTGGATAATAATGAAATGCTTAATATTAACCAAAAGTATGTTTTGACCTCCATGTTACTGGGAGCTCAGAATCCCTCTGCTTTACCTTAGTTTTATATTGGATTCTCTAACATAAGAGCTGTCTTGAGAATTGTGTCCAAAACGAAGTTGCACTGTGGCTATACTCAAAAGAACTCATGAAAGCAAGGAGCCATAGTCTTCTCCCTCCTGCGTTCTCAACTGCTGAGCAATTCCATGGGAGTAAATCTGATGGCCAGATTTCTTGGAGTGCATAATACTTACGTGCATTTGTGTTTGTGGGTTTTTTTGTTTGTTTGGGGTTTTTTGTTGGTTTTTTGTTGTTTTTTTTTTGAGAAACATGCAAATTATGATTGTAGAACAATTGGTGTTGCACTGCACTTCTTAAAATAGGTCATGCTGGATTTGCCACCTGTTTTTTCAAGTGAATAACTGTATCAGAAGCATAGGACAACAATGTAATTTTTATACTTAAGAGTAGATGAATTTTTTTACATGTTTTTGTACTTTTGAATGCATTCTAAATAGCTTTCAGTTATAGGAAAGAAAACAAAGTTGGCAATAAACTGAATTTTTTTGCAAATGCTTTATGAATTTTATAGTACCATATTAACCTGTTTGCATTGAATGATCTGTCATGTCATCTTATTAAAACAAATTATTGAAAAAAAAAAATCAAGTACTGTTAGGCCATTTTTTCATGTATTAATTTTCTTATAATAGTAAAAGAAGACAGAGAACACAATGTAAAAACTCATGAAGCAATCACTGTTACTGGGGTTTGTTTGTTTTAATATTTTGTGACAAAGGTAATTCCTTGGAAGTGGATACTGGAAACTTTGTTTTACTTTTTTTTTTTTACATAGAATTCTTCCCGATTACTGCTTTTTTTGGAAAGATTCTTAGCAATTAATTTCTCAGAGATGATTTTAGCATTACATTTGGATGGATTTAGCCATTAAATGTTGCTAAGTAATTAGCATCCTTTAAACTATGAATGGTTCTGAGCATGGAATACCTAAGGCATATGACCAGTTAAGCATTAGTCAGACAAGCCTTTCTTTGAGGTATGAAGACAAATAGTTTTTTCCAGCTGTTAAGGGAAGAATCTTAATCCTGTCGAGGAAAGGGTTGGTTTACTGCAAGGGAGAAGAAAATGTCAGTTTCCTGCAAATGTATGAGTGATGTGTTTTACAAAAAGAATGTGGCAGAAGTTTCATGTGATGTATTCTCTTCTTGGATGAGTTTTCCTTTGAGGTAAAAGGTTTATAAGGTGATACCTGTTCTGAGAAGCATTCTTCTGTGGCTGTAAACTTAATGTGGCCTAGAGAGCTTGAATGTTGATAGCTGGGTGCTAGTGGATGTGAGCAAAGATGCTTTGAATGGGGACTGAACTGAAGAGAAGCCCAGGTGGGCTCATTCCACTGTCTAAAAGTTTCTCCATATTCCATATTTGCTTCTGGGATAATAGAATTGGAAACTGTGCAACACTTTTAAGATTACATCTGGAATCTAGTAAAATAGCATGCCTCTGACTTTCACAGAGCTGTGCAACTCAGGATCCTTAAGAAAAGACATCTGTTTTGGAGTAGAAGATTGAATGTATTTCTCAAGGCAACTAGTAGTTTGGGATCTTCTTGAATGAAAATTTTTAACATGCTGATCAGGAGTTACTCTGGTTTAAATCCTCTTTTTTGCAACACAACTGCTGGTAGATGGAACAAGGTATTCTTGTAAAAGCAATAAAATATGACAGATTTTTAAAAGCTTGGACAAGAATCATACAATTCATAAGAATCAGTGGTCATCAAACTTTGGAGTTTTTTATTTTTTTTATTGCTCTGGTAAACAGGGAGTTGGTTTTTGCTGTTAATTCTTTCTCTTGTGGACTCTACAGTTCCTGAACTGCCATTTTTAATTGCTTTGTATTAGAGCATCTTTCCCCCAGACTCCTCATTTAAGCTTTCCAAGATGTGCTAGTAGTGAAAGTGCTGCAGGAAGTTGCAAGTACTTTCTCTGAAGCTGTAAGTGTAATTTGAGAAGCTGTGAGTAAAAGTCTACATGACATGCAAGGAACAAGGTTTTCTTCCTTTTTTATTTGCTGTTTAAAGTAGGTACAATATTGATTCTTGTGGCAGCAGTTTAGGTCCTAAAGCAGGATACAGATTGAAGCATCTGAAGTCTATTTGCAGTAGAGGTTTCCGAAGTTAGTGTACTGTCCACTTGCTGAGTGAGGCTTTTTCCCATTGGAATTCAAAGGGCTTTTTAGTCCCACACTATTTAGGCACTTTCCATCATAACTATTTGCCTAATACAATAGAAGGTTTAATCCACAAGGTTGTGTTGTCTAAATCTAACTATCAAGGTGAGAATTAAGTTGAAAATCATCTTTCATTGCACACCATTTCAGTGGGTTTTTTGATGTAGATACATAAATGAAGAAGTTTTTTTTCATCATATAATCTTCAAAGTCTGCATGGTGTAATAGTCAGGATCTGACCACATGCCAAACCTTGCTAAAAATCTTATTTTTATTTCACTGAGCTGAGGGATGACCTCATTGCAGTCTATGGCTTCCTCACAGGGGGAAGAGATGGAGCAGGTCCTGATCTCTTTACTCGTGTGGCCAATGACAGGACTTGGGGAAATGGCAGGAAGCTGAATCAGGGGAGGTTTAGGTTGGATATCAGGAAAAGGTGTTTCACCCAGAAGGTGGATGAACGCTGGAACAAGCTCCCCAGGGAAGTGGGCACAGCACCAAGCCTACCTGAGTTTAAGAAGCATTTGGATGATGCTGTCAGGCACACAGTGTGATTTTAGGGGTGTCCTACACAGCGACAGGAGTTGGACTCAATGTCCTGATGGGTCCCTTCCAACTCAGCATGTTCTATGATTCTAATAGTTTCCTAAAACCAATTTCATAAGATATGCAAACTATCTAAACCTTATTGCACATACTATATGCTTTAAAATATGCTGGGTTGTATCCTGTCCTGCAAGGCTTTTCTCTTCTCTTTTGACTGCAAGAGCAGCCTGTAATAAAACACATGTAAGGCTTTATCGGCTATTTAAGGAAGTGTATGTTTGAGTTATAAAGAAAAGGGAGGAGTTTTTCTCATCATGACCTCTCTTTGTCGTTTCTTAGCAAAGAGTAAGGCTTCTCTTCTGCACTGGGTGATCTCCACACTTAAGCTGAATTAGCTTTTGAACTTTCCATGTGCTCCAGGTCTTCAGAGACAGTAAGTGAAGCGCACGTCACTAGGTGGCACTGAGACATCGCCGTACGCCGGGTACGGGCTCCAGCTCTTCTTCATCTGAGCTCCGAGGGCCGCCCGGATTTGTAAGTGTCAGGGAAATTGTTTTATTGTTAAAGGGCATAGTGTAATATATTCATCTCCATCCAAGGCAGCCATTTAATGCCCTGAAACATGCCCTCTCACAGCTCTGGCCTGTTGGCTATGCTTAGTTGGTGTAATAATTAGCAGAATTTCTCACTAACAGTGGTACTTACTAACACCTCACATTTTCCTCTGTTTTTGTACGTGATGGATTGTGCATTCTATGAATAAAGTTAAGCGGGTCACAGCCTAAGCCCTGTACAACACAGCTATTTTCTGCACAATAGTTTTGAATAGATACATATTAACTCATTTTTAATCCCTGTGGTGTGTAAGGCAAACAAATTTTAGTCTTTTTGCAAAGCCTGCTGAAACTTGTAAGCTCAGAACAGTTAACTTGTTGACTTAAAGATCAAAAGAAGTTGAATGAGGAGTGATAGAAATTAGAGTAAAATGTGTTTTAACAAAGGCCTGCTTCAGAATCCTGTTGTAATGCTTTATGGAGTTTGAGACAGATTACTGTACTTTGTTCTGGAGGAGCAATTCTGATCTGCATGTTAAAGGTGTTTTTTCTGCTGCCATGATGTTCAAATGGTTACTCTGCTTAGTATGGAAAAAAGAAGTGGGAAGCCTGAGTGAAACGACATCTTTTTTTTTTTGCACTTCATTAGCTGGAAATGAGCATGTTGAACATGCTTTTGATGGAAATAAAAATAAAAGGTACTTGAATATATATTTTGGTATGGAGCTCTGTCTTGTTTCTTTCCAAATGTACTGGCAAGGACAGGTAGAATTAAGGGTTCCAAAATTACTCGGTAAAGGTGTTATTTTTTTTTTTTAAACACTGAAGTAAAAAGCTGATGAAATGCAAATAACAGTGGTTTGAGGCATTTGTCATGTGGAAGCTCAGCTCTGCATGGAGACCATCAGACTTTTGTCACTTCTGGTTTAGATGGGAATCACAGCATGCACAGTATTTAATGTTGGTGGTAAGCTCTTTAAGTTGTCTCATGTTTTTTCATTTTTAAATCTTTCCTTCCAATCTGTTATTTTAATCCTAAATTGTTCTTTTTTTATTTTTTATTTTTATTTTTTTAATTATTTTTTTAAACTTATCCTTGTTGAATTGTAGTTACTGCTGAAGCAATTCCATTGCAGAAGGGGAAGTAATACAGCATGTTAAGCCAGCATATAAGAACAAAGGTGGCTCTGGCAGCTTTTTCTTAATGTCAGCTCTTCACCCTCAGCCTCCTTTATTAATGTATCTGAACTACTGTCACTCAGGTGGTTTTAACACAGACATGCATACTATGTGTCAAAAAGGGTGGCCTGGATTATTGAATTTCAGGTTGAGAGTATCCCAACATACAATCCCACTGTATCAAATTATAAAATGGTTGACTCCAGTACTTTTAGACATTCTGAAGGAAATGTAATATACTTACTCTTGTTTTTATTGTTCGCTCTAAAGAAGCCATAGAGTTTAGAAGTTTAAGGGGTCTGCAATATCTTAGTTTGGACAGAGACTTGCCTACATGTCTTTATAATTCAGTCAGTTCTGCTCTTTGTCAAGTTGTATTTCCATATTAGGATTTTTTTGGGGGGTGTGTGTATCTTTTATATAAAGGTTTTTTTACCCCTTCTCATCATCCATTTTCCTTCCCTTGTGCCAATTGACCTGTGGGGCTTTTTATTATGTTCTTATATAGCACATATAGGTATTTACTTAAAAATAGAGTCAGAGACTTTGTTGCTTTTTCTTGTGTCATTTAATGGATTCAATTTTGAATGTTTCCACACAGTTGATTAAATACTTTTTTTTTCTTTTTTTTTTTTTTTTTAGAGAATGAATCCAAACAATTGTAAGATGAGTTAGTCTTTGTAGGAATTGTTTGTGAAGTTTGACAGTAGGAATATGCAGTAGTGTAAGTCTAGGATTTTTTTTTTTTTTTCAGCAAAAGCGAGCAGAAAGGACAAAGGAGAGTTGTGGTGAAATCTGGAATGGTCCTCTCTCTACCAGCCTCTCTCCTTTTTGCCTTCAGAAATCCATCCTGTATTTGAGAATAGCATGGAAAAGGGAAGAGATGAGTTTTTAAAAGACTTGTCGTTACAGTACTTCTTCACATTCACAAAGTACAGATAGTAGGACTACCTAGACTTTTAGACCAGTTAGGACTAGAAATGTATGGGGAGTAAGGGCAGACATAAGTTTCCCTGAACCAATGTACACAATAGGCTTAAGAAATGTTTGCGTATGTCCATTTTAGTTGGGTTGTGCTGCTCTGCAAAATTACACCTGATCGTTGCATTGCAAGTAAGAGAGAAAGTAAACAAGAAACTATGTGTGCATATGCAAATAATAAAAATGAAAACTGGAAATCAAGTGTTAGCCTTTGCAAGAGTTAGCATTGCTTTATTAAAACAGCGTTATTTGAAAAGGCAACAGTTGTTAAGTTTGCCCAGCTAGTGTATTCTTCAGCAAAATATCGATTTGCATGATGAAATTTACCATGGTTTGGCACAAAGGCAGATGACTGGACAGATTTATTTCTTGCATAGCAGATCAGTCCTTTCTTGTGTATTACCCCTTAGTATACACTAAGCTTAGTCTTTAAATTATGCAAAGTCAGTTTTAGAATAAAAAGTGAATGAAGTAAAATTGAATGATGCTTCCTTGAGCTGTTATTCTTTAACCTTACAATGGTACTGTTAGTGTTTCAAGTACTATGAAATAGAGATCCTGACAAACTCTTGTCTAAGTTTGCATGAATTGTGAGGCAAATGAGAATTTCTAACACCAGCTTGAGGACTTCAGTAAAATATATTCTTACAGCAGGAGACCAGGATCTCCTGATTCACTGACCACTGGTGACTGGTGAAGTGATGACTCTAAACCAAACTGAAGAATAAGATGCATCAAACTTTGTGTGGCTCTGCTGCTTCTAGTTTATTTAGTTAGACTGTATGTACAGCACTTAGGGAAATACGGACGATTCATTGCAGTCTGCTGGACTAAACACTTTGGGAACCACTGAACTAAATGTATCATTTAGAAGAACATCCAAACTTGATATAAACAGGAATTCCCACGAGTGAGCATGCATGTCACTCAGTGGTAATCTGCTCCAATGCTAAATTGTCCTTTCTTTCCAATTGTGCTCCTTGTTTCTGGTCTGAACTTGCCTAACCCTCTTTCGGACCCTGACTTTCTAATTGTTGTCTACTAACTTAAATATTAGCCTTCTCTTCCCCCTGTGACTTATTCCACAGACTATGAACAAAGCAAAGTCTTAAAACTAAACAAAATTGTTTGCATTCTGCACTATGTTTGTGTTGTTCACTATGAGGTTTTTTCTTTAAATAATTTTGGTTATGAGAAAATGTCCTCTTTGAGCAAACCCTAAGTTCTCTTATTGTGAAGTTGAGGCACCAAATGGAGCTTATAGGTTTTCAAAATGAGTGTTGTTACCGTCATTTGACCAATGGTGTAGTTTCTGCAAAATTAGGAAATTGTTATAAATGCAAAACAATGTCTGTGCATTTATTCCACAGGTTTCTCTTATGAATGTATAAAAAGTTACAAATTGGAATTTTTGCCCCTGATTATTCTTGTACAAATGTTGATATATTTGTTAAATTTATCAACATAACATGATATGTAATTTTTATACCCTTGAAATCACTTGTAAAAATGATGCAGCTGTATCAACATGGTACTCCTGTGTAGTTTCAAAAATAACATCTCATTGGTTATGCTGTTTTGGAAATACATGGAGAATTTGTATGACATCAGATTTGTTGTAACCATGGTAATGAATCGCTGATGGTTGCCTTTAAATTGTTTTAGGGAGAGGAGAGGAAATTGCACAAAGCTTCTACTCAAAGTTTCCTTCAATATGAGGAATGTTTGAAAGAAAATCTGTGTTTATCATGTCCTTGAAAAAGACAAATGGCAAAGATGGAAGAGCAGAGGTAGGAAGCAGGGTGCTGCTTCTGCAACTGGACCGGAGGGTACCTAGTGTACCCTTTCCTCCTGGGTATTCTGTCTGCAGTGATTTGTTCATTGTGGCATATATCCTCAAGAGTTATGTTGTAAATTCCTCCTTTAAAATACATCATCTCTGTATCTCGTGAAATGTGCTAACACAGAAGTGTTCCTGGAAGACATCTCCTTTTATCTTTAAGGCTTTCAATCATCTTCCTGACTTCTCATTCCAGAGTGAAAAATACAGTTAAATAATCAAATATGTTGTCTTGCAAGGCTGTAAAGGTCTTAAAATTTCACCAAGTTTAAAAGTGTTTGTATACTTTCATAGTGCTTATTGTGCTAATAAAGTATCTTGAAAATAATATAGTTCTGTAAAAACTATAAAGAGTCAACAATTTGTAATGGCCTATGAAGATGTTCAAATACAATGTAGTGGGCATGTGAAATTTAATGCTCTAGATCCTTATTCATCTTCCTTGTAGCCGATTGCATGGCACAAGCATTTGCACTTAACGCCTGCTCTTTCTACATTAACACTACCTTCAGCAGTGTTACCAAGGGGACTTTGGAAACCACACTTGATGTCAAACATAGGATATATCTGTGTTTTTTTCAAGTGTCCATTTTCTTTTCACTTTAGTTTTGGCTTCAGTTTCTTCTTAGTGATGTTTTATACTTAAAATTCTTTTAAGTATCCTTATTACACACTAGATACTTCTGCCATACCTATCACCATCTATATAGACCAGAAATTCTGAAAGGCTCACTTATTTTCTGGTGATAATGAAAAGCTGCAAATTGAAACTCGTCCTTATTTTTGAATAAAGTTTGAATGTTCCTACTTCTTACCTTTTAACAGCAGATCCGTTTACCAACTGGTACCTGCTGAATTAAGATGCACAAATGATAGAGGGTGCAAGAAGTGGATGGTGGTGTCAGGATGTTAATGTTGATGGTAGTGGTTTATTGACAGGTATACTGAGGAGGCTTAAGTGAGTGAAAGGTGGCTGTGTTTTAAATAATTTATAATTTCAGAGTTTTATTATGATTAACTAAAACTACTAATCCATGTGTGACAAATCTGCACTCAGCTGGGTGCGAAAATTGCCAGTTCTGTTCCATTAACAGCCACTGGCCAAAGGAACAATGTTCCTGTAGGTTAAAACAACAATTAAGGGGCCTTAACATGCCAAGGTGGAGAGAGAGAGGGGATACTGGTACCAAAGACATTTTTTACACATAGCTGAGCTGCTTCAATGCATAAATTAACACAGTTCAGTTACATCAGTCAGGTATGTTGTGCATATGCATGACTGGTCTGTGTGTGTGTGTACCAAAATCTGGGCATGTTGATTTCTGAGGAAGGCTAAGAGAGGTTGGAATCAGTAAGCGAAGCCAAACAATACCTTTGCAGGAAAGAGTATCAAACGGTCTTTTAGACAGCTGCTCAGTTGCAAATACTGGTTTTAGGCCTCAGGTCTTTGCATTACAGTAGATTGTTCATGATCAGATCATTTGAGCTGCATCCAGTTCTTCTGTAAATGGACTGGTTTGTTCAGTGGGAGAGCAAGATGCACAATGGTTATGTTGAATAACCAGAGTAATAGATAATTTTAGTATGAGCTTATGTAGAATAGTGTGAGGTTTTGTCCTTAATATGCAAATATTTTGGGCATACAGTATTATGGGTAGAGCTATAGTATGCAAAATGCAGTACAGCATGCTTGTGTCTGCCAGTATTTTTGTCAGGCTGGACTAGAGAAAGAATGTAGCACAGACAAGGCTTTTGGTAAGACTTGAGTGCAGTGAGGGGTAGCCTGGAAATAGAACTTTTTCATGTGACTAAATGGTGCTGTAAAGTCAACCAGTCCCTGAAGATCTCTTAATGAGTGGAGTTTACAGAAATAATTTGAAGGAAATAATTTCTGAAATCTGATATACATGATAACGGAGAAATAAAAGCTGTAATAGTACATTAAGAATGTTTTTTTTATTATTATTACTGTAGGTTTATTTCGTAAATAACTTGTTTTAATGGGACACTTGAATGGTCTTGGTTGCTATGAAGTTTTAATAGCTAATACTTTGAAAGCCTTGTAGTTTAAACAAATGTCAACTTCAATATTATACTCATACCTTAAGTAACTACCCTAAATTTGGTGGGTTTGTATTGTTTAATTTTTTTTTGTTGTTTGCTTATTAAAAATGTAAGACAAGTTGGGAGGCAAGGTTGTGGAAGTTTCTGTGAAGTGGTGGCTTTTTACTATATGAGGTCTTAGTATTGTGTAATGAAATTTTTACTATATAAAGTATTTAATATTCCTCCTTTTTTGGCATCCATCAAGCTCTCACATCAGATCACTAGCTCTTTTCTTGATGCATGACTTGAAAGAAATCCACATTTTCTTATTGTTAATTAAAAAAACCAAACAGGATAAAAGAGAAATGGGGAAGAAAGGAAGGGAATTTTTGGAAAAACAAAAGTTTGCATCTGAAATTGTTATTCACATCTTTCATGACGATATGCATGACGGAAGTGCCTTGCTAAACCTGATACCCTTTTGGAAAACATAAGACTTTTAGAAAAAACTTTATTTAGGGTCGAAAGGATACTTTCTTATACTTTGAATAGAGGCCCTTTTTTTTAGTAGCTGCCACAGAAATTTCTGCAAATACAGTGGATTGCATTGAAGACCAGAAGACTTGCATGTCTGTGTTTTACTAATTCGAGTCCTGAGTCAGTATACTCAAAAGTGTAAAAACTGCAGCAGGCAATCAGCATAGCATTTTAGGATGAAAAAAAATTGCCAATGTTTAAGAACTTCTAATGAAAGGAGTTTAAGCAGAAGGGCTTTTGTAGGCTGTGAATGGAGACAATGTTTCAAAGCTACTTGGCCTTCTGCACTCTCCCCTCTAGCAATGTATTTTCCCTCTTCTTTTACCTCTGCTCTAAGATTGTTGGGAGTGAAGGGGAGTAAAAATGAAGAGCATTTTCAATCTTTGCTTTATAAAAAAAACCTAAATCATTGGACTGATGAAATAAAGGCAACATTAGTTGGGACTTTAGGTCACTGTAGTGAATCAGAAAATTCAATTATTTTGCAGGGAAAGGTGTATATGAGTACACAGAATTGTTTTGCTGGTTGTGCTGTTTTCTTGCCTGAAAGGTAAATTGAAGAGTCCAGCCAGTTCTCAGCCATCTGCAGAGCATTGAAAATGGTTGTTCCCTAGTGTGATGTGTATATGAAATATTTGTAAGTAGTAAATACTTCAGGATTGTTGAATGAAAATAGGAAGTTAGTGTGATACTCAGTTTTTGTTTATATTGTCTAGTTACATGTGTCTTTTCCATAGCATGTGACTAGCCTTTTGCTTCATTCTGTCTGATGCTGATTGTAAGGTGAACGTGAGTAATCAATTGCTGATAAAAAAAGCTGCTTGCATCCCCTCAGAGGCTGGGAATGTGGCTGTTGGAAGTTTCAAAATACCATATTTTCTCAACAAGGCTTGTAGGAGGAATAGTGAGATGGGCTTCTCCAGAATGAGTAACAGTCATGGGTTTTGGCAGTCTACTAATTTGAATGTCATTGAGTCACATTTTTCCCCTTATACCACTTAATTTGAAAATAGGAAACAGTGGGTGTGTGACATAACTGCAATTTGGCACATGGCTTTGGTGTGTGTTAGTTGTGTATCTTAGTTCTCCTGCTCCGTACAATGTAACACGCTGCTTATATTGTCATGAATAAAGGAGGAAAAAGCTATGTATAGTGATTGAGAGGTACCAATTATTACTATTCCACTTGCTGAATTTTACAACCATATCATTAATAAACCTGTTTATTACTAGTAAATGAGGAGAGATTGTTGATATTTGCAGGAACTTTATCACAGGCTCTGAAGTTGGGCTTCTGCTGTTCATGGCAGTTAGCAGAGTTGAGTATAACAGATGCACTAACATTCACAGCAGCCCACAAGAGAAGGTATTTGCAAATATTTTCTGCTTTCTGAAGGCCCATTTACAATACTTATAAGGTTTCTTGAGCAGTGCAGAGTGCATAATGACATTTTAGGGATGTCACATAAGATTGTCTTTCACAAATTGGCATTGCTAAGGTATATATTAAAAGCATATTGGCTGTTGAAGTGTAAGAAGCGTAATACTGGTACTTGAATCAACTGTTACACTGAATTTTAAAATTGTAAACCACAGATTTAGAAAAATGCATTCTAAGATGCCTGATATATTGAAGTAGAGGCCATTAAAAATGTTTTTATGGGTTTATGTGTTGGAAGAGCCTAGAAGCAATGCTTATAACAGTGCTTAGAGTAGCTGGTATATCTTCAGGTTTTCGGTTTTGTTTTTGTGAGTTTTTTGTTTTTTGGGGGTTTGTTTGTTGTTGTTTTGGTTTTTTTTACCTTTTGGAGGTATTTGTGAGTAGCTTGGTATTTTTGACATCTGTGTGACAGCTTCTTGAATAAGAGATGAGCAGTGTGTTATACCACCCACCCAGCTGTGTGTATTAGTCTGTACATCAAGCTGAAGAGCAGCACTTAGCCAGATCTGACAATCAAATGTGAACTAGTACTGCCTATACACAAGAGTGCATTTTAATGTTGTGTGCTTTTTGCCACAAGGCTGGTATTTGACAGAGAAATTGTCAAAATCTCTCTTCCCACCTCTTTTTTTCCCATGGATGTGAGTCAGTCTTGAAATCTATTAAATCTCATTAAACTGCAGAATAAAATTTATCTTAGAGATAAAGCCAATCTAATGTTTTCAGTGATTTCATGTAATAAAATTGCAGCAAACTTTTTATAACAGAGAAGTGTTACTGGTTTAGAATATGCAGCAAATTAGCATGTCATTTATTGCCATCTTCATCTGAAGTTACGCTGTGCTGGGTTTCACCAATGACTTCATGTCAACATAACAGGCTGTCCCCGAAGAAAACTCAAGACCTAGAGGAATTACACTGCTGGTTCGTCTATCTCAGACTAGTTAAGAGTCAGTGATCAGCAGAGTGCGAGTGTGGAGATGAGTGAGAACAACTTGCTCTGATTTTAGTTTGACTGATATGTTAGTTGTATACCTTAAAATCTGTACTTCCTCATTACTTTAAGCCTCTGTCATCTTCCTTGATGCTTAAACGTGAAAAAAATTTAGTGTCCCAGAATAAAATACTCAGTAACACTCTTCATAGTTAAGCTTTCCTTATTTGTGTTTGCTGTAAGCCAGGAATTAGTTACTACATGTAGTATTTCTTTCTTCCTTTTTAAAATAGGTTTGCTAGAATAGGGAAGTTATGTTTATGCAATCCAAAAGTATTATAAAAAGGAGAATTAACAAGAAGATGACAATAAGTTCTCTTGTCTATGGAATCATCAATTTGCTGTGATGTCTATGTAGTTGTTACAACTTACTCCATTTTCCTTTGTATTATATCCTTAATTCTTAAAAAAAGTATATTCCGTTTTTATTGGCTCTTACAACATAAAAGTATTAAGCAAGCTGCAGCTTCAGTTATTTCATGTGATAGTATTTATGTAGTTTAAAATATTGTAATAAATATGAGAATTTGAATCATGTTTTCTGAAATGTTCAAGCTTTATAATAGATATAGTTTTATGATCTTTCAGTTGCATTTTTTCTAGTAAATATTTATTAATTATCAGAGTTTATAAATAAACTATCCTTGCAAGCTAAAAGAAGAAATAAAGGAAACTATTAATTTTCCAGCCAAATGCTTCCACCGTAACAATTTTACACTGTTAATCTGTACTTGTATCAGCTTGAGCTAGTGTTGAGTTTGACTGCAGGTAGATAAATGTGGATGGACTTGTCATGGATTGGGATTGTTTGATTTAAAAAATCTGATGACAAGTTGCAGGGGTCTTGTGCAGTTTCCACATTTTTAGCTTCACAATTATATGTATAATGCATATGAAAATTCTAATTTAATTATTAAAAAATGGAAAATACACTTGGGGTAAAATTAGGCATTTATTTGAGCAATTTCTTAGTGGTCGTGTTAAATAAACATTGGCAATACTTTCAGTCTGAAGCAGTAGTAAAAAGGGAGTAAAAGAGAACAAGGGGACAGGGAATGCTTGTGATTCTATGATTCTCTTCACAGTCACCTGGTTCTTAGCACACTCCCAACATCAAACCAGTGTTGTGGCTGCCTGCTGGGATGCCATGTCTTGAGTATGGCATTTTAAACATTGTCAGGTTGTAGGGGCTTTGTGCTGTAAATGATGTTCTCTTTTTCCTTCATACGCTCATTTCAGGAAACATTTTAGAGTATGCCCAAGACTGTCTTTTTAATACAACTCATTTTTTACTCGGCTGTTTATATCTTGTTTTTTATTCTAATTTTCTGTTTCAATTTTATCCATCCAAAACAGAAAAAAAAGCTTCTTGAACAACTTGGAGAGAACAAACTTCCATATATGACACCAGCCGATGCTGATTTCCATCAGTTGGTAATGTATTTCTTTTAACTGTACTTAGTTAAAATTAAAATGGCTGTTTGCACTGAAGAAATAAAACTTTCTTGAAGAAGAACATGTTGGAAAAGTTAGGCAGGATGCAAGTAATAAACTCTACAATACCCTGTTAAGTATGGAGATGTACAGTCTAAACAAAACTATGAAGTCCCATCATAAGTAAAACTTCACTGACATCTTTTTTTGATGCATCTTGCCTCATGAAGAATTTTAGAAATGGGTTCCAAATAACAGGCTGAAACAATGTAATGTTTAAAGCCAGTTGTGAAAAAGATGAAGTTGGTTAACAAGGCAATTTGCAAATACCTAAATTACAAACTGTAATTTCATTATTTACGTAGCAGTTTGCTTATCAAGGGTCCTTACTGTTAATTTCTAACTTTATTCTATTTCTTGAGTCATCCTTCCTGTAGGGTGAATCTCTGTGTTGAGAACCAATAGAAATGACAGCATGTGTATATTTGTATGTAACATTCATATGAAGCATCAAATGGGCTTTTTCAGTCCTGTATTTGCCAGTTAATGTACCTAAATCTTTCAGAGTGAACAATGAATTGGCCTTTAATACTTGCTGTCAGTGTTATAACACAGCGTACATGATTAATCCCCCTTCCTCATCCCTCTGAAACAACAAGGTGTGCCCAGTGTGAACCCATCATTCACCCTGTGTTCTGATCCCTTAATGCTTTACTTACATAAGACATAGCACAATGACTGGTTGGAGATTTGAAGAAGACTGTTTCATGTGACATGTTGGAAATGTGTTGCCACTTCCTGATTTCTTATGAGATATCAGAGTTGGTTTGTTGGGTTGTTTTAGGTAGAATCCTAAGTGTATACAGTATAAAACTCAATTATAGAATAGTTCTTAAGCATATAATCTTAAAAGACAACCCAAAAAGTAACATTCCTCTGACTTGGTGGGCAGACAGTACTTCTGCAGTTCAGGAGGAGAATACTATGTTGTGACCTTTGTAAAATCTGTTCCTCCTTTCTTAGTGCATGATTTCAGGCATTTGATTGCTTTGCATCATATTTTTATTTCCCTCCTTCTGTTTTGTAATAATTGCTTGGAATTTCATGTGTGTGGTAAATCTCAGAAATTCAGTAAATTAAATGGTTTAAAAATATGTGGTAATGAAGACATTAAAACATGCTACAAGAGCATATGTAACATGATAATTGGTTAACATGTCCAATATGTAGAATTATTTAAAGAAATACTGAGATAATTATCTAGGACTTGTAGTGCTCACTATTTTGTACATATTGCTTACATAATGAAACAAATCATGCAGTAATAATCCTTATATATCACAACATAATAATGTTCTGTCATTATTAAGTGTGGTTGTGAAAGAACGGTGAATCCCATCACCCTGTACATCTGACTGTAGCCAACAGCTGTAAAACCTTAACATTTGCAGTTACTAATTTTGGTAGTTACTCTTTAAGGATTTTTTCACTGTACTGTCCATGGCTCCAGATGCTAAGCACTGACTGAAACAAAGGGGACAGTTCAGGACCTCTAAGAGAATCAGGGTTTCAGGCTTTTGGCAAGCTCAGGCAAATTGTGTTTATCAAGTTTATATTCAGTTCTTTTAACCAAAGATGAGATCCAGTGTTCTGTGCTGGGGATTTTACAGGGACCTTCAGACAGGTATCTGGGACTATTCTCAAGCCTTGAGTATGTAAAGTTAAGCATGTAAATACTCTTGTCAGAAATTATTATCGTCTCCAGATACAGAATACTTTTCCTTTCTGCCGGAAGCTAGTTTTTGGAAACCATGAGAATGTGCAAAAATGGGAGTTCTCTTCACTATAAAAATTTAACAAGAAATGGTGGCAGTGTTTATAGATAAACACATATATTACATGTCATCATTATTTTAAAAATATACTTCCTTTTATGCTCCTCTTTAGTAGAAACAAACCGATAAATCCACCTCTTCAGTGTTGTTGTAGGAAACTTAGCATTATGATGCAAAAGTCTGTTTTCATGCAGTAGAAATTGTGCATACTGACTTACAGCTTGGTTTGTGTTTTACAAGGCACCTTTTCTGGATTTTTAAATAAATTTTTAAGTTATTTTCCTGAAAGGCATGTTCAAATCTGTTTTGGAAGTAGATAGTACTAGTAAAGTTGTTTTGAGTTATACCAAAAGAAGCCCACAGATGGATCATAGGTCGATGGCACTAGTTTGCTGTTTCTTTTATTTTCTATTAATTTGAATGAAACACATAGGAACTTAGTCTATTTAAGAACTTATTCACTGGTCTTTGTCCAGTTTGCTGCGCAGTCTCGGCAGTAGTTAAAGCAGATTGACAGGCAACCAATAAAAGGTGTGATTATGATACTCACTTCCTTAGAAAACCAGATTAACAAAATAAAATTATCCTAGCCTTCCTGGAGTGGCAAGCAATATTTTGCATACAAACCAAGATACTGTGGATTAGCAGCATTACACCTTGCTGGGAGCTGTTGCCTCCACACACTGCTGGATTCTGAACTCCAGCTGATGTGGTCAGAAGAGGATAAGGGGAAAAAGGATAGTACTGGTGGGGAGATGGGGAGGAAAATAAAATTGTAAATTTTATTTTCTATAAGCGGGAAACTTTTGTATAAAATGTGAGACTTAACTGGCCTGCACTGATGAGTGTGAAAATAGAAAGGGCCAGTGTGTCAAGGACTGTTTTGAAGACAGAGGTGCAGTACAGCAGAATTTTGGCCTTTTTTTGAAAATGTGTGTTTTCATTTTGGTATTTTTGCAAAAATTTCAGTTTATCATCTAGCCTGGTAGAATTCTGTGCATAAGAATGAGACAGACAGTCTTTGTAACCATTGCAAATAGAGGAGTCACTTTGTTACTGCTCAGTAGTCTGTTGTTTATACACTTAAAGGTAATGTTATCTACAAATTCATCAGGGGAGTTTATATGTACTATTGATTTCAGTTAGGATCCTCAGATTCATTTATTTATGTATTTATTTAGAGATTTGCCCTGGTGATACTCTTTCATTACAGTCCACTGGTACATATCCAGTTTGTGCCATATATTGTGATAAGAAAATAAAGTAACAACTGCTGGCATTTATTTCTTCACAATATTCTAGACTCATCCTTGATAACCTGTCAATGAACTTGGTCTGGTCTTGAATATATTAAATACTTTCGTTCCTGTAAAAAGAATAATGATTTTGTTGTGTTTGTGTTTGGGGTTTTTTTCTGCTGTAGTGGGAGACCAAATATTCCAAGCTGATTTTCAGAAAATCTGATACAGTACCTGAAGAGCTCCATCAAATGGTACAAGAAGGCTTTCTGACCTTGCGAAAGCATGATTGTTTCTTTCAAGATCTTGTAAGGATCAAAGGAAAAGATTTTCTTACCCCAGTGTCTCGTATACTAATTGGAAACCCAGGATGCACTTACAAGTACTTGAACACAAGATTATTTACAGTCCCTTGGCCTACTGAAGGTTGTGATGTAAAATATTGCAGTCCTCAAATACATGATGCTTGTAAAGCCTTAATGAGACTTAACGACTACTTGCATATTGAAGCAATCAAGGCGTTACAAGAACAAAATTTGTCTGAGACCAAAGAAATTAAAATTAAAGATGCCACCATAACAGATGGGGAGCAAAATTTTGCAACTTCTCTTATGGAGAAAGGGTCTATTTCAAAAGATCAAAGCAGTTGTGTACCAGAAGATGACTATGTAAGTCTAAAGAACAGAACATCTTATAACTTGACTTTATTGAATTATATGGATCCACTACAAATGCTGTACTTGAAACAAGAACCTTATTTTGGAATGGGGAACATGGCAGTGAGCTGGCACCATGATGAAAATCTGGTTGAAAGGTCCACGGTTGCTGTGTACAGTTACAGCTGTGAAGGTGAGTGTTGAGAGGTGTGAGTTGACCAGCCATATAAATACCTGCAAAAAACAGGTACAAAATATACCTGTGTT
Source organism: Chaetura pelagica (assembly GCF_000747805.2). NCBI lineage: Eukaryota > Metazoa > Chordata > Aves > Apodiformes > Apodidae > Chaetura > Chaetura pelagica. The sequence goes on along the minus strand of NW_009953205.1, from coordinate 1,428,432 downwards.
TCCTGCAGCTGGCTTATCTGTTGTTCTCTAAGTAGAGAACATCCTGTAGCCTTTGAAGTGTTTCATTGTAGTTGAGGTCACTGTCTTTATTGTGTTATTTGTCATATACAAACTTGCTTCTGCTTTATGCTGATTTTACTACTCTGCTTTCTTTAGAAAGATAATTTTAGATTAGGTTTTGTATAAAAGTATTACGGTATATACTTGAAAGTATATACATTTTGCCTAAGTATGCTGTACTGTTAATGTGTTTTTTGCAGAGGACTTGCCAACATTTCCACAGTTGGGAAAGGTGGAAGTTTTCTGTTAAATGACCTGTTGTATGACAGGCTCTGCAGGCTCTTAGTAATTTAAACACCATTTAAATGCAGTATTAGAGGGGGAAGAGTTTGGTTGCAGACTCATTAAATATTTCATTTTTAGTTTTAAGTTTTTTTCATATTTATTTAAAAGATGTGAGGAATTTTGTGTAATTTTTCCTATTTTTTTTAACAAATCCTTGCATTTTTTTAATGCCTTCCAGTTTTGCAAACATAAAATTAGGATTTAGACGCGTGATTGAATTTGCAAGTGCTCTGTTGTGTTTCATAGTGCACAACTGTTTTTTGGTCCTTCCAAAAATTCTTTGATGTAAAACATGGGAAGAATTTACATTGGCTTCCACAGGTTTTGGCTGAAGACTGTGGTGTGTAACTAGGAGCTTTTACTTTCCATTCACTTGTTACTTTTGTTACTGATTTTGAAACTGTGGATCACTTTGTTACTTAACATTCCTCTGAAATTATCAAGAATGAAGGGATGACGGAATATTCTTTGTTCTTATTTTAGTGCTTTTGATTTTGATGTATTTAGACACGATGTGAGTTGATAAGAACAAGGTTGGCACGTCTCCTAACTTTTGTTTTTTTGAGGTTAGTTGCAAGCAAAAGTTAAAAAGTTAGTACAGTTTAATTAACCTCTTATGCTTTGGCTTTTCTATAAAAGCAAAGCATGCTCTATTTTTTTCATTTTTTGCATATAACCTATATAAATTTCTATAGAAGACAGTAATAATGTATATGTTTCATGAATAACTGGACACATGCCCCCAATTCTTTTGAATTCTGGAAAAATAATCTGTAAAAAAATACTTTCAGCATCTACGGAACAGTGGCCAGTTGGATTTAATGACAAAGTAGATGTTGACAATCTTGTTTTTAGCTATATGCTGGCAGTGATTCCATTGTCTAAGAAATCATGTTTCATTTAAGACTCCATTTAGGATATGGTTTGGTATTTCAATTTCACGTGAATAGAGAACATTTAGGTTTCAGGGCAGCAAGAAACTCTTGAACTCTTCTAGAAATTTTGGTGCCAAATAGCAAAGAAACCTTTCCAGGCTCCTTATACTTTCTCTACTGCAGAACAATAACCAAGCTAGGTCCAGGAAAACAAGTTTTATGTTGTTCTGAACCTAATCATGACTCAAAATTGATAAGATCAGGTCTTAGAGCTGGAACATCTCTGAAACTTCAGCTATCTAGTTAGAAGCATAATGATGAGGCCAGTTTTCTGAAGTTACATTCTCTCTTTCATGGTTCTATCTTAATTAGAGGTTTGATGAGGTATTATTGTTACATTCTGGTAAGCTTTTTCCTGGTTGCATGATTTTGTTTGAGATGCAAGCATAAAGGTTCCTTGCAGGCCAAATTTTATAAACCGTTAATGAACAGAATTCGAATTTGCAGGTAGTTTTGTTGTATGTCCATTAAGTACTGCTACATTTGACCATTTCTGTATTTTGGTCTACTCCAAAATAAATACATGTTCTTAAGGTGCTGTGTACTGCAAGATCCACATGATTTACTCTCAAACACCTATGGTTTAGATGCATCCAAATGTTCTCATTTACATGAGAACTGTAATTATATCTGTGAATGTACAGCATTCAGCCATGCTTGAGGTGTGACAGACAGAATTAAGAGACTTATTTTTATATACAAGTTTGTCAGTGCTACCTAGAGAGATATTATTAAGGTGTCCTTTTTTTTAAACTTGCTCTCACTTTCAGCATAGCTTGCATTTAAAAGCTAGTAACAGCTTTCTTCCATTTGTTACCAAAATAATGTGGTAGCAGCAATCAGTTTCAATTGCTGCTGGTAATTATAAGGTGCAATAATTGAGAATATAGAGAAAAGGAGACTGTGAGCTACACTTGAACTCTGTACTTAAGCAATAAAAAATTTATCAAACTACAAAAAATAAGTCATTTTAACGAGCACATTCCAAAGGTGCTGGATTTATGAGGAGACCCCAGGAAACTTTGATTGAAATTGCTGTCTCTGATTGTAGTTCTATATTTTATTGGTGCCATATTGTGAACAGTGCTGCTGCCAAAGTGAATAGGAAAGCAGCATAGCAGAGAGTTAATCCGGGAAGGTTACCTCTTTTTATAATAGCCATGATGTATTGCATTAAAAATTCCTTGAAAGGCATCCTATTTGCAGTTTTCCAAAAATATTTTTCTTAAATTAAGTTACGATTTATCTGAACTGGGCAGAAAATATGAAAGCCCCTTGAAGACTTTAGTATTGATTTTTCTGAGTATTTGCTAGCTCTTGTTTTCTTGTTTGTGTGCTCCTTGATAGAAAGGCCTAGAGCTGCTCCTGAGCCAAATCTTCAGCTGAGTGAGAACTGCAGCAAGGAATATGGGGAGTGAATTTAGAGTAAGAGTTTTAACTAAGAACTTCAGATTGGCTTTTTAAAGGGTTTGGTTCTCTGCTTCCTTTAGGCAATACTTAATTGACATAGCAAATTAAGGCAATTTATTAATTATTAAAGCCTACTCCCATCTAAACAAGCATTGCAGGAACCATGTGAGATGAATGACTCGAGTATTTTGAAAGTGTGAGTTCAAGGTCACTTTTTATGTGTGCATATTATAAGACTAACAAATATTCATTTCAGTATTTTTATTTTAGAATTAAATGAAGACAAAAGTTTTAAAAATTATCACATGAAAGCACATTTGAAATGGACAGCAAAGTGGCCACACACAGTTGCTAACTTATAAGCAATAATGAGGCATGCTACATAGTTGATGATTTCTGACTGTTGGCTGCCATTCTCTGCCAACTGCTTATTAAAGCTTCATCCTCCCTCTGTCAAAATACTCTGTTACTTTCACCATAAAATGGTTATGCCATGGCTCTCAAATACCTTGTTATAAATGCTGAGTGTATCTTTCAATTTATACTGCACTGAAGTAAGCTTCTGAAAATAGTTCTGAGGGATTAAGCTCTAAATACTATTTCTATGCAGTGGATTATTTTTTCCCCAAGCTCAATGCATTTGTGCTACTTAATGATAAGAAAAATGTTGTGACGAATGTATTGAAGCTTCGTTTGCTCTTGCACATGTTATCTAGCATGTTTGACTAATAATTTTGAGGAAAGAATCATGGATACCATTCCAAGATCTGCTCAACTTCATTAGTCTAGGTTGTGGTTTGTGCCCATTATTTCACTTTACTTTGCCTCTGTTTATGATTTGTTGAAATTGCAAGCATGTAAGCAAATAAAATAGTTCATAAAGTGCTTTGGCAGTTTATGACTTGAAATTCTTTCAGAAGTTATTTATTTTTACATCAGTGTTGCTGCATTTTTTCTTTTTCCTTCTGTGCTTTTAATTTTAGTAATGTAAACAAAAATTTAAAAGTGAAGATTAACTAACACTTGAATTACATGTACTTAAGAACAACTCAATTCCAATACAAGCTTTGCCTTGATTTAGCTTTTCCTGATATTTAACTTGAAGTTTTCATCTTAAAAGTTGGTTGCAAAAAATTACTGTTCTCATATGACTTTTAATTTTTTATTTTTTTTTTTACCTATTACAGATTTCTGACTTTGAAGATGTTGATTTTTCCAAATGGAGATAATAGAAAGTTTAAACTTATTAAGATTGTAGGATATCAAGTCTGTATTGTTATTGAGACTGTATTGTTCTGTATTTTATGGTCCTCACCTTGTCTATCATCTTTCTGTTTCCCCCTCTTTAAAGGTTCAGCCATGGAAGAAAGTAATGAACAAAAGTTGAAGGGAAGAGACCCAGCTGTTTGGCATGTAGGCTTGAAGGTAGCATGGGACATAGAGACACCTGGATTAGCAATACCACTTCACCAAGGAGACTTCTACCTGATGCTTGGTAATTTTCAAGGGCAAAGAATGTGAACTTTATGTTGAAAACAAGAAAAAATTACCCTTATTTTAATATAAACGTTCCTTAATATAGGACTTCCGTTACCTAGAAAGACAAGAGATCTGGCTAGAGTGTATAATAAATTCCTCCTACCTGCCCACTTCCATTGTATTTTGGGGAACATTTTTTTCCTAGTGTTTTTTTCACTTCAGAGCTTCAAAAGGAAAATACTCTTTTTGACCCTTTTGTCTGTTTTGCAGTCAGAATTGCTAGTCCGAATCAGGCTTCAGGCTGTAACGTAATTTCCCCAGATCTTGTGAGAACTTAAGTTGTGTCTATTCCATCCTTGTACTTCTAGATACTGATTCCTTTTTCTCTTCTTAATGCAGTTTTACTGAGTAACTGTGAGCATCTGTTATGTTAAAAAAAAATAAATCCAGTTTTGGAGTTTGGTTTATAGGCTGGCTACACATGATGCAAGCTGTGATTGTAGCAATCTTAATGGAACTGTGGTTTTTGAAGTGTCAACCGTTATGCCGATCTATGGATGTTTTATTGGTCATCAGTTTTAGACATTACACTTCTGTTACACTTTTCCATGTGTTATATTCAAACATAGTATTTTATAATAGTGGGATTATACTAAGATCATAAGGAACAGAGCTGTCATACTGCAAGTGAGTCTGAATGTCTCTAAAGTATAGGATTAGAAAAAGAAAATTAAGTTGAATTCCTTACCTTGAGCAGCTTAGCTCACACACTCAGGTTTTTCCAAGGTAAGGCAAGAAGTGTGGCTAAGATTTGTTGACACAAAATCTGTTGCTTTTGGCTTGTGCTTCTGCTAGTTATTGTTTTTGTTTAAACAAATTTAGTTATAAATCACACAACTAGAAACATATAATGCTTCTGACATCACTATGTGTACCTGTGTAGTGGCTTGGCTTGACAGGCATCATCTTCAAGACAGAGTGCTTCCAGTGTTTCCTTTCATGTGTTTGTGACTTGGAAGGTCAACACCATACAACATCCCTAGAATGACCTGTCACACTGCCAACTTGTTGGGCTGTACAGTCTTTTCACTCCTACCTTTCACTTTTATCTTATAACAAGTATGAAAACAGTTTGCTTACCACAAGCACTAAATTTGTAGGCAGTCTTAAAAGATATACACCATTCCTTGTTCATGGTTACCTCATCAAACCCTGTGCACTGCCATTGATGAAGTGTCTTTTATGAAAGAACTAGATTGTCTGTGCTCTTAAGTTTGTTCAGACATGTACAGATGAAGTGTTAAGAAGTGAGAGCCTTTGTTGCAGAGGTGTGGAAGAGCCTCCCTTTACTGTATTTGTGAGGACACAGAGTAGCATCCTGGAGGGAAGCAGAGACATTTCTTATATGCAAGTAAAGTTTCAGTGCCAAATAAACATTCCCAGAAAGGGAATTATTAATGCATTTTTCTGCTATAGCAGTTTGGGCATCAAATTGTTCCTGACTGAAAAGTTTGTGCATACACAGCTTTGCTGGACAACAGATTAAGGAACAAGCAATAAGAGAAGGGGTCTAACTTCAGTATTTTTATTGCAAAATACTGATGATTGTAGTTGACTGAATTACCAGTCAAAAGGATGTTTTTTTTACTTCCTGATGGAATTTATAAACAGTAACTGAAGTATTATCAGAGATGCTATATAAAGGATGAGGCAGAAAGTTAGTTTATTAAACACACAACATCATGATCATGTTTAGATGGAAATGAATGATGTATTTATTCTTTTGAAGGTGAAGTGTAAATCACTTTCTTATTAATACTTTGTGAAGAGCTTCAGATTTGAGCTCTGTATGCCAGGTGTTTGATAATCTCTTCTGCATTTCCAGAGCCTTTGTATTTTTTCTCAATTACATTTAGAAAGTATTATTTTATACAGTTCTGAGGGAGTATTCTCAGTCTGGCCCTTTTATTAGGAGGCAGACTGCCTTTGTAATTTTCACTTGAAGTAAAAGACAAGATAAGTGGATGTATACAGTTTTAGTGTATTTTTCAGTCTTAGGATTTTTTTTAAACTGACTTTAAAAAGGAGGCATCTGAGTCTTGGTGCTGGCATTGTTTCAAAAGCAGTGGCAGCAGTATGCAAGGCATCTAGAAAATATACCATTAAGATAAGAGTTCTGCAGCTAGTAGTAGCTGTTGATATACAAGGACTGATTGATAGGACTGTGTACTATTTTTGACTACCACTGACTCATTCATGTCTAGCAACAAACTTAGCAACTCTCTGCATCTGTTCTAATTGCTTAAATGGTTATAAGGCCTACTACTTTATATAAATAATGTTGTAAAATACTGAGATGTTAAATTTGGTATGTTGCTTATAATTAAAAAGTTAGGTCCTATGAATTTCTGTACCTGTAATACTCCAACTATTTCCTAATATTGTACACACAAATCTTAGATATGAAAACATGATAACTTGATATTTCTAACAGTAATGTGCAAGTACAGTATCTTGAATCTTGATCAATGGGTATATCGAAGTAACAAAAAGTTTGGGATTGTGTTGTAGCATTTCTAGTAGACTTTTAGTCTTGTTCCTGTCTTTGTTGGTTCTATAAAATGTTTTTTTGTTTTTCAGGGTAGAATTTTAGTAAAATGCAGCTTTAAAAATATGAATTTTCACCTGCATTCTCAGCAATCCTCTGCAGATGAAATCATACAACATAACTGAAATGTCTGTTAGTACTAAGCATAGGGTGATCAAATCCATCCTTCAAGTAAGCTGTTACAGCAATATACATGTATTTTTCTTTAAACAAACAAACAAAAAAACCACAAAATTACTTTCACTAAGACAATTTTTTTTGAAGGCTTGTGTTTCCTAATATTGAAGAAAGAGGTCTGCTGAATGACTGCAAATCTGCTGCCTAAAAACTCAAATCTGAACTTTATATCATTCATGAAACGGAAACACTTCAGCTCAATTTAGAGTAATATATTGGTCTGCAGAGGAAGTGCATTCTGAACCCTGCTGTCTCAAGTACACAGTCAAGGGGTGTCTAATATGAAACGTGTTGGGTGCATGCAATAAATCCAAAACGCGTGGAGGTGAGCAAAGGGCCCCATCTGCTCTGTCCTAGAGCACGCTTAACTAGGGTTGTCATGCTCTTACTATTAAATTGGAATCTTTCCCCTAATCTTTGACTTAGACACAACCAGATTTGCAAGCAGATTTACAATTTTCACTAATTTTCCTACCATGACTTCAAAACATACTTAACAAAAATACGTTCTGGACGTTCTCAAAGGGAGATTTAGTTTTCTGCAGCTGTTTCCCATAGATCAAACTTTCACTTGAAGGTTAGGGTTTTAAAACAGCATGAAGATGAACTTGGAATCTTATACCTACCCCTCCCCACCCCCAGCAAATTATAGTTCAAGAAGCATCAAAAAATTATTTTCATAACCAGCCAGAAGTAGGGGGCACACATTGCAGAGGCTGGTTTGTGGTTCAAGATAAATACTTAATGTAAACACTTCCACATGTATATAGTGGCTCATTAAACTATTTCTAGGTATTTAATCTGCTTCTATTTCCACAAACTAACTTGAACCCTCTTTGCTCTCTAGCATCTTGAATGTGTTGGAGTTTCCTAACCTCCCCCCTTTTTTATTTCCTTGATTCCACATCTAATCCAAATGCTATATTCCTTGATTATTAAGGCTTTGAACCCCAGAAATATATTTGTCATTACCAAACTTTGATCATGAAGTTGGGCAAATCCCAGACACTTTTTTTTTCCAGTTCATCAGTTCAGCCTTTTAATTAATTCTTTGTTTTGTTTGTGCACAATTTTCTTGTTAAAAGACTAGAAATATCTCTTAATTGGGGATAGATCATCCCTCCAGCTTTCTGTTACAAAAGTAGTATTCCATTGACCTACAATTTCTTGGGGAAGGAGACATACCTTCCTTCCTGGTGCTTTTTGTTGACAACGCCTACAGTGAAACTAGCTTGGTTTGGTTTTCTCCTGTTGAAGCATTGTGTGCAGTTGGATACAACTCAAACTGCAAATGGTGGAAAAGCATTTTAATACTTTAGAAAATTGGGCTGTAATATGGTTAATAAATACATTTTTTTAATTTGTTCATGCTAGTTAAAAAAACTAATAGCACAAGTCCATTTCACTTCTGTATTTGTAGAGAATTGTGGTGTTTAGAATATGAAAGCTTTCTGCAGTGCTTTAAACCTCACTGTACCTGTTATCTGCTTCAAGAAATAGGTGACAAAAAGACAACTGTCTAAATAATTCATATAGACCCCCTGAAAGAACACAGAAAAAGCATAAAGCCCTGTTGGTAATTATGAGAGCCTTTTCCATTGTGCATGGTGTTTTTCTGGGAAGTACTTTATATAGTAGTAGTAAGTTTGGGGCTTTAATCCTTATTCCTTGCAGTAAGGATTGGCTAAGAATTAATGTCCTTTCTTTCTACCTTGTAGTTGTCTTAATAGTCTGCAATAACGTGGGTATACAGTCATTGTTTCTTTCTGAGTGATTTGGCTCCTCGCCTCACCTGGTAGTGAATTCAGGAGCAGAATTAGCTAAGTATAGCTACACTAGGTAAGTGTGTATATGTACATGTATCCAATAGTTTGTCTTTTTGACAAAGGCTATAGAAGCACTGGGCTTTCAGCATTTCTGCTGATGTTGCTCAGGCAGTTCAGCTGTCCAGACGAAAACATGCAGTAATGTGTGGACAGAGAAGGGACAAGGATTGAGAACAGGATCAGAGAGAAAAGGAACTGGCAGTAGTGTCAAGCAGTGGAGAGGATTGTGCTGGGATTCTGTGATGTATGATTCTGTGCTGTTGTATCTGACAAAAGAACAGGATGGCAGAAGTCTGTACAGGGGAGGGAATGAAAGATCCATGACATGAACTTTCTCTCACAATTTAACGTAGATTATTCAGCATCCATATTCCAAAATATACCTGTTTCTTGTAAATAGTGGGAAAATCACTGAGAAGGTGATCCAATATGGGGGCACACAGAGAGAAAAACAGTCCATGTCTTATAGTAGAAGGGTGTTCAGGTTTTGAAACAACAGCATTGATTTCAGGAACTGTAAGCCTGCTGCTCTCAGAATTTCCATGCAGACCTGAGCCAGTCCCTTAACCTCTCCTTACCTTTAGTTTTTTTCTGTGTCAGTTACCAACTTTACGGAGGCTTTGCATAGATAAATGTGGTAAAACACTAAGTGCCTTGGATGGTTTTGTGTTGTTTGGGTTTTATTTTTCCTGCAGGTGTAAGCCATTCAACATATTAAATAAAAACTCCATTTTGTAAAAGCTGGTTTTATAAAGGTGTGTTATCTGAGTGTTTCTGTAGCAAAAAAAATTGTGTGCATTTGCAACTGATCAGATCACCTGCTGAATATTCTTGTGACTTCTTAGTACTTCATCTGTGAGGTGAAAATCTGACCTACAGATTATATAAACAGACTTTAACTTGATAACTTTGTTTTCCAAGGTGGCTTTAGCCACCTGTACACAATCATACATGTGATTAATTTCTTTTAGTAAGTCTTGCCACAGCTATACTAGCCCTATAATGGGATCTGGCTGTAAGGTGGCAGATGATTAATTAGTAAGTGTCAGGCACAACATAGTAGAAGTAAAAGAGTAAAACAATCGGTTTAAAAGAAATATGGATTTTGCCATATACATCTATTCAGGAAATAGTCTTCTTGTGCTCCACCTCAGAATGAAAAGTGGAGTTATTTTTTTCCAGCATTCAGTCACTAACTGTGTGTTGCCAACCAAGTTGTATTCCTTTGAATGCAAATGAGCCCTTTACTAAATTGTCAGTAGTTTGGGGAAACTGAGTCAGACATTAGACTGCCTGAATTGCAAGTGATCATCCACATCTGCATAGCGACTGGTGGCACAATGGTAACCTGTTAATACAAGTAAATGTTAATAGCTTTGTGTGTGCTTAGGTTTTGATTGAGAAAATTCTCTTTGGTCAGGTTAACATTCTAGCATGTATTGGACTTCATTAGTTTTTCTTGATTGTTTTCTAGAAGTATTATTTAAAATCTGTAGTGGTTTAAAATTGCTAAATAAGCAGAAAAACTGATCACACTTCAGAAAAATAGTCTATGCAAGTGACAACATTTTTCATAGACGTGTAAGCTTGGAGAGAAGCAGTTGTGGAAACAAAAAATTATCACCCAATTCTCAGAACTTCTTTCTTACCTGTCAGTTAGTTAATTGGCACATGCGTCTTGTAAGTATCCATATGGAAGGGAAGACTATTTTAAGGAGAACGGATTGAGTATTCTTGAAACTGTACTAAATACATTGCTGAGTTGGTGTCAATGGTGATTTAGAATAGAAAGTCAGTTCTGTGCATTATACAGTTTGAGTAAGTTTTGTGGGATTTTATTATTGTAATAGATATTGAAATTAGATGTCCCTGCCATAGGTGTTCTGAATTTGTGGCAAGACTGGGGCCCACTGTTCCATTGCAGAGAAGATGCCACTTTGTCTCTTACCTCCCCACATGTTCAGGAGAACTGTCTGGCACACAACTGGTCTGCATGAAGTTTTCCAAAGCAAGACTGATATGTGTGTTCCTGCTTCCATATGCGTGTATTTTGTGATACTCAGTGCTGGAGAGGCTGTGTTCTTCTTTTCCAAACCTCACCCATCAGTGTTTAGTCACGTAGAACTGATGTTAACTCTGTATGTATTTTATTTTACCTAAAACCACAGGAGAGCTATGGTAGTTTTGACATTGGTATCCAAAGAAGGCAACAGTTTTGGTTTGGCTCTAAGACCAATTAAATAATCTGGATGTAGTGGTCTGTATCTAAATAAAAGCTTTTGCTGCCAAATGTACAATGGCTGATTTAACAAAGAGTGCTTTTTCTTTTCAATTTATATACTTTTAGAAGAAAAAAAAAGCAAATCTTTACTGTAATCTTTTAAGACCTAGAATATATTTTCAAATATCCTTTGAGACATGCAATCCATGAAGCTTCAACTGTTTTTTGTACAATTACAGTTTTGGATTAATTATAAACTCTTTGAAAGAAGCCTGTAATTTTAATTTAAGAGTCATAAAGGATTAGGGATAGTTGGAAGCAGTTTCAAGGGGGAGCTCTAGGAAGAAAGATTTACCAGGGGTTTGAATAAAGGTGGAAATCAAAACCTAATACTCTTAATGCTATGTTTGCTACATACACCACGCCACAGTGAATGGGCACTGAATGGGATGGTGGAAGACTCCAGGTTAATTTTCTGTTGCAGTTGTTTTTGAAAGTGATTCTGATATTTTAATATTGCAATGTCCAGATATAATATTGTTCTGTGGCCCTCATATGTTTATGTAGAAATTAGCTTTTTTTCTATGTTCTATTTGTCTGTTTTGGAGCTTTTTTTCAAGCTTTGCAACTTCACCTATCTGCAAAGCTCATGCAAGTAGAAAAGAAGCTTCACATACAAACTTTCCCTGTGGATATTCAGTACTGTTTCCTAACACTTGCCTGCCAATTCCTTATATAAATTGTTTTTCTGATTTTTATTTTTTACAAGTTTGTGATACTATCTGATGTCTTGGGTTTGGACTTCATTAATAGTTGCTTATAAAATTTATAAACAGAAGACACTCTTACAACTAGGATAAATTCCACCATCTTTCTGATCTCTTATTCATAGGACTTTTCTCAGGTTTAAGGTTCCAGACTTACTGCATGGTAAAGTGGTAAAGAAAATGCAATTAAACCTCACACACTGTTCTCTTCAGTCTGATAGTCTGTCATAGTCAGAAGTGCATTTTCAGAAATTAAGAATTTGGGCTATGAAGGTTCAGGTGTGCAACTATTGATCTCTTACAAAGAAATAATATGATGAAGAGATGAAGCTTGATAATTTTTCACCATTCCCTATTAACATGACTGAAGCTAAATTCCATTAAATAATCAATATTGTTGAAAATACAGACTCCTCGTTAACTAGCATCTTGTTAGTTCTAGTTTTTGTCTGACAGTTTTTTGCTGGGTGACACTTCAGGTCACATAGTTTTGTGTATTTTTTTTATCTCTCTCTACTAACTTAAACTATAACCCAGGAGTGATTTTACAGGAATTTTTAATTTGATTTTCAGCCAGAGTAAGTTTTATTAAGTGTATTTTCTTCCTTGTACTTAAGGTTTCCTAATCTGTCCCTAGATGATCTCAATATGACACATCAACACTGTGTTCTGGCTGGTTTTTCACCTCGGTTCAGCTCAACTCACAGAGTTGCAGATGTAAGTATCCAAAATAGTTTGCTACTTGGCTGTTTGTAAAACTAATATTCTGGTACTGTATGTGTGACATGATAGGTTTTTATCCAGAACTATGTCCACAGTTATGTTTATGACTCAGATTTTTTTCTTGAACAACTGCTATTTTTTCTATTTTTGGATTGAAGTACATTGTTTTCTGTATTGGTATTTTGCCTAAACTCACAGTTAGGTGTATAAGATAAAAATGAAAAATGTGCTACACCACACCTGGATTGCTGGAGAAATGTAGAAACAACTGTATTTTCACCTGAAATGTTTTGAAACTTTTTTGCTGCATTTATATCCCAATCCTAGTTGAAATGCAGTATTCATGTTGGGATAGAAATACTCAAAACGCATGTCAGCGGTGTCCACTGGCAAAAATGGCCTTTAGGAGGTCAGAACAGCTAAAAGCAGTTATCAGTATGCTTTAAATTGGATCCTTCTGTGCATCTGAGGATTGAAGAATCAAAAGTGGTAGAGTCCCTTGTCTCAAAGTTGTTCTGAGATAACAAGGCTTCAGCCCGATGGCAAAAATGGCCTTTAGGAGGTCAGAACAGCTAAAAGCAGTTATCAGTATGCTTTAAATTGGATCCTTCTGTGCATCTGAGGATTGAAGAATCAAAAGTGGTAGAGTCCCTTGTCTCAAAGTTGTTCTGAGATAACAAGGCTTCAGCCCGATTGTCTCAAGTGCTTTTTTTTTTTTAGTACTAGACCTTCCTGTTCCTTTCCATGGTGGTGTCAGCAGTCTTGTTTGTGTAGCATTCTGATGGGAGAGCATACAGACTGCATTGTAAAAGGATACTTAAAGCGATTACAGTTACCAGTTTCTTCTTTCATTAAGGCGAAATATACCACTACTGAAGCAGGAAACATACGTGTATCCATATACTACTTTTTTTCTCCATTACTCCTCCCAGTTTCTAGAGGAATGGAAATGAAGCAATAGCACCAGACATGGACCTATACATACTTAAAAGTTGGAATCTTAAGTACCTTTCTTTCACAAATACACACTTGGCTTGCTTGAGCTGGGCTTTGACATAAGGTTAAAGTACACTGTAAATCTTCAAACAAGTAGTTCTGTATTATTCCTTTCTCAGTTTGAGAGTTCTCTGACCTACTGCTTCCATCTCTGTGGAACTGTTTTAATTTTGCTAGAAAATGCATGCTTACTTTCATAGTATGAAAAGCTTCATATAGATGTTTTCTTTCTTTTGTTTCAAAAGGGTTTTTAACATATTTCCTTTGAATTTTGGATGAAGTTTCACAAAAACAAAATCAAAGTGTAAATTTGTTTTGTTTGTATTTTCTATACCTTGTAAGCAAACAACTCTCTCAGCCTGGATGTGGAGCTCTCTTTTAGGGTTACTGGGAAGCCCATACAATTAGACAAATACAACTGATTCTGAAATACTGTCAAAAACTGGCCAGGAAGCAGTGGAAAGTATGGCTATGTTTTTGCATGCCTTATTTTTAAAGTAAATTTAAAAGGAATTATTTTCTTTCTCCTTTCAGTCCCTGCTATACTGATTGGCTAGATGTTTGATCCATTAGAACTTTGCATAGTTTATGTCAATAACTGTTTAGACAATTCAGGAGGCATTATGCTTTTGTTTAAAAGATTATGAAATAAGGTTACAGAAATACATCCCTTCTACTCCTTCATGTTGATTATTTAAGAATCAAATAGTTCAATATATTTGAGAAAAATGTCTTTTGGGAAGTGACTACATATAATTTTTTAACTGTATCTTTGTAGTGTTCAAGAGGAACATTGGAATACATTTTCAGACAATGTGAACTGGCACTCCAGAATTTACAGACTGATTCTGATTCAATGACTTTATCTTTGAAATCACTGGAAACTGCAGTTATTAAGCAAGTGGAAGAAATACATAATGAGGTGAGATGATCTGCACTGAAATGAAAATACTTCAGCCAGGTTCTCAGAGGTTCAGTCTGCTCATGGAGTTAATGGCAATTAAGTGTTTGGCTGCTCACAAGGCATTGCTCTGTGTAAGTTTGAAATGTGTTTTTAATGACTTTTTTACTTGAGTACAATAATGGAGATTAACTTGGATTGATACTTTCATTCCTGTGAAGTTTCCATTTTTCCTTCTTAAGATCCATCTGCTGGTAGAATAAAAGAGTTGTTTCAGTAGTATCACACAAAATCTGATAGTGTGATGGACAACCCAAGCTACTCAACACTTCTGTAACAAAAAGGGAGAGAGAGAAAATATTAGAGGGAAAGA
>NW_009953205.1:1393167-1413604 GCF_000747805.2 Chaetura pelagica | reverse complement strand
GGAAAGAGCACGTAAAATTGTTTAGTTTATCAGGTGTTGAACCAGGTTTTTACAGAATACCAGGTTTGACACAATTGTATGTGCTTTAAATTACTTTCTGAGGAAAATACAGTGGAAATAATGATGAGGAAGACGTTTAAACAGGTCATTCTGTGTTACAACATATGCAAGTGCAGCAATACACTTTCACAGGATTCCACTGTAGCTGGCATTGCTTTCTTGTTTGAAGTACAGGTCTGGAGTCTTAACAAACACATTGATATGACAAATGAACTGAAAATATCAGTATTTTTGGAGACTGCAGAAACAGATAATTTTTCCTATGGTATAAATGTAGGCAGTTTCACACAGAAATGTAATTTGGCTTATTCTCTGTTAGTGAATAGATTCAGGAATGTGACTCAATAGACTTGAGTCTTCTTACAAGGGTAGTGGTTCTGAAGATGGTAATTATTTTTATTTATTTTTTTTAAAGTTAGAGACAATTTAGTCAAGGCTATGTATTAGGATTTTAAGATAACAGATTGTTTAGCTGCTCTGGGACAGCAGTCCTTCTACCTGAAACAAAGTTTTCAGCTGTTCTTGACTGTAAAGCACTGATGATCAACTCTCTTTAAAAACAGCCATAGCAACCAGTTAATGCAAACTTTAACCCCCTTTTTGTGTAAATATCAGCATTTTTTTCTATATTCAGACATTTTGAAGGAGCTGTGCTGTTTTTTTAGGAAGATGAGTATCATCCCTCTTAGAAGCTGTATAGTAGTACATAAGTAAGTTTCACTCAAAGTAGGTTTTGTGTTAACTGTTTAAATTGCTATCTGCTGAGGAATATAGTCTATTGTTACTAAAATTTATTAGAATACATTTTTACCTGTCTTGTGTTTCTAATTGGTAAAGTTGAGTTTGGCGATGGTAAAGATTTGTACCTTTAGCTTTTAGCAAAAGAGCTCCTAGGGCAGTTTAAAGAAGTCTGATGCATGCAGGGTTTTACAAAACATTAATCAGGCTCAGTCCATAAAACTATACGCATATGTGGTTTGCACAGCTAGGGCCACAGGCACAGCTGGTGTGAATTTGCATGGGTCCTTTAACATCAAAGGCATGTGCCGTTTACATCAGGTGAGAGACTAGCCCCTGGTGTTTGCAGTCACCTGAATAATTTTGCTGTGTGACATACAGGGATGTTTCCTGTTACACATATGGCATATACTGTAACAGGAATCATTGTTTAACTTGTACATGTTGTGCATTTAGACTTTGTAAACACATTGGACCTATATTTCATTTGAGAAGAGAATATCCACTCACCTCTTTTTTTCTTTTTTTAAATTTCTTTTTTCCCAAGGTCACATTGTTACTGGAAGGATAAATTCCATATGTTAGAGTGCTAGGTAAATTTCATTTATTTGCTGCACAAGTAGACAAAATTACTAGTGGCTTATCAGCGTGGTAAATGCACTTCTCTTTTTTGAACATCACTGAAGTGGAAAACATGTGGATCTGCAAGGCTAATTCAAATTTTTTACAGATGTAAAAGCTTGTATGATAAATCGTTGTATTTTCAGGTTTTAGCTTAAATTTGTTTTTAGGGACAAGAAGAACAAGACCATGTTTAGTTTGTTTAAAGACTCAAACTGTTTAACAATGAAAATGAGTCTTCCATCTCATCAGTGTGGTCAGGATTTGGTTCCTGTTACATTTTAGATTTTTTCCTTAGTTTCCTATAATTGTAAATACATAACACAAAATTGCACAAAATGCTAAACATGGAATAAATGAAGAACTGTCACCCAGTTATGCTTGGGTATTTCTGTTCAGATATACAGCTTTCTGTGCTAGTTCTAAACCTCCTTGGGTTTTTTGTTTATTTTTCCCCCTGTTCTTTTGGACCAGAGATCATGAGCTTGAAGTAAGGTAGTATTCCCATCTCTAGAGGAGGTGGTATGGTTGTATTTTATTTTGAAGTGTTATCATAACTGAAGTTCTTCACAAGGTTTAACTCAGATAATTAGATGCAGCCATTGTTCTAGATTCTTTATCTTCCTGAAATGCAGCAGGTTTGTTTTTTTTACCCTTCTTGCTGGCACCTCTGAAGTAGTCATCAGAGGTCATTAACTGGAACTGAACCATCACAGTACCAGCAGGCTATGTGTGACTAAGCTAAAATATAGTAGTTTACCACAGATTCACAGTCTGTGCTGAAATTAACTGCTCTGCCAAATGAGGTCTGGATGAATTATCTGTTTCTGCTGGAGGGGAAAAAGACTAAGAACAAGTCTGAAAGAATGAGGTATGATTCTGTACCTTCACTTTTGTATTCCTGGGCAGGAAGATTGACTTGCTGTGCTGATAAAGTGAGTTTGAACTGCAGATCTGAAGCGTAGGTGGAGGCTTAGTTTTTTCCATTTTTCTGTGGGGCAAGAAACCTCTGTTTAAGGTGTGGGTGAGTATCTGGGGGATGTCTTCACCTCTGTTATGTTTCCCAGAGTTTATTTGTGAGAGCCCTGTCTTGGTTCTTGACAGAGGTGTTCTTGTTGAAAATGTAAGGTGCTAACCTGAAAAGGTTTTTAGCATCTCTAGTGGGCAGCCAGGTACAAGTTTAATGTTTCTTTAGACTTAGCTTTGTTGCCATGGTCTCCCTCACTAGAACAGCCTTCAAAGGAATTTGAGTCATTGCAGGGTATGTGCTATTTGTTAGATGTGTGAGTCACTTCACTCCCAGTATGTACTCTCTAGTTGTAACTTAAGATATCCTTAATCAAGGGTGTTCACATGTAGTGGTTGTCTGAGTAGCTTATTTGCTTGAAGTCTGAACAAACACTTGAGTGGCAGGGTATCCAGAGAACAGAGTCTAGCAGAGTGAACACAAGTAACTACCTGGACAGCTGTGAAGTGCAGTAGCCTAGCAATGCACACATGATGTTAGAGATGGAAGGAAGTTACCTCTTGAAGCAATCTGATTATTGCTGTTTGGCCAGTAATAATTTATCCTGAAGTAAATGGTCTTGCAGAGTTCACTGAATGTGGATCTCTTGCCTCAACTGCATTGCACTTGGCTTTCCAAAATGTATACAGCTATTGGGTATATCCCAGATAGAGCTGCACGGGACCTGGAGAAACCTGTTGTCAAGGAAATCCTTTTTGAAGTAATAAAACACTGTTAGATGATATAAAAGCTCACACATATAAAAATAAATTGCAGAAAAGATCATTGCCAGCCTATTCTTCACATTTCAAAGAAAAAATTTTTTCTTTGCTCTAAATAATGTAAAATCCAATAGTAGTTAATGCTGTGTGAGGTAGTTTTGAGGCTTCTTTATTTGCCAGCAGTGGATGTTCTTGACGTAAAACACTATAGGAAGCTTTTTAGCTTCTGAAGATTGTGTTGAAAATGTAGCAGGTTTCAAAGTAAGTACTGAAGTTGGAAAAGGTCAGGTTTTGTCCTTGTCAGGGTTTCCCCTCAGCCATGGTTGTAAAATCCCAAGTGTCATGACTATAGCTTAGGACTGAACTGGTTGCTCTGCTGCTTGTGAAATTTGCCTTCAGCAAATCTATTTTTAGGGCAGCAGTAGGTAAATTTGGTGTGGTGAATGGGCAGGGGCATAGAAAAGCCTGGGCTAGCTAAGCTGAAGGTATGTGGTGTTAGAGACACTGAGGTCACTGCTGAGAAAGGATAGCATTATGCACGGCCAAAGGAAGGTTAATCTGTGTTAGTACATCACAGTGAGCTGACAGCATGGTTGGTGGCTGGCTGGTATGGAGGAGAGAAAATATAGATCACCTACATGTGTGGCATTTAATAACCAATACTTTTAAATAATTGAGGATCACTGCCTCACAAAATGTCAAATGCTGCTGTTGGCCTTTTACTATCCAGTATTGACTATAACCTAAAATTGGCCTTTAATCATTGTTTAAAGGACAACTTCAAAATATGTTGAGGTTAGACACATGAGGCCTGATTCTGAGTTTACTTGCACAGGAAGTCATATGTAAGTCATAAGTGAAAATTAAGAGATTAAAATTTTTCCTAAAACACACTCAGCAAGTATGGTTTTATATGTTAATATGTTTAGGCTGTGTCCTATTCAGTCATGTAAAATGCCTTCTAATGGTGACTGAAGTTAGGTCTGATATATGGAAGTCTCCAAATAAACTATTTGACAAAACCCTTGGCAAGACCCCTTAACCTGAGAGTTTTGTCACAGAAGATGATCTGTAACCTCAGTTTCACTTAGGCTAGAGATGAGCTTTTTGTTTCTTTCCAATCTTGACTGTTGAGAGGTTTTTTTCCTGGTACAGCTCCTCCTGTTTGTGGAAGGAGACAAGCCAATAGGAGTGCCTTCCTGCTACAGGAAAACACATTGCTAAATAGAGTTCGGTGAAAGCCTTGGGACATGCAGCTATTAAGAGAACTTGGAAAGCAGATAGTGTGTGTTTGGGTACTTAGTAATGGATGTGGTGTAAAAAGTCTTCGTGTGTTAATGAAAAATACCAAACAAACTTAGCAAAACTCTCTGGAGATTTTTAGGAAAACTCTTTATGCTTGCATGTATCTAAAGCAAGGATAGAGTGTTAAAGAAACAGTGTCACCATTACCTCATCAAGATTTTTTATTTTTTTTTCAGAATCAACAGTTACTTGTTCAGAGCAGTCACTTGTCAAGGAGCTTGATGGCTGTGTTGGCTGGTGCAATGTTTTTCTCCCCAAACCCCATTTAATTAACTCAGAGTTAAACGGAGACGTTGAGATGAATGTGGACCTGAGTTTGAGAGCCCTGTTAAATGGTAGTCCACATCCTTGAACAGCCACGTGTTGCAATTTGGTACACTGGCCTCTCATGAGACCAGCTAATCTTGCAGAAAATTTACTAACCTGTTGCTAAACTTGACCTGCTGCACCTAAAAAGCAGCTCATCTGTGTCAAGTTGTATATTCTACAGTGGATCTAGATATATTTAAAATATGGCCAAGGTGCCAGACTTGCATTAGGCTGGAATCTAACAAATCAGTATGACTAGTCAAAAATCAGATGGACTGAAATAAATTCCTGTCCTGATGAACCATGTTGTAACATTGATTTTATTTTTTTTTAAATGTTTTTCACTGGTAATGGCCTGATGTGATTCTGTTTCATTAAATTTATTTGCCAGAACTCATATGCTAGAGCCTTTGTGTGTTAGAAACCAGTAAAAACAAGAGGAGGGAGAAAAACTTATCGAGTGCTTGAAACTCTAGCGGCATTGTCAGTATGGTCAGCCTTCCCAAAACTGTGTGAAATGATTTTTTTTAACAAACCATAACTCAATCCTACATACCTTGCTAATACTGTAGAGGAAGCAAACTTCCCCTCAGCTTTTTTTAGTAAGGAAGTCATCAAACTTCTGTTCTAAAAAGTCAGTAGGCTAGCTGTCAAGCTTTTTAAAATATACTAAGATCGAATGCTGCCAACTAATTGTGTTGTTATATTTTACCAGCAAAGTTGCATTAATATTTTTTTTATTCATTTCAAATGTAAGTTGCTTTTATTATTATCTTTAATATATATTGACCAAACGTCTAGTTAATGTTAACTGAAACACTTTCTGGTTTCTGTAGCCATTCTGTTCACCCTTGCAGGAAAGAAAGCTTTGGGCAATTTTCTTCTTTCACCTTGGCAGGTTGTCTTTGTGCCCTCAGAGCTAAGCAGAGGTAAACAAACTTCTGTGTGATACAAATAATGATTATATTAGCTTTGAACTTGATGTAAAAAACAATTTTCAAGACCAGAACTATGGACTACTATTAAAGGAGAAAAGCTCTGTAGAAATTATGATAAATGGAATTATTTTGCTTGAAGGATATTGGATGAGTCATATATTTATATTGTTTTAGTAAGCTAATATTTCTCTTGTCTTAAAGTTGATGGGTCGTCCATATTATTTTTTTAAAACCCCAGCTAGTAAAGTATTGCATCATTTGCTGTGTTTCACATTCTGAATAAAAGTATTTGCTTGCTCCTGATGGAATTTTTATTGGTTCAGTGAGGGGTTTGTTTTCTTTGTAAAGCAGTTTCCACACAAGGTTTGTCCCAGAAAAACAATTGAGGCCTGTTTCTTCAGATGCCAGGTCAAGTGAATCCAAAAGTTATTGGTAGCCTATCTGTTAACCAGATTATTTGACAAAGTATGAGAAACTATATTTCATTATAATGCTCTTATTCTAGAGTGGTTTGCTGCATTCTAGCAATTTTATGATTGCAAGTTTTTTTTTCAATCTTTTATATGACTGAAATATTTTCAAACCCACACTGTTAATCAAAATAAGTTGGAGTTGGTACATATTTGGCTAAATTGTGAGTAAATCTGAACTTTTAACGTTCTTTGGGCATGTACCACATATAAGGAGGAAAGCTGGGTTTGCATCTCTCTAGATTTTAAGGGTGTAGCTTGTTTCACAAATTCACATGGCACAGAAATAAAATAAACAACTGGATGTAAGGGTGCATTTAGAAATTGATACTTTGGTCACCTCCTTTTCCATGGGATTTTTTTAGTTATGTCTGAATTCACACATGACCATTACCCCATTCCTGCCCCAAATAATGAACAGAGAGGCTTATGCTACCATATGATTTTATCTTACAGGTTGAATTTGAGTGGCTTAGACAGTTTTGGTTTCAAGGCAAGCGGTATTTGAAGTGCACTGATTGGTGGCTTAAGCCTATGGCTAAGTTGGAAGAATTTTGGAGAAAAATGGAGATTATGGTAAGTACTAGTTTTATAGTCTAAAGCCTCTAGAGCTTCATTCTGAGAGCACTCACAATTATGTTTTTAATTGTGCTGTAGTAACGGGATTTAAGCTTTATTCAGAACATATGAAAAGTCAAATCAATGCCAGCCTTCCACTGCCTCCTCTTACTTTTCTCCCCGTCAGTAGCCAGGAGGAATGTGAGCAAAATAAGATCCAAAAAAACAGGAGGAGATTTTAGGTATTTCCTGACTTTGCTTGATTTTGAAGTTTGACAGCCCTGTAAGATGGCCAGCATATATTGCATCACACTGGGTGGTATATGAAACTGTGCACTGCCAGATTTTTCATACACCAGGACAGACAACTCTGCCAGTGCCAGGGTTCTGGTGTCCTTGCACACTCACATCATAGCTGGAATCAACAAAGGGAGGTTAGTTTCTTGCATAACTTCAGTGGCCATGCTTCCTGCATAGTTGGAAGTGCATCCCTTCTTTCTGTGAAAACAGGCTCAGTGGAAAAGCACTGTTAGCCTGCTTGCTGCTGCTCCCCAAGTAGAAACAGAGTTGGGAGACTTGTTTAGTGTAAATGTTCAGTGCAGTTTCCAGCCTGCCTGCTGCTAGGGTTGTGCACAGGAGGAACTGTACACGCAGACATGGCTTGCTCTTGTCCACACGTCTGCAGTAGAAGCTGCTTCTCAGCCATTGCTGCTGGTGAAGCATAAGCCTCAATTTGCCTGTAGTTGCCTTAGAAAAGGATGCTGAGTATGATTTGTGGTAGAGATGTTTCTGAATCTCTGGAAGTATGGTGCAAAAAGAGTATGCTCTTGAGTTTTGAGGAAAATGATGTGACTCCTTAACCTGCTCACACGTTTCAAGCTTTTCCAGCAGTGGCTGGTTTGAGACTTGAAGAAAAAGTGAGGAAAGGTGGAACTTTAATTTGTGAAATCAGTTGCTGCAAGGAATGAGTGAAAATTGAACTTTCCTACAAGAGGAAATTACTTCTAACTTGGTTTTGTAGGGTTTTTTCCTCATTTTTGTGTTCTTGTGTGCTCACATTCTTGAACGACCTTTATAATAAGAATAAAAAAATATTTTGGTTTGTTTTTCTTTCCAATGACAACTTACTTTCTTGTAACACAGGCTTAGATGAGGTAGAGACATGAATGTTTGATTGTTATTTTATATCCATTGTGTTTTGAGAACATGGAAAAACAGCAAACTCAGGAATTCTCAAGGGTTAGGTTTTCTGCAATTGGTGTGACATTGCCATGTGTCTCTAATTAGAAACATGGTGGCGTCAGTGTATCTCCTTTCAGCAGGCCTCAGGATGATATTTATCAGCAAACTGAAGGTTGGGCCAAGACAGAAGCTGCTTCTAATTTAAACTTTAAAAATGTCTTTTAATGTTTTATGACTTATAACATATTAATCACAATTAATTTCAGCTATTGAAGGAGACAGAAGAGAATGTTAATTGAGAATGTCTGCTTTGTTGAGAGTCTAAGTAAATTTGGTGCTTACTGTAGTTGGATTTGGAGGTAGGGTGGGTTTTTTTCGGATTTAACCTGCATTTTGTGCTTTAGTATTTCAAAAGACGACAGTAGGGGGCAATGTTGAGCCGTAGTTTTAATGCGACAAGCACGGAGTTAATAAAAATACATAGAAATGTAGCATTAACATCAAGAATTATCCTTGTTACTTCAAGTTAGCTGTAATCTCTAAGATTCCATAACACAGGAAATCAGTTGTGGGTTAACAAATTCAACAGCAATTTAACATAAAAAGTGCAGTGTTTTGGTGCATGCTTAGCTTCCACAGCATTAAGTTAAATAAAAAAGGTATTTCTGAAGGTACCCAGTCTAGAGTCGTTGTTTTTTCTCCAGATTTCTAATATTAGCTGGATGATTCTTTTTTTAAAAAAAAATTAAAAATACTGTAGAAATGCTAAAAGTAAAAATATCTTTAAATTGTTGATCTTGTCTCAGAAGAGTATTGCTGTTTGAAAGGAATTTTCTTTAAAAAAATACTTAATGTATTTTTATTACTTTGTTGTAAGAGCTGAACTCTTGACTTTTTTTATATATGTGTCTAGAATGATATCAAGGTCAGTCTGGGTGTCCCTGGGTGCCTCCCCTTCCCCCCTTTGTTCAGCAAGGCAATTCTGAAGATGAAAATTTCCTAAATAATTTCTGATTCGACTAATTGTAATTACTCCAATGTCACAGCAGAGTATGATACTGCAGAAAGTTTAACCCCGTTTCTTCATACCTTGGGGCTTTATTTAATATTTTTGTACATTATAGCAATCGCACAATTTAATCATAATATTTATTCCTGGCATTTCTTTCCTTGAGGATATTTTTACTGTAGAGCTTGCTCTTGTGATGTAAATGTTAAACCTTTCATTTGAATGACATTCTGATAAAACATCACATTTCCCACAATATTACCTCATGAATTTATGAAACATTAAATCCAAAGCAGTTTAACCAATCTTCTATTTTTCCCCTTCCCTTGAAAATATGAAGGCTATTCAAATGTTGGAGAGTTGGGTTTTTTTGTAAAAGTCATCCAAGATTAACACATTATCATCTGCAACATCAGGATAAATGCTTGCTGAATTCAAAGGAAGAGTTACCATTTGAAAAAAGACTGTACAAGCTTTGCTTTCTGGGTAAAGAGAAGTCTGAAAAGCTAAAGTCTCATGTGATGTGAGGAAGTCTTGCTGTAGCTGTTCTGAGATTCAGCAGAGAGACAATTTGTCTCTCAGGGTCTGATATCATGCAAACCTTGCAATCTGACATTTATTTTAGCTAGGATAGTCTTTTAACACTCTGCTAAATCAGTAACAACTGCAGAATACCTACAGTCTTTGTTTTGTTTTAGACTGAATCACGTTGGAGTAAGTAAAATATAGATCAATGGAGTGGTTTTTCTTTGTGGAATGAAAAGTAAACATACATGATTATACTTAAAAATCAGAACTTTAAATACTTTTTAGACATATCTAATGTTCCTTAAAATATATATATATAAAAATTGAGGACCCTAGTAGTGCTATATGGTGTGAACTGTATTTCCTGCTTTGACAGTCCATTTAGCAATGTAGCCATGTATTTATATAGCAGTTGGCCTTAATAACTTTTATTGACTTTTGTGGGGTAAGAGCCAGGACTGGGATTATTAAAATGTATCAGTTTCATTGCAGTATAAAATCACAACATATATAATTATGTTAGGTAGGCTAGGCTCAATTTAATCCCACCTATTTATGGAGGAATTTGGCAAGATGAAAAGAATTGTAGAACTAAAATGGGGAGAAAAGTATGACTGACTTGCAGTTATATTTAAGAGCTTAAATGCCTACAGTAAAGGATCTACTTAAAGAAATGAAACATAGATCTTAAAGAACTCATTTGTAATGGTCTAACTGAAACACAAGTAATTGTTACACCATTTGTTTTACTTTTTGACATCCTATAATACAGCTAATGATAATGAAATTTAGCATGCCTTTTAATTTATTAAAGTAGTGTAATAAAAGCAGAAGTGTGCACAGTCTATGTAGTTATAGGAGCAAAATGGTATTTTATGTTAAATTATGTGCTGCACAACTTTCATCTTAATTTGTAAAACTTAGTAAAAACTATATTTCCTAGTCAAGTTATTATTCCTCTTATTCTCAACAGCATGATTTATCAGTTTATATAACTGAACTGAAATCAGAGAGCAAGGCTATTTGCTTATAAATATTGTTTTCTTTCCTTTTTGAGATCTATTTCATTGTTTACTACTACTGCTACATGTAAAACATGTCATAGTTTCAGCTCTAAGCCACTATTGTCAGGGACTTGCAGGCTGACAGTTAGAATTGGCTGAAACTTGAGCTATAAAATCTCAGCCAAGAGCCATATGATTTTTTTTCGAATTAAAACAAGAGTTTAGATACGTATTTAAATCAGTGTTTCAGTTCCAGAATGACCATGAAAACCTGTAAGACAAAGTATGCTTTTAAAAAGAATCCTCCTAGTTTTTGTAGATTTTGGCACTTAAAGCACTTAGCCAAGTACTTATTTATTTATTTATATTTTTTTGTTAAAAGATGCTGGGATCACATAAAGGTTGTTTGTAGTTGTTGGTTTGTTGTTTTTTGTTGTTGTTTTTTTCAGAAAATGCTGAGTAATTTAATTTGTTTGAACTGATTTGACCTTGTCAGCCAAAATTGAAGAAATTCTGAGGAATTATTGCGATTTCTTTTTTGACTTTTCCCTGCTGTTTAGACCTTGCAGTGTCACACCCCTTGGTTGCAGGGGCATGAGCTGCCTAAAGTAGGCAAATATGGCAGCTCAAAGACCCAAATTTTAACCATATTTCTTTTCTTGTTGAGTTCTTCTTATCTGTTTAGGCCAGACCTTTTAAATAAATGTATTTTTGACAGGTTTATATTTTATGTAGACTTGGATTCACATGTTTCTGAAAATGCACCTTTTATCTTAAACCACAAGAAAACCTGATCATGGAGACTTGGTTGTTTGTTTTGTTGTGGGTTTTTTGGGTTTGGTTTGGTTTTTTTTCATGAATTTCTTTGACCCCAATTTTTTAGCTTTCAGAAATGGAAGAAAGGATTCAGCATTGTGTGTAGTAGAATCACTACCAATCTTAATTTTTTTTAAAAAAAAAAGTAGTACATATTTCAGAAAAAAAAAAAAAAATTACAATTCTGAGGGAATTCAGACTTAAGCTTTCAAAACAAAGTGAGTGCTGAAAGCACAAAGGACTGTGTTTATGATTCTCTTTGAAGTGTTTTTGCAACAGGGTAAGGAAAATTTTAGAAACTGTCTGATAGTGTTCAGGGTAAATACTTAAACCCCTTTAGAGAATTTCACACACAGATACTGTGCACCAGAAAAAAGGATACTTATGTTTCCTAAAGCTTCTACAGCCTACAGCTTTGTACTTAAAGACAGAGGTGTTGAATAGAATTCTACTGAGGATACATCCAGTGACAATATCTACAGGAACATCAGAGCAAACCAGTGGAAAGCACTTTCTATTTTTAACCCTTCTGTGAGCTGGTTGAAATCTAAGCTCTGTTGATATGAATGACTATAACATTTCTGGTATAAACTGGAGTTGTTATAAGGGCAGTTTTCCAACTCACCCAGCATACTGTGAGAAACAGAAGGAAAATATTAAGGTTATAACGTAAACTGGTATGAACCAGGAAGAATTTAGGGCACTATATGTCCTATGGGAAAGTGAGATGCATTTCTGATAGCACAAATGAGAGGAACATGGGTGCCTTGTGCAGCTGCGTGTATCCTGTGCCTGGGTGTGTGTGCTGTGCCAGTGGTGTGAGGCAGGTGGGCATGCGGGCCTGGGTTGGAGTTCCCTTCTAGGTGGATTTGCATCTGAGCTGCAGGTTTGATGTTTGTAGGTGTTGTGCACACAGCTGTGTCTTGGTGAGCTTCAGTTTTGGATGCTGAGAATTTGTTGTCTTGTTCTTAACTGTAATAGGGTTTTCTTTCTGTTGTCTTCTCTATATTTTTACACAACTGGATGTATATGATTGTGTATGGTATATACATCTGCTTGGATGGAAAATGTGATGAGGTCTGTGTTAGCATTTAAAATACAAACACATGTAACACACAACCAGCAGAAATAAAAATTGTGCGTGCAGTCTTGTGTTCAAATTTTTAAAATTAATCCCTGTGTCTGAGCTGAGCACTGGGGCTGAAACAGGATTCTTCATCACATGGAAGAGTTTTCTCATGGTGGATAAACTACCAGAGCTGTTCCATAGCATGTCTGCATGTGTATGTACATGCTTCTGCACACAAATACATATACAGGTATGTTGGTGTTTTAACTGTGATAATCTTCTAACTAACTTCTTTATGTAACTTCTGAATTTTATCAAGTTATCTTTTGAGAAAAGGTGTTTATAGGGAATGAGCAACAGGAGCAACAGCTTGCAGCTCTTGGCAGCAGAAACAATATAGGAAGAGTTTAGAGAGCATTAGACTATGTCTGGGAGAACTGCAAGTCACCCGGTATGTGGCAGAGAGGGAAAAGCTCAGATTGTAGTTCCTGCTGCATCCCTGTGAGCACAGTATCAGTCCTGGATGGATATTTTTGAACCTGGTATTGCCCTTTTGTTGTTAATGGGAGCTATGCGATTGTTTTTAGTAAAAGCAGAGTTGGTATGATGGGGCTACTGTATATTGTATAAAACTGTGTGCTGTTTCCACTGTTTTTTCCCCAGAATGTTGGGTGGGCATATATTGGAATAGTAAAACATCTTTTTATCAGAAATATGTTTATCAAGGCTTATTTGTTGTGAAAATAGTGCAGTAGGAGTATTGTGCTATTGCTAAATAGATCAATTATCTCATAGTAGAAAAAAAGAATAAAAAAAATTTAAACACTGAGAATATAATTTATTGAAAAGAAATTTTTCTTTGTTTTTGAAGTTTATGTATCTATGTTATATAAAACTTGATTATTAACTATCATTAAAGGGGTTTCTGATTCTCATTTATGCAATCATAGATGTCAGATACAGAGCTTATGGATTTGTATATTTGTGTATGTAGGCTTATGGACATGCTACATAGATACAAAAAAGGCTTGTTTTGGTGTTGAAAGTGTGAGTTACAGTGGTTTGGCAAGAATATTTTTACTGTGATTGCTATCAACTAGGGGAAGTTCTGATTTTGAATTAAAGTGAAAGCAAATGGCAGTGTGACTCAAATGTCACCAGCTACATTTTATGTAATTTTAATTAAAAATAATTAAAACATGTTACATGTTTTAAGAATACAAGTAATATTGCTAAACATGGTTTTATTGCTATTGTTATCTCAGTGGCTATGTAACCACTATAAAACAGAATACAGCTGTTTTTCTTTCAAATATTTTTTGTAAGCAAAGGGGGAGGTGACATCTCCTGAAAAGCTGCCATTGCTGTGTTTATACCTTTTCTTTCCTATCTGATCATCAGTCTTTCTAATTCCTAAAGGACTGCAGTTATTTCATCTTTCGTACAGTTATAGCTCTCATTTTAGATATAAAGAAATAAAACTTGGCTTCAGTACTTGTCATGAAGAGCAGTATGGCCAGGATTAGTTGCTAATTATTTCTCTGACCCTCTGTTTAACTTGTGCAAATGAGTTATATGGGGTTTTTAGAAACAGTGGGGAGATCAAAACATTGAGGTCTTACTTTGGTTTTAGATTGCTTCTTATTTCTGATTTTAAATTCGTCATCAATAAAACAAGGCTATGATTTTGACTGAAAATGAAAAAGTGCTACTTCTTGGCTGCATCCTGGGGAAAGAATGTGCTGAAGGAACCCAAGAAATGTCTGCCTTCCTCCTACCTTGAGTGGAAATGGTAGAATTTGGCCCATAGATTTCCCCAGATTTACGGATAGGCAATTTCTGTCCCTGTCTATATGACAGCAGTAGCTAACTCTGTTTTGACTGACCCCAGTTGTCTCCTGGCAGTTCCCGGTTCTAGCTTCCAGGAGCTTCTCAGCGAATCTTTTTTTGCACTTTTCCTTTCTTACTACGCATAAATATTAAGAGTAGTGAATCTTCTGAATGATTCCTGTAAAAGAATGTGATTGTTTACCATGATCTGACTGATGGCATCTCTCTTCTTGGGGCTCACTTTGTGTTTCAGTAATAGGAAAGGATGTTTAAAGACAGGATGAGAGCAGGTTGGACTCTTGCTTGTGAATAGGAATGGTGTCAGTGCCCAGTGCTCGAGATGAATCTCACTTCATGTTAGCATGCACTGTTCTGCAAACTGCACTGCTACTAGCTGGGAATACTGCATCAGTTCATGTTGTCTAGCTATCTAGGGAGCAATATAATTGTGTAATAAACTGAAGTGATTATTTGTGTCTGTATGTATGCATATGTACACTGCTAATAATTCTATTTTAGCTCAATCTTCAAGCTGTGTGCTACATTATAATGGATTAAAGCTTCACTAGCTAGCTTAGAAGGTCAATTGTTTTGTCAATGTTCTGGTGGGACTTGGTTTGGATAAGTGAATGATAAGATTTTTCTTTTAGTTCAGGCACATGACAGAGTAAGTTTACTCTGTCATCTCAAGGAACCCACTGGAATTCAGTCCTTTGCTCAAAAATAATGAATGGTTGTGTTGCTGATTGAAGATTTGGATAGCAATCTTTGTGAGATTAGCCTGTACAAACCACTTTATGCTGATGCTGTGTAGTGCTGAAGTACACAAAGGTGGTACTTCCAAGGATTCCTTGAGATGATAAAGTAACTGAAAATCTTGAAGCAGATAGCCTTTATATTTCTATCTCTTACATAGAAGAGGGAAGAGCACCATGGTGTTACGTGTAGACAGCTAATACATCTGTCCCCAAGAAAGCAGAATTGAAGAAATGTGAAAATAATTCTATACTGCATTTATGTAGATTTTCAATGCAAAGGCCAATACAAGTTTTGGCTGTGTCTTAGTTTGAAATGTTACTATGCTTTAAAATGGATTAACATTACACATGATTTGAAAAGGGAAAAATATAGTTCTTAAGTTTTGTGTACGTAGGATATTCATTAATGCAACCTTACAGTGACTGGCTTCGTCTCTCAGGGGAATGATAGTAGAGAAAGAAGAGGTTACCAAGCAATTACAGTTTTACAGTCAAGGCTTTTCAGACCATTATTCTTTTACTGATTATTTTTTTTTTTAGGCTTTCATGTCGGACATACTTGATACATAAATTTATCAAACATACATTCATGGATCAATTACACAGGTGGTCATTATGATACAGGAGTTGTGAATTTACAGTATCAAAACTTAGGAGTCTATTGGGGAAGTGAAATGGTGGACAAGACAGCAGATTAATTACTCATAAACTCAAAATTTGAAAAACCAAAAGAAGTCCCACTTTTTTTTTCTGAACTTTTTTCTCTGTGTTTAGTATTCTCCATTTTCTTGTTAAATGTAAAATACTGTAATTGAATGATGGCATTAGCTGGCTTTTTCTAACAAAACAGCAGATTTATGCTCTTTGCTGCTTGATTCAAAAGTTATATATATATAGAGAGAGAGAGGGAGAACACAAAGACAAAAATTGAGCACATAGATGTATAATCCCAAAGGAATAAACTGACTTCTACTAGACAAGCTGAAAGCTGATTAAAATATTTTTCATCCTTTGGGTATGCAACAGCTTTTGATGATGGAGAGTGTATTAATATTCAGCTTAGCAGCTTGTCGACACTTCAGACAGGTCCCAGGAAAGACTCTGATACTGACCAGGTTTTCTCACTCTGCCAGAAATCTTTATGAGACACAGAGCAGCACCCCTGTACTGGCAAAAGCCAAGATAAGAATAATGCCATTTAGCTATGTCTTTATTTTAGAAACTGCTTTTAGACATTTTTAAAGGATTGGCATTTTTAGATAATTCTTCTAATGATAAAAACACATTTAGATACAACAAAGGAGAAAGATTAATCTTACTTTAAAAAAAAAATAGGCTGCCATGATCTATTAGATTTTAAATATTTGTCCAAATTGTTTGTAAACATATAAAGATTCCAGTAATAGTATCAGTGACTGAGGATTTTGGAGAGTGTGTTCCTACTGCAGTTATAACAGTCAGATCTGAGGTGTTGGGGTAATGTTCTCTTAACTTCATCTATTCCCTTGCAATTCAATACTTACCTTCCTGACAAGAGTAAGATGTAAACAGCTGCTGTATCATCTGATACTTTTTCTGTTCTTTTGTTGGCATGCTGACATATGGGGTGTTTGCTTTTTCCTCTTCCACAGTGACTAAATATATACAGGATCTCTCTAAAACATGTCATACAGTGTGTGAGGTGCCTTTAGGATGGCTCCGGGGCTAAATACTTCCTGTAATAGGTGAAAGAGCATGACTTAATCAGCTTAGTTAACTTAATTAAGCTGTGCTTTTTCTCATGGTACAGCCTTAAAGTGTATTTCATTTAGAACATGTATTCTGTAGTTGCGGAACGACACAAGGTTGGAGAAATCCTGTGGGTTTTTATAGTGGTCTTGCAAAAGGTGAATTTTGCTAGGTTATTCTGCCATGTGGAGTAGCAAATTTCGGGAGTGTGTCTTTTTACTGAAGATTTAAAGGAGAAATTCCATTGCAGTTTAGATTGTAAAGGCTTGTCAGGCTGAGAAAGTCTGCTCTTTTTTCCCCCCATCTAATTTTAAGATTTTTATACCTGGGAAGACCTGTCCATGTTCATTCCAGGCTGGCC
Source organism: Chaetura pelagica (assembly GCF_000747805.2). Taxonomy (NCBI): domain Eukaryota; kingdom Metazoa; phylum Chordata; class Aves; order Apodiformes; family Apodidae; genus Chaetura; species Chaetura pelagica. The sequence goes on along the minus strand of NW_009953205.1, from coordinate 1,396,592 downwards.
TTTCCTACTTTCAGATTTGTCACCTGGCTATGTGACACTACCTTCTTCTATCATTCTTTGAAAAGTGAACTGGTGTGATGTGAATGTGACAGTGTGAAAATGCTGTCCTCTGATCTCTGGATTTCAAGAGAAAATATCGTTACAAATTAAAAAGTAATTTGAACAGAGTGGTTCTTCCATGAAATTAGTTGCTAGTCCATGTTGAAGAATAGGTCTGATTTTCCTCTTGAGAAAACGTTGTGATCCTGGTCTTAGTGGGGCCCTCCAGAGAGGTTAGAAGAGAAGATTGATGAGCAAGGAATAGCTGGAAACAGTAAGTACTGAGAGAGTGCTACTTCCCATCTCATTTAGTTCATGTAATATGTTTGTGTTTACTTACTTGCTTTTCTGCACAGATTTTTGAAAGATTCCTCACCTTAGTGTGGTGAGGGCAAACAAGCAGGACAGCAGATTGCAGGTTGCAGTTGGCCAAGGAGAGAGCGGCAGCATGTGCCAAAAGGCAGGAAGAACAGAGAAAGGGGGGTTGGGAGTTCTTCTCTTGGCAGAGCAACAGAACCAAAGGCAACATGAATGAGGACACCTGGGACAGGAGTTTGGAAGTGCTGTAGTGGTCGGAAAACTTGAAACTGGGTGTGTAGGTGGAATAGACCTTTGGATGCAGTGGGAACAGAAAGCAAGCTTGGCAGGAAAAGACTGGAGGATTGAAAAAGAGTAGGAAAGGATGACAGAGGCTCCTGGGTAAAAAGTAGTGATGTAGTTTGGGAGAAAATAGGGTAGGAGAAGTGGTGATGGAGATGATGGCAGAAGATAAGGTAGGGGTGTCTCTCCTTCAAAACAGAATGTTGAGGGTAGCAATTTCTTTAATTATTTTTTTATTTTCCATTCCTTTTAAAAAAGTTAGTGTTTTTTCATTGCTGCTGTTGTGCAGCATTTAATATGCTACAGAGCCAAGTAAAGGAGGAATAGGTTGTTCAGGCAAAATGCAATAAACAAAATTACCCAGAGAGAAAAAATAAGAGGGATTATACAAACATACATTTTTAACAACTTAGAAAATGCATAAAGTGTTTAAAATGTGAGAATTGTGTTTATATACATAAATGTGTGCACACACATGCACATGTGCACTCATAAAGGAAAGAGGTTTTTCCATTTAACTACTGAGCCGTTCTTTGTAACACTTGGAGCTGCGGAATCTCACTTAACTCATACAATATATTTGTTTCTCATCTGCTTATTAGTACCTCCCACTGCTTGGGCATAATTCTATGGTGTTTCTTGGTTATATGGGGTGTTATAATTTCCTGATGACTGGTTATGTTATTTATAATGCAGAGGGTGTTAATCCTTTGGTGATTAACACTCTATTTGAATTACCAGAGGTCAAAGGTACATGCTTTTAGTTGTGGTTTGGGGTTTTTTGGTGTTATGGTTTTTATTGTGTTGTTTGTTTGTTTCAATGTTTCTTTGATATTTATTTTTTTAATTAATGGTTTTTTGTTTTCTGTTTTATCTGAAAATTACTTCTAAGTAATTTGAGATGGGAGGAGAGTGTGTTGAAACTGTAGTCATTAGAATGTATAAATTGTCTTGGCATTGCATAAGTCTTCCATAAATCCCCTGTTTAAAAGTAGTGAAAATGTCTTAACCAAAGGAAGGACAGTCAAAAGCATGTGACAGAAGGCATTCCCTACTTAGGTGCTAAAAGAGCAGATACCTTCCTGTGTCTCATTCTTAGCTATTTTGAAGAGATCTATTACAGAAAAGATTTTATATAATAGTGGGGGGGGAGGGAAGTACGTATACAGGCACGTTATAATGTATCAATGTATTTGGCTGTCATTTCAGGTGATCTGGAGATACTGTAGGTATTCTTGTCCAGCTGTTTCCCCATGACTGTGTTTTCAGAATGGAGGGTCTATTTGAAAAGTCTTCAGTTTGTTCAGAGGTTGTGACTTCACAGAAGTTACCCTTCCCCTAATATTTCAAGCCGTGCTCTAAATACCATAGGCTTTTTGCGTCTTGCTGAGCTGTGTGCTTTACAGGACTGGAGCTGATGAGAGGGAAGCAATGAAGGCTTTTTGCTTTTCACACGGTCCTCGGAATGTGTAATTGTTCCTACATCCCCAACAGAATTCAGTTTTGTGTCTGGGTTTTCTGAGTTGCTGTGTCTCAATTACAAAGACTTTCCAGAGGTCTGCAACAATTGCCAGGGTTTACACAGGGATGCTGTGGCACTGGCTTTGCTCCCATCTCTAAATATGACTGGAACACATTCCTTGACTGCAAATGCTGAGCTAAATGTTCCACCTGGAAGTTTCTTCATGCTGTAGGCTTTCTACCTTGTCCAAATCTATTAAAGTATGGGGATAGAGAAATAACTGTGGGATTTCCCTTATTGGTGTTTTTCCACACTAAAACCTCTCTGGTAGTACCTGAAACTGCTAGAAGCCAGTTACAGGAGAATTGGGCTGATACACAGAGTCCTCAGCAATGTTTGGGACTTGCATGTTGCATTTAAACAAAATGGTCAAAGAGCAAGGATGAAAACATTCATGTTAAGTCAAAATTGAAAGGGGAGCAGCTCACCTGCGGGGTCAGTATTCCAAGCTTTGGGTCGTAGTATCTTCTCATCTTAAATGGTGGTCTTGGGAATTGTGAAGGGATTTGATCATTTGTCTCCACATTTTCCAAGAGAGACACACAACTGATCTTGACTTGGTGTTTTAAGAAAACTCAGCATCAGACTAGTGTGTTAGCAATGAGCTCAAGTGTTAACAAGTTATATTTTGCAGAGCTGCAATATGAGTTCATTGGTGTATAAAAGCTCTTTTTAAATATTTTTTTTTATTCAGTCACCAGCTATGGGCTTAATGCCTGAACTCCTGGATGAAGTTGTTCAATCTGTCAGAAAATTGGAATAATAATATATGTACCAAATTTGTGGGTGTTTTAATGTTGCTCTTCAGTAGATTAGATGACTATCAAGTAAGTGGAAGCACAGAGGCAAGATTCTCCAGTCCAGCTGCTCATTTGATGACTTTGTGTTACTGTCTGGTGTGTGCTTGCTTTTGCTCTTTCTGGTCTTTTGCTCAGAACCCTGTGGGGTGCTAAGATTAGTGCTGATTTGCTTTTGTCATAATCTTTCATGTTTGCTGTGACACATAGGTGAAAAGTAATATTTGTTCCGCTCCAGCATGCAAAGAATCCAGCTCAGATGCTGAGGACAATTAGTTCTATGTTGTGGGATAAAAAAAGTAGACATGCTAAAATTCTAGGGGTACTTTTTTTCCTGTACATGCTCCAGGGGGAACTCCGCATATAGCACTGTAGCTCCCTGTATGACTTCTCTGTTTGATTGTTTAACTGCTGTCTGCTTTTAGTTGCTGGCCTGTGGTTAACTTTATTTCTCTTGTACAAATGCT
>NW_009953205.1:1317463-1393111 GCF_000747805.2 Chaetura pelagica | reverse complement strand
GTTTTTTTTTTAATCATAGCGGGAACATTGCTTGGACAGCAGCCGTTGCTCACCACTTGCCCTTCTGGGGAGGAGTTAGTGGCAGGGAAACCGAGGTAGAGAATTCAAATATCTTATTTGAGAACCCTGAGTTAAATCTCTACCTGTTTGGGGATTAGACATTTCAATCTCACTTTTCCCCTTTTCTCTTTTGACTGAAATCACAGCTCATAAGACCATCTAACACGGCAGCCTACCACACTCATGCTGACTGAAAGACTTGCTTGTGTGATTTTTTTTTTTAGTGTTTTACTTATATTTCAATAGTTTAATTTACCCTTAGAAATGTTTTTCCTACTTCTGCAGAGGATACAGTGGGAGGCAGAATTAAAAAACAAGGTGTTGTTGTGATGAAAAATTGAGAGGAAATAAGTTCCAGGAAAGAGGGAGGAACAAGGAAGGGAAAGAATTGTAAGAAGGAAGGTAGTGTAACAAAGTGAGAGAAGGTTTTAAAAGATACAGAAATGGGAATAAAGATATTGGAAGTCTAAATAAACTTGGAAGCACAAGAGATAAAATATCTGTACTTTTAGAACTTTTATTTGTAGTCAACATAATGAAATTAATGTGGAAGTGAATGCTTTATCTTTCAGAATTATTTTTCCTTTGTTTCTTGTTAGTCCTTGAACTTAGGAAAAAAAACAAGTGAATGATAGAACAGGAAAGAGAAACTAGGCAGATATTTGCTTCTGTGGGTCACAGAACTGCAAGGTATTGACAGATGTGAATTTTCATCTATTGATCTTGTTGGCTGCAGCATTTAATAGGGTCTTGCTTTGGGAAAAATAAATAGGTAAACTACTAATAACAAATAATGCAACTAGTTAAAAATATTACTTATATGAATGCATTCTTTTACATGTCAAAAATAGTTTTTGGTCTGCTGACATTTATAAATCAGCTTTTGTGAAAGAGTTGTGTTATGGCTTTACTGTAGCAGAACACTCAGCCTGAAAGTCTGCAGATGGGACATTTTTAATAGTACCTGTAAAATTTTAAATTATAAGCTTCCTGATTAAAACCAGAATGTATTTTTTAGAAAAACCTGTTAATTTTTTGTAAATTCATTTTTACTAATACAAGGGGGAAAAAAATAAAAGGGGAGGAGAGAAAGGAATTACGGGGTAGCAAGAAATGTCCGAAAGAACATATAACTGAAGGTGTAATTTAAACCTATATAAATATCAACACTTTAAGTGTGAATAATAAAACCCAGCTTGGCAACTAAGATTTGCTTCAGAAAAGATGGAGCGAGTTGTTTGCTGCTTTGGCTGATATGATTAGAACAATGTACTTAGCAGTTTTTATATTGAAGATTAGGTTGAGTATAAATATGTATGGTATTATAATTTCCTAGTTCTGTTTCAAAGTCTGCTGAAATTTGCTTGGTTCTTTTTTACATACATCACCAATATTTATTTTCTTGGTTTGAATGATAAATATTTGCAGAAGTGCTGTAATCTTTTAAAAATATTATTGTTTTCAAAACAACCACTTGAAAAGTTTGTATAATGGACTTGAGTAAATAACAGGACTGTCTCTCTCTGTGATGCTCTTTCCATAAGTGAAATTCATACAATTAAATTTGTGATTAGAAAGTCAAAGTATGCTACTTGAAATAAGCTCAGAGATGTACATCAGAAATATTATCTGCATCCCATTTTCATTTTACTGTTATCTCCTTTTGTGTTGCATTTGTACTTAGCTAAGTTAATAAGCATATATGAACGACGTCACCTTTTCATGTTTTCAGAACTAATTGCATTTTCCAAATATATTTTAATCTAAAAAACCTTTTACTGCTTATTTCCATAGTACAACTTCTAAATCTAATACACCACTGGAGTCAGACACGAGGTAGCTGACACAGTGTTTGAGCTGGTACTGCAGCTCCTGATTTCCTAAGGATAAATGTGATTGCTCAAATATAAGTATTTTAGACCACAATGACAGCTGTGGAAATTAAACATAGCCAGGGAAATCTATTTTCTGTCTAGCTAAGTAAAGGAGGGGACAGATGAAAAAGTCCCCTGGGTGAATGAGTTCCTATGAACAATGATGAATCTTTTAATTTTTATATATTGATTTAATTGTATTCAAGAAAAGAAAAGAGGAGGAAAAAAAAAAAGTCCAACTTGGGTTTTTTTTTACATGCTCTTTATATTCAAATTTATAATATAAAAGTGAAAAATTTAGGTTATCATCCCTGGGCCATATTGTAGAACACATTGCAAACACTTCTCTAAACATAGGGAAAATTTAGGATAGTTTCCAGAAGGTTGCAATGGCATCCAAATGGAATAGGCTTTAAAATCCTATGAAAATGTAGGGAATGGGAAGAGAAGAGGTATTTCAAATTTCCTGGGAACTTTTGTTGCCCTAATTTATTATGAACAGCGTCCTGCTTTCAGAGTCTTCAGTAATATTAAGCATCACCTGATCCTGCTTTCAAATATCTTGATATGGTGAGTCTTGAACAAAGTTTCTCGTTTGTTTTTTTTAAGCACAAATTTCACCACCTGCTTCAGAGGCTGCTTTAATGCAGAGAAGTGCAGGATTTCCATTTATAGGCTATGTAGCTGGTTTGCACTGAGAAATAAGCAGAGACACACTGTCCTGCCAAGAGGTAAACCTTTCAGTCATGTTCATCACAATTTTCTTTTTTTCCCTGAAGTATGTTCCTGGCTTCTGGAGGATTAATTTTCCCTTCCAGCATCTCCTCAGTGTCTACCTACATCTTCACCAAACTGCTCAGTCCTGACCACTGGTTTGAGTCCACTATTTGCACTTAGAGACTCTAAGGCTCTGCCTTTTCAGGTGGTTCTTCCAGTTAAGGCTTGGAGCACTTGAGCATGCGGTTGTTAATAAGCTTACACAGCTTCTCTCTGGGCCAATTCTTTCTTGTTTCCACGGCAACTTCTTAAGTACCTCCATCTAGCAAAGTATGCTTTGTAGCAGTTCTATTAGTGATCAGCTATTAGAAATAATGTAGTAGTCTTTTTCATAAACTGTACGAGTCACTGGGTGTTTTTGTTTGGGCTGAAGAGTCAAAATAAGTTCTGGAATGCTCAGTTGTTGCATCTTTTGTGACTTTTTTCTTACTTTTCTTACTTGTTTTTGCTGAGGTGGGGGAATTAATGTAGGTTGTAGCTCAGAAGTGAGACCATGGGTTATTATTTGTGTATTTTAAAAAATCGTTATATTATGACCCTTAAAATATATAGGCTTTTTTTGGAGGGAAGAAAGCTCTCAAAGTTTATTGCAAAGTAAATGGTTAAAACGGAGCTGCAGTTACTTGAAAGAGACAAATATACATTCATTATTTCCTGAGTATGTTGTTTTTATGGGAAAGCAAAGGAAGCAATGGCTGGGTGTCATTAAGGAGTAGCTAGTGGAAAGCGGTGAAATGAGCAATGAGACTTGTAAAGTGTCATGAAAACTGAAACACCAGGGTACAAAGTACCGCTTATCCTCACAGATATGGATACCATATGGCAACTTGAAGGGAAATGGAGAGTAGGAGACAAGAATCCTATTACTCCTCACACTTTCATTTGCTTGCTATTTGCTTTGTGCAAACGACTAAAAGTTGTGCATGAACCTTCTCTTGGCACAGTGTTTATTGACAAGACACCTGCTTCCCTGTCATGCTCCTTGAAGTTACTTTGGTGTCACTTCTGCTTTGGCACTTCTGATTGTAATTTTATTGTTTTTCTAATAGTTCTAGAATAATCCTTTCTTGACTGCTCCTAGGTTGAAATCTATATTCATATTCCGGTATGATAAGCCTTTCTTCTCTTACAGGATTTCACTTATTTTCCTTAAAGGCAATCTGCTATGATTGTGTTACTGCTGTCCCTGAAATCTCTGCCTTCTCTCTTTCCTCTGCAAGTTACCATTCCTGGGCAACTCTCCATATCTCTTACATATCTTTGGAATCAGATGGACTGGTTGAGAGTTCTTTTAATAGCAGACATTGAAAGGATTTGCTTTCTGGAAAGACAGTTATGTGGTCCATGTGCCTTTGAAATGATACATAGGAGGAGAGACTGTCAGCTCTGTGGGGGCTACTACAGCTGTGAAAAGCTTTGTCACCTCCTCAGCTGCTTCCTCCACCTCATAAACTACGCACCTATCTGCTGGCCAGAGTTTTCTTCACTTAAAACTGTTTGGTGTTTCTATTTCTCTGAAATTAACAGATCTTCCTTAAAGGTTGCTGATATTCAGTACACTCACCTACCCTGTCACAGTTGTTCAAAACATCAATTCTAGCATGTTTCAGCCTTGTTCTTCTGACTTCAGTGTTTGTGAAACTTTACTTGCAAATGTTGTTGTCTGATGGTGTCCCCCAGTGTTAACAATTGTAAACACCAAAGCAAGCCTGTACAACATGCAAAACCAGAGAGAGTATACTTACCTGCTCTCTTTCCTTTTACTTACATTGATATTTTCCCCTATTTTGCCTCACACCATCTGGGGCATCTGTTAATGTCTTTGATTTTGCCCACACCTAAAGCTGTGGAAATGAGCACGTTTTTGCTTGTGTTACAGCCAGGTAATGTGACTGTATGGGCAGGTGCTTTTGTCACAGTGATGGGTGCTATATCAAGAGAGAACAAGAAAAGCTGCACAGAAAGGTTGTCTGAGAAGGCAAGAAAACTGCAGTATTTAACAGATGATGTTATAAAGGGAGCCTCTGATGCCTACATTTTATGCTTTGTGCGTTGTAATTCTCAAAATAAATGCTCTTCTGTGTTATATCAGGCTGTTGTGGGCATGTAGTGGTGAAATTACAAATAATAAATTACCATTACTGAAGCTATATAACCTTCTAAACTTAGCACCACAAAGAAATGTTATTTAGTGGTTCTCTGCTTTGGAGTTTAGTGCAAATATTTGAACTTACCAGTGGTCTAGGGAAGCTGGCATTTTAGTAAGTATTTCAAAGTTACAAAGATTACCATTGCACCACTATAATGATTTTGTAATGCTTTTCTCAACACTAGCCTATTTGTGGGGAAGAAATGTCCAAAGGACATCCTGGCTTCTCTAAAGAAGTGCTCAGTATGACACAGCATTAAGGGAGAGCCTCAACTCGATATATTCTCAATTTCAGAAACAGGGAAAAATTGAAATATGAAGCTATTCCCACTAGAAATGTTGTAAATCTTACCAAATATAAGCTTTCCTCTTCAACATACATCAAAGGCATAAAACTTGGGAGATTAAAATATGTTTTTAATCTTGGTTTGATGAACAAAACTTTCACTGTAATATTTATTATGAGCGACTCTACTTGTGTTGCCTCTTCCCTTTGTTCTGTTTATATATGACTTCCTTTCTTCCAAAAAAAGTAGGAAGTATCACTTTCACAAAGCTGAGGGATATTGCAGTGGTTTGTTCATTTAAGCTGAATTGTTGGCCCACGTGGCAGACACGAACTTTTCTTTTATTGTCCTGGGTCCCAGAGGAAGAGCAATGCTTTCTGATGGCTTCCCATGAATGCCTTTCATTTGTGGAGGAGTTTCAGTGGCTTATGCTGACTGTACAAAGATCAAACAGGCAGGAAAATTGTGGTTTTGAGAATCTTAGCCAAGATTTTTGTTATTTTCCCTGAAGTTTTTCTTCTATAACCCTTTTTTTTAATGACAATATTAGAGCAATTAGTTGAAGTTGGTGATGGAAAAAAAGCTCATTCTATCATTTTCTCTTTAAAATTTAAGTTGGGGTTTGGGTTTTTTTTGGTTATTAGAAAATTTGCAGGCATGTAGAGAGAAAACACTAACCGTAATTGCAGTCTGTCTTTGTTGCATTTGGAATCAATGGTATCCAAAATTACTCCTACAAAAGATATGTTGTGGCTCTTTGGTCCTGCAGCTGGATCTATCCTGGGATGTTGTGCCTGCAGAGTTTTGCTGAAATCACCCAGCTTTTTTTTTGCCTGGGCACAAAGGTCTGTCAAACATATTTGACAATGGGATTTGACCTGTTGGGAGTCTCTTTTGATTTAAGAACAGTTGTTTTTTTCTAAACAGCTTTTCTTAGCAGTTCTTCATAAAGATTTCCTTTTTGCTTAGCTGTTAGTGAACTGATTTCCCTGGGAAGAGATGTGCAGACCGCAACATCTTTTTCACAGCAGCAATGGCATGTTTTGCCAGCAATGCACCATTTTCGTTGTGTTACTCATAAAAACTCATGTTTGTCATAGAAATTCACTTTTTGTTGAAGGATTATTTTAATAAAACTAAAGTGGCTTAAGTTTCTGAGGTAAAACAGCATCTTTAGAGGTTAGATGTAGCTGAAACTTGAACAGCTGTACAACATGCATCCTAGATTGTTTTTAATTGTCTTCCCTTTCTCTAACAGCAGTAATTCTTGTTTATATTGTCAAGAATCTTTCCACTGAGCACAAGCTCACCATACTTTAAGGTCACATGCTTAACCCCACTGCACGGTTACAATGTAAATGGGCCCCCTTTGTTTTCATTAATGTGTGAGGGGTGGGCACAAGGCAAGGCTGTTCACAAGGCTTAAATTCTAAAACTGGCTTAAAGAAAGCATATTTTGTCTCCATACCACAGTTGTTTAGCATTACTCTTGTGCATCCAACCAACTGCCAGTTTGGCAATGAATTTTTGTGTGTCATTTTGTTCTTTTGACCTGTGGTACTTTTTTCTTTCTTTCTTTTTCAACTGGGCTAATGGATTCACCTCAAATAATACAAAACAAAGCTTTTCCTCTTTCCTTTACTAATATCCTAGAAGTAGTAAACAAAGCTGGAACTGCTTTTTTTTCCATCCAAAACACTTTACGTGACATTCTACCAATTGCCTCTTGTGTGCTGATATAGACTTTAAGACTTAAAGTCAGATTAAATTAGGATGCGCAGTGCTTTTAATCAGGTTAAAAATGAATAAAATATAGCCTTTAAAAGTGGCTTTAGGGGTTTTAAGCAAATATTACACCTTTCTACCTGTAGTCATTGAGTATGGAGGAAAAATACTGTTGAAATCTTTAGAGTTATTTTGGTTTTGATTATATAGAATTGGCCCTGAGTCCCGAGATTTTAGATTATTTCAACCCCAGTGCTGGCTGGCATCTGTGGTTGTTTTTGTAGGCCAAAAAAGTTGAAGTCATGCTCTTAAGTAAGTGCTGCACTGTGTCAAAAATCGAGCCCTTTTTTGGGGATATCTCTGTTCCAGGTTGTTTGCTTTTTTATTATTTGGTTTTAATATTAGACCATTACTACTATTTGGTTCATGTTTGGTTTATGAGACCAGCACATGAAAAGGGTATTTACACGTGGCTGTGATCCATCTAGTGTGATGAATCTGATCCAAGAGGGTTGGATGGAACATGTTCTATGTGTGTATATAATATGTGCTTATCAAAGCACAACACTCTTCTGAATACAGCAAGTTGTAGCTTAGTAGGAATAGCACTTGCTTGGTTTTCAAACTCTCTTAACCAAGGTAGAAAACCAGGTTTTGTTTGCCAGCTTGCAGTAGAGACAAAAACAAGGACTTTCCTGAGGAGAAAACTCTTCACTGTGAACTTCTGTTCATAGTGTTTGGTTGCTGTATTGTAAAACTGAAATGTTGTGACATGTTTTCACAAACTCTATGCTTGTAGGCTTTGGATACATTTTGTATTTTGTTTTAATTTTCTTACAATTAATCTAAAATTTCTGCATTCTTCTATATAGACATTACATAGAGAGCAGCTTACTATGTCTGGTGATCTCTCCAGTATGAAAATAACTGCTTTGACTAGTCAAAGAAGTTTAAACAGGATGACATCTGCCGACATTGAAAGACTATTTAACACTCAAGAACATAATGATAGCTTGATATTAGAGTAGTTCTGTCTGTTAAGAAGTACTTAAGGAACATTTTTATGAGGCAGAAATAACAAATGCATGGCATTTTAGGGCTGCAAATAAGCAGTAGAACAAATGTAAGTCACTCTTATTGACAAGAGGTGTTGATGAGTATGAAAAAACAATCAAATATTATTAAAAGGCAGTCTGTATCCTAATGAAAATGTTTTAGTTTATTTTTTCCTAAACTAATCTAAATTTACCCCTGAAAAAGATAGCATCACTAAAAAGTTTGCATTATAACATCTTAAATACAAATTTAAAAAGGAAGAAAACCCCACAAAAACAAATTCCCTAATCCAAATATTGAAGAGAGAGACCAGGGATTTTTATAAAATGTGTTTTCCCTCTTTAAAAAGAGAACTATTTATATATGCAGCAGATGAGTAATTTGGATGATTTGTAAGTCACTCTTATTGACAAGAGGTGTTGACATAGTTCACATAGACTCTCTTATGTGTGGACTCTGAATGCTGCAAAGTGTGATTTGCCCTGTAGTGTCATGTTAAAGCAGAATGTGAAGCAGATAGTAACATTACATGGGGATGTAGAGCTCTGGTATAGCTCACCATGATCTATCTTCAAGGACAGAAGTTTTTATGTGAGAGAACACAGGTCAACCCTACTTTGTTAATTGCTATTTTTCATTTCTGCAGCAACCCAGGAGATCCCAAAGCTTCCTTTCTCAGAGTAGTGGAGATCATCTCCATTGTGGCATGTGCTCACTACATGCCTGTGTGTCTTGGTAAGGATGCTTGGCCAGTTTGTTAATACATGCTTGACATGGCTTTACTTTTTACTAGTGAATTAACTGGTCCTTCTCCAAGAGTGCGGAGATGATTAGTCAGCCACCTTTGACCTGTCTCTCATGTTGGACTTTGCAGCTGAACTTGAGAACCCATATCTTATTTCAGGCACCTACAGAAGGAGCCATGAAGGAAGGGAGAGGCAGAAGCTGTGGAAGTCTGAGTGCGGCGTGTCACGCTGTTGTTACAGGGTGTCACAGAGTAGCTGTGCTTTCTGTTTACCAATCGCGTGGTTTGTGAGCACGTGATGCAAATGCCACATCTGTTGAATTGCCAGAATCTTTAACACTACTTTTGTTTCAGAGAATAATTGAAGTGCATGTATTCAGTGATCTGTTGATCAGGGTGTTGGTGGTTTTCTTTGTTAGGGACATGACTTCTGATAGAAGTTTATTTTCCCTGATGGAATTTTATGTCATCAAGGAAAGATGGTCTAGATAATAATTTTGATAACTGAAGTGTTCAGATAGTTGGCCATTCAAGCTTTAAGTTCTTTCCCTGGTGTTAATCTATAGACAATTGAATGCTTGTGGAAAGTGAATATGGCAAATTGATACAATTTAGGACTTAATCAGACTCTAAATAAAAGTATTTCTGGAATAAGTGTTTCTAAGGCACTAGTAGGTACAGAAAGTAAATTTTAAAATTTTGTTGACTGATTTATTTTGCCCCAAGCTACTTCCTTATTCTTTCCTTGTGTGTACTTTTAGTTGTTGGATTAGTTGATAACATTCCTTTAAGGATGAAAAAGGAACCTTTTTTTTTCCTCCTGAAGAGATAAACTAATTACTGAGTGGTTGCTTCCCAAGTGTGTGAAAGAGAGCAAAAATACTTACCCAAAATCAAGTGAAAACAAGCCTATATGGGATATTAGGAAATGTTAATGGAAGAAAAGTGGTACTTTTGTAGTATGAACTACTAACGTGTTATTTGTCATATCCATATATCTGTAATGTTAGATCTCTGATGAAAGGAAAACATGGACAGCATCCAAACCTGAAGTCCAGGAAGTGCCATCTACAGCGTGGCCTTTTACTGGAACACAACTCTATCAAAACAAAATAATCAATAACTGGCTGCAGGTTTGTGTTAGCAGGTTTATAAAGTGTAGGTGTTGCAGATATATTACATTCAGAAGAACACTAAGTAGCGAGAAATGCTGCCGAGTTCCTGGCATGATGGAAGTAGGAAACTGGTGTCACAAGAGCATGAGGAGTTCTGTGGGAAGTGACCTGTCCTGGGAAGGGGTGGGGTTCTGCCTGTGTGTACCATGGATTCAAGCTCCAGCTCCATGATGTCATCCTGCAATAAAGAAGGACATGACAAAACAGGAGTGCTGTCTGTGGTATTCCCTGGCCTGTGGGCATCTGTATGAAGGCTATGCAGGCATACAAAAAGAGGATTAGGCAGAGTTTGCTTTCTGGTTAATTAACTTTTATTTAGGAGGGAGGGTTGTTTTTGTTCTGGGAAAAGTGTAACTTTCTTTTGAGCCTGCAGGTTTGTAAGCTTGGCAGATGTATTAATTATAGTAAAGCATTACTTTAGTTAGCATTGTAGGGGTACCTGTACTACTGAATTAATTTTGCAATTAACTTTTTTCTTTAAAATGCAAAACTATTGTTGCCTGTGTGTACTGGAAAGGCATATTCCTCTTTGTTATTCATAAAGGGAAATCAGTGTCCATATATAGGTGGCATTGCAGGATTATGTAGCTTTGTTCTGTTGTCAGGATGACGTGGAAAACTTTGTTCCTAAACATGTTCTGAATACGACAGAAATAATTAGGAATTGCCTGTCCCCTCAGAAGGGATCTCTATTTACTGTAAGTACTACATCCAGAATACTGACTACGTATTATGAGTGACTCATGAGAGCTAAATCAGTAAATTCTCGGTATGTTCTCCTTTGTCAGCACCCCATTTTTAAAATTTGCTGTTATATGGCATTTGTTTGTATGCTTACACTGCACACCCCCCGTGGCAAGTCATCACCATTTGCATGGCCTGTATAGGAAGTGCCTAGCACATGTGTTTATGTAAAAATTCCGTTGTACTATAACAGAACTGGAGGAGGGTAAGGCAGTGAAATCAGATTTGCCTACTTTTCAGTTGAGGAACAAGCATCACAGCTTGCAAATTTTATTTCCAAATGCTTTTTTAATCATCAACCTCTAGTAGTGGGTGGTGGTGTCCATGCTGCTTGACAATGCCATATTCTGCATACATTAAATAACATCAGCTTCCTGTGCTCTAAATTATTTTTGTCTCTCTTTTGTCATGACAGCTAATATTACTACTGCACTTACACAATTAGGAATTTTAAGTTCAAATAAAGGTGTGCCATAGTGTCACTGTGGTAATGAAGCTGTTACTTGAGCCACATGTGACAAAACTTAATTTTTGAAACAACGTGGGGAGAATCTTATTCTCCAGGGAATATCTGCAGACCTGGTGCATTTATAATACTGTGAGGATGATAAAGGCATTGAAACGCGTATGTCATTCAAAGATATGATTCAGCTTTATGTGGTTATCTTGCATATGTACTGAATTGCTATTCTGCTATGGCATGTGTCTTAGACAAAGCATGCCCACAGGCACTTCTGGACATAAGTGGCTTGCTATTTCATTTGATTGTGACTTGCAGCTTCTTCATCCTGCAGTGTTTAATCCATTCTGTAACTTGGCTTTTTGTGTTTTGAATTATTTCAGTAAAACTAATGACATTGGGAATACAGCCCAAATTATTGCACAGCTGTATTTTTACTAGATATTGTGTTAAAAAGTATTGTGGCTAAGGCACTAAGTGGCCTGATGGCAACAGGTGGTGGCTTCAGTGATGGGAGGAAAATGGTGTTCTAGGCTACCAAGATGTGCTTTCCAAGGAAATCAGTGAAATGACATGTAACTAAACACTAAACGATAGTCACAAATAAAAATGCAATTATTAATTCAGAATCAAGCACTCACTGTGTTCCATCTTTCTTAATATTTTGAGGATGGTTAGAAGTAATTTTTCCTGTGACCTATAATATTAGATTTAGTGGTTCTAGTCTGTATTTTGAGCACTACCAGGGCCAGATGTATAGTTTGGAGATTTTGGTACAAGTCTGTATCTATAAATACGTAAAGATAAACTTGTATGTAGCTTAGCATATTAGGGCTTAAGTATAAATTAGATGAGTCAAAGCAAAGTCTTGTTTACATGGAGAATTATTTCATGAAAATCAATAAAATTATATGAGTATTTAATTCAAGCCAGTGTTCATTTCAGTGTTTATTAAGATGGTATTACCTACTTCTGGCTTTGAAGCCCATAATTTTTTCCTCTCCTCCCTCCACCAAATTAGTAATAAGACTTGCTTAAGTTAATTTTGATATGCTAAGAAAACTATAGGGTATTATTTTGCGTTCCTCTGAACACCTCAGATCACTTATTGTGGGATTCTTCAGTGCTTATTAGACCTGTCTGCTGGGGAAGTGAACTTGTGCAGGTTGTACTTGGCATGATTCAGTATTGCAAAGTGTAAGCCATCCAGAGTGCACATTAGTGAGGTGGGTCTTGGATTGCAGCTTAGCTGAACTGATTTCAGCAACAGTAAATAACCACTGAAGCATACACTGCTGTGCAGTCCTTCAGAACTGAAGTGTTCAGCCTAACTACTGTTTGCATGTGACTAAAATGGGAAAAGGGAGGTGTATACAAAGGAGTGAATTATAACAAAGAGCACTTTCTGCTTCAGTTCTTGTTCAGAAAACATATGTTCAGCCATGCAGGCAACAGTTGGGGTAAAGACACTGTAGGTTTGGAAACAAAAGGCGTGTTCTTTTCTTGCATTCACAATGTTTTCAAACATATTCACTTGTTAGGAACTAGCCTGTCAGCTGGATCTTCTTGCAAGCGTGATTTCTTTTTCCTGACTTCTTTCAAAAGCTTTTTCCCCACAATGTTTTACACTTCATATAATCCAGTATGCATGGTAGGCCTGCTTTAGTCTTTGTGCTATTGATGATTCAGAGGTGGAGGGGCCTTGCTCTGGGAGAATGTGGCTGAAGAGTAACCTTTCACTCACCCATACATCTGAAGATGCTAAGCCACTCTTCTTCCAAATAACTTGAATTAGTTGCTCTTTCTTGATGAGGTGGTTTATACTTCACCTTTAGAACACTGCCAAACTGATTAGTGCTACAAAAATATTTTGAAAGTGTTGGTCATTATAGGGTTGTTTTTTTCTTTTTAGTAAGTATTGAAAATCTTCCAGCTGCCTAACACAATTGCATTGATTCATCCAGTAAAAAAGATTTTTCTTTCTCCATGGGAAATTATTTCCACTTTGTCATGCCAGAGTAACCAACAATTACTTGGTTATTACTTCTGTTCAGATTCCTTTTTCCTAAATATATGGTTCAAGACTCTAGTATAAATACCCTTATGTAGGCATGAAGGTAATAGTTATTTCCAAATAACCTCTGCCTGGTTTAATTTATGACCTTTAAACTCAGATGGCTAGAAAATGTACTGTTTCAGCTCCACAGGTATAGTTAAATGGTGTGACTTTCTAGTGTAGACAAGTCCTAAAGTTTTTTTTGGAAATGTCTAAGTGATCTACTCTCTGTAGGCTTTTCTAGGGTGAACTACTCATCTGTCAAGTCAGGTATTCATTCTTTGTTGTCAGCTGTGAATATCTCAAAGAGAAGAAGGGCTCCCTATGTATAAATGCACGTAGACTTGCATCTGGAGCTTAAGCGTATGTCTGACTTTCAGCATTCTACTTTATAACTGGGTTATGTACCTGCTTAGATTAGATGTGCACCATTGAATATAATGGTAGAGGTATAATCCTCACAGGAATGGTTTTATACCTGAAACTTGAGCCTCCTTTCCTTTTAATCTAAAAAAAAAAATATAAACGTTTTGCATCTTTAATAAAAATCTTTTTCTTTATATTATTGAGTCAATAATATTTGACTCAAACTGTTTTGATGTTGGAAATGCTCTGTCAATAACCAGAATGGCTATGGAGTTTTATGTTGGCTTGTGGATTATTCATGTATTCTGTTATTCATAGGGTTAGCTGAATTCAGTAGCCTGGGAAATTACCACTGAGGAATGTCCAATGATTAGGATTTCCCACATAAGGCCCTTCAGACCATGAGGGTCATTTAGACAACTAGAAAATCCACAGACAAGAAAACTTCATGTAAATATTTTCTGATGGAAGGTGCCAGCAAATACATTCTTGCCAACACATGTCAAAACTGCCAGAAGAACAGTGAGGATGGGGATTAACTTTTTAGCACTGTCATCTTAAGAGCCTTGACAGGGAAACATTATTTAAATGTTTTTCTTTGACTGCATGTGACTGAAAAGATGTTAACGGTAGATAAAACTAATATAAAGCAGTTAATGATACTGACATATATTCCAAGTCTGCACCTTTTCCTTTTCACTGAGCTCTGTTTCAGACATCCCTGAGACAACTCTAGCTTTAAAATAAATTGTCCTTCCTTCTGAAATGAAATTTGATGATTTGTCTGCAGTCTGATAAAAGAAAGCACATGCTAGTATATTGCTTCTTTTCAGGAATTTTTTGTTTTGTTTTATAGGCTCTTTAAAAGAAATTATGTTTTAGATGTTGCAGTGACTTACCTGACTCTCAGGAAGAAAACAGTTAATAATAATTTCTTTCCTTTCAGCTCCCATGAGCCTACCTCATTGTACAGTTTGCATATAACAGCTAGTAAGAGTAGAATGTACTGAACCTTAAACAAATCTATTAGGATCACCATGGCAAGAAACTGGGAAAATGGCAGGAAAAAGGAACAATGATTTTGTAAACCCTCCAAAGGTCAGAAAAAGGCTTTCAGTAAGTATGCAGAGGCTAGAAATCAAATCCCATTTCCTATCATAAGAAACCAGTTGTTTTAGCAGCAGTGGTTAATGTACTGTATGTGAAAGATTTAAGACTAGTTGGAAAGCTTTGCTTCTGTTTTATTAGGCTGCTATTGAAAAGCCAACAGCATAACTTCAACTAGGTGCTTTGAGATTTCTTAATGGGCTGTCAAGGCCAAGACACCAGGTCTGTGCTATACTAGCTCTTTCCTGTACATTAAAACAACAGGGGCCAAATGATCATATACAGAAGTATGAATTACTTGATGCTTTCTCTGTTCCATATGGTCAGCCATGTCTTTGGCAATTAATCATGTACGGAATCAGTTGAGTGCTCTCTGAAGCATTGAAGTCAACATTTAGTTGTACCTGTGCCAGGGGGGGCAGTGGGGGTTGTGAGCGTAAAATAGCAGGATGAAGAGCTGCTGGCGCCGAAGCCAGAGCAGCTGGCTTCTATAAACAACACTTTTTTCCTCTTTATTTTTTTTTTAACTTTCTTTGACAAACATGAGCCATTTTTCAATATCATCCAAAACATGAGGGTTGCTGAGTGAAACTGTGATATCTGGCATAGTGGATTAATAAACAAAAGGCAGAGAAATGGGTTTAATGTATCCAAATTACTGGGTGATAACTTAAACCATACTAGCTGCTTCCACCATATCAATGAAAATGGGTGTGTTTGCTCATATTTTAAGGAAAGATATTAAAAGTAAAGAAGAAATGAGCAGTGGTTTGTAAGCAATTACTAGCTTTTTTATTGCATAGAACTTATGACATGTTAAATTAACATGGTTTAATAGATTTCAGGTTTTGAGGCTTTTTTCCCTTTTCAAAGGTACAGTGTTGTAGTTTTACAGAATTTAATCAGGATATTTTTTGCCCTAGGAGCAAAATAAAGTCACAGATATAACAAGGAAGGCACAGAATTACATTCAAAGTTGTAGCTCTGCTTACAGATTTTAAACTTTCTATTTTTCCTTTCTGTATTAGTTATTGATTATTGAGAGGTGACTGCTATATTAAAGTAGAAGTGGTTAGTAAAGACTCAGAAGCTTATTCTGTTTAAACTGGTGGTGAGTAAATTAAATCTTAACTCAGAGTGAAAAATCTGATTTGTTGACCCAATAAAGTGGGACCAAGAGACAAACTGTCCCAAGTGCCACTTTAGTTCAGACTGAAGGCTAATTTGTTTGACAGAATACTAGGCTTCATGTCTCCAGCTATACAACATTTCTTAGCTTAAGTCTGGCTTCTCAAGAGGTCTATATTGAAGGAAGGAAAAACTCGCTTTAAAAGACTAAAAATGTACTGGTGAGTGCTGTGGGGTGTTTAAAGGTCAGGGGTTTCTTTGGCTTGTTTGTAAGCTTGTCATGGTATTCACCCAGGATGCATACATTTAAGTAGGGTAGTGGCCTATTGATGTTGAAACTAGTTTCTTCTGCTGTGTATCTAAGAAAAAAAAAACCAACAAACTGCAAATCCTGTTACAATACCTTGCTTAGCTTTGTTGACACTCCTAAGAGGTATCTAATTTTGAGTCTGTATCCTGGGTGAATAGTAAGACTTGATTATAACAATATTTATTCAGTTGGTGTCACTGATATGTTGTGTCAGTGGGAACAAGAGGAGTATGATACTGGTCTCTTAAAATTGTGTCCTAGTACCTTTCTTTCTTACATAATAAGAGAAGATGCTCTGATGGCTGTTGCCTGATTTGTCAGGAGAGCACTTCACTTAGTTCTGCTGCTGTACCAGGAGGAAGGTAGAGGGTTGAAAGTCCTAAATGCTATCTATGTAGTAGGCTATAGAAGGCTGAATTGACAACTGATACATACTTGTCTGTATATAATGCGTATGTATGTGTATACATAAATATACAGCTTTAGGCTTTTTTTGAGAGGTGGCTTGTATGTTTGTTTTTAAGACCCTTCTATTTGGGATTTACTAATAAATGCCCTAAATACATCAATAGATCTGTAAGGAGAACTGGGGTTTTGCTGAGAATATTAACAGTACTACTTATTAAAGAGACATACTGGCCAATGAGACAAGAAGTCACTTCCCTCAAGTGATAACCGATTTGTGTAATCTCGTTGCTTAGGTTGTCCAGGATATGTTTTTGCCAGCTCAGGAAGCAGAAGAAAGAAAGTTTCAACAATTTGTAAACATTACCACCCTCCAGAATCTCTGTGAACACAAAGATGAGATAAGACAGGCTGTAGGGCTGGTTACGTTGTTTGTTTATTCTACTGTCTTGCAGTCCCAAGTGTGCTGAAAAACACTGAGTCAGTGTTGAGTCCAGTTCAGAAATGTGAAGGCTTCACTCAGCATTGGGCAAAGAGGGCCTCTGCAGACAATTATCTGTCATTAAAGAAGATTAAAAGAATTGAGACCCAAGGTCGGATTTTCTTTGATGGGATGTGCAACTATAGTGATGTTCAAAAGAAGGTCATTCCTGCCCTTTAGAGCCAGGGTGGTATCAGCTGGGTTTCTGATGGATTTTTATCAGTGTTGATGTGAGGAAATGGCTTTCCCAGCTGATAACATCTTTGACCGAGTTTCTTGAACCCTTGACCTTTATCAGTCAAGGTATATATTGAATCCCCTTCTTAGAAATAAATCCCAAAACAAGTTACATGGCAAAGAAAACTTTCAAAGGAGCATGTTTTGTAATATTATTTTACCTAGAATGCTGCTTTATTTCATAGAGTTTGGGATTTTTATTAAGATTATAAGAATGGCGAGTTATTAAGAAATGCCTCCATAAAAGCTCCTATCAAGCCCTGCACTTGTGCGCAGGGTAATCTTACTGCCCTCAGCACTTGTAGAAAACAGGTAAATCAGTTAAATTGCCAAGTATTGTTGTTGTATGTTGCTTAATAGTACTATTTCACCCTCTAGGTAGCTGCAACTGTACTCGCAGGGCTCAGTAAGGAAGCGTTTATGATGTCAGTGTCAAACTATGAGTTTGACATGAGCTCTGTACATCACCACAGAAATGAAAGGTGTTAACAGAAGGTTGGAGCAATAGAATTGTTCTCACAGTAAAAAATTGAATTATGTTCAGTTTCCAGAATTATGATATTACTGTAGATGAAGGGGACTTGAGGTAGTGGAACTCAGAACCAAAGTGGCCCTTTGGTCAGGCCATCAGAATTCCTACAGAAGCATTATGTGACTGTGAATATTTGGAGAAATGGTCACCCATCTTTTCTGTCTGGTAATAGTCTAATAACATCATCTGTTAATCAGATTTGAATCAAAAGTTCTTTAGGAACTATCAGTTCTCCATGCTGTACACTTTGGGAATTACTTTTTTTAAGGCATCTTGATATTTGTTGCTTGCTAATAATTTTACTTTCAGCTTTGAGAGGCATAGCATGATTAAACTTGGGCCTTTTCTGCAGTCTTGGAGAGAAGCAGACTTCACCGTCACCATCACATCATGGATTTCCCTATCCTATTGTAATTAGTAAGGTCATCCAAGGATACTGAAAGGGAAATCTTAGTGTACTGTGACCTTAGCTGTATGGCTACAGTCTTATCCTATAATACAGAGCTAAGTTTTCGTTGTATTGTTGTGTCAAGTTAAAGCCTTAATACGTATATTCTGAATAACAAGGAGTGTAAATTTCTATCAATTAAAGAAAGTGTGTCTTTTCATCTCACATGAGTATGTTCTCACATGCTGAAGCCCTCTATCACATCCTGCTTCAAACTGTGCAGTTGCTGGGTGAAACTGTAAGATCAGGATTGTTGAAATTGGGAGATATTGGAGCTTGTGGAAAAGATGTTGTATGTCAGTGGAAGGGGAAACCCATGTCAGGGAATCCTTATCTGAAAATACTCTGGCTTTTTGTTTGCTTTGTAATGTCAAAGCAGGGTCAAGAATGTGATCTGTACAGACAGAGTTTTGAACATTTTAGATTTTTACAAGAAAATGTTCTTTTTGATGTTTAAGTCCCATATGACGGGTTAATGCCTGTTGGTAGGCCAACTGATAAAGCTGGGAGATGGAGAGGAAGGTGTTTTTTTGTCATCTGATGTTGCTCTAGTGCAATTATATTCTGTTTCTGTGAACCCTGTCATGCTTGTGTCTTGGAACCACCATGCTGGTAGCAGTATTACCACTACTTTGCATAGCTTAAGAAGTGTATAATCTGCATATTATTCGTTCTTGTGGAAAACCCCCCCAACCCTGTGAGATCAAGGATAGATCTTCCTGTTTTCACAAACTGAAGGTAATAACAAGTGTTAATCTCACAAAATCCCCAGAGGAATTTTAGTGGATGTACATTTGGGCAGGACAGAATGAATGTGTATGTGATGTTGCAAGGAAGCCATGTGCCATGTTTTATAGTCATGTTTTTCCTATAAGAGAAGCCATGCTGGAAGTAGGAATTGCAACTCTTGGTGATGTGTATGTTTTTTAAATCTACAACTGCTCAGGTTAGAAATATATTTTTGTGGGGGAAAAAAAAAGGGCTGGGTGTGTGTGTGCAAGGATTCTGTCCATTCAGTCATCCTTCCCACAAGGGTTTATGTACTTCGATACTTTTGCACAACTTGTGACTAAAGGTTAGAACACCAAAAATAATGATGTGAGTATCAGTGGCTGGTTGAGTCACAGGCCAATACAGTATCTTCATTGAAGGAAGAGACCTCAGCACCAACTTGGTTGTGGTTGGACTGCTGCCCATCAAGGCAGCACTGGCTGGTATATGTGTTAGTAGCATGAACATCAGCATGTGCCTTTCCCAGGTTGGCAGACATGGGGAAATGGGAGAGAAGAGGGCAAGTTAGTAGTTGAAGGCAAAGGTGGAATGAGGGAGTTGGACTTGGCTTGTGGGTGGGTGAAGGACAATAAGATGATCTGTAGTTTTGTGACATCAACATCAGCTGTGGACACAAGATTGGGAAGGCCAGGAACTTCTGGTCTACAGAGACCAAGTGCCATCCTACTCCACAGATTACTTAAATACATTGTGTGTGTGTGTGCATATGTGTATTTTGGCAATTTTAATTTATCCCATAAATGAAAAAAGGTAGAGTTTTACTACTTGTTTATTTGTAAGGTTTTATAGTAAATAGAACATGGGGACATCATCAGAAATTCCTTTCAGAAGGTATAATACAAACAGGTATTTTCTTCTTTAGCTTCACCAAGGGTCAAAGGAGAGGGGAAATTCCCCAAACGAATGCTGTATTGAGAGAAACATATATGATTTGATACAAGAAAATATTTAGAAAATAATTATGTCTCAGGAAAATGAGAGCTAGAATGCACAGTATCTTGTTGTGTTACTTAAGGCAATGAGATTTTAAGGCTTACCTTATATGCCATGTATATTGATTAAATACCAAATATATGGTGGCCATTTCTAACCATCATTTACTGTATTGATTTGTCAGCAGTGGAACTGTAATAAAAAAAGCGATTGATTTACTGTCCTTATTTGCTTATGGGCTTTTTATTAATTTTACACATTGTTTCCTATTTCTAGATTATTATTTTTATGTGGGGTTTTTTTTTCCCTTTAAGACAAGCCTGGTCCTCTCTGAAGTTAGAAAAGAGAAACAAATTGAGGAACAAAGGAATGAAACCATCAGCTGCTTCTTGATAGTCCTTACTGAGCGACAAAAGCTGCGTCAAGTATGGACAGCAAGGTGAGACATTTTTGAAAAATAGTAAGATAATAAAATTACTATGTAACAAATAAGAATAATAAAAATAATATAAAATATACCCCTATAAATCCTCTGGGGGGACAAGTTGACATTTAAAAAAAAAATTCAAAATTTTTACGGTTCAAATAGTATTTTTCATTGGATGGAATAGTCAATGTTTCTGCTTCTGATTTCAGAGTTACTTTGTGGGACAGAATGCTCCCTTACTCAGCTTAAAAATTGCAGTCTATTGATAGCAGTTTGATAGGCAGCATACAAACTTGAGGACTGGTATCACTCACACTTGAGTGGCTTTGCTGTTCCCAATGACTGCAGTGAGTGAACTTGAAACATTTCAGAAGCTTTAGATAAAAAATAAACATTATTACATAGTAGCAATTATTATACAATTTAGAGGCTGTGTTGTATAAAGTTTGTCTTCTATGAGTATGGTCTGCACTAACTACTTAAGACCTCAGAGTGGAAAAGAGCTTCACAAGCTGGGTCTACAATATTGCTTGTATTATCATGTAGTTTGTGGTTCTTCCTTTTTTGAGGAATTGAAGAGATTTTTGTGGGGTTTTGCCTTCCATCACCATGCTTACTAAACAACGCAAACAGTTGGACTACAGTGGAAACAGAGGAAATCACTTCAGGTTTTTCTGAGGAGCACGTGCATCTTTGTCGTGAACCGGAACAGAAAACTTCCTTCCTAGAGATAAGGGAAGGTTAAGCAAATCTAATGAGTGGGGGTGTCATTTTTAGTATTCATTTAGTTTAATAGTTATTCCCTGACATGAGCAGTGATGGGGACTGGTGGCAAGCAGGACTCGCTGAGCAGTCATGCAGGTTGTGGCATTTGTGGCCTTAGCTGCGCTGCTCAGGCTGCAGCCAGAGGCTGGAGCCAGGGTTGCAGTTGTAGATGTCGTCTACAGGCTCAAACGCTCCAGTCCTTGGGTGGGGGTGGGGAGAGGTTCAAGCAGACAAAGTGCAGGCCTCCTTAAAACTAAACACCTGAAAGAAAATTTCAAGAGCATTGTGCCTTGAAAGTTCTGAAATAAAGTGTCCTTTGAGTATTAAATATCCTTAATCCTTTTTCTTTTCATTTGATGTTTTCCATCCCAGTGACCTATCTGAGAGTCTCATCCATATGATCTGCATAAACAGACTGTTACCATACACCTCACTTTGCTTCATCAAAGCTTCAGCTAGATGTCTGGAATGAAGCACTGACTGTGGTAGCCATCAAGCATAGGGTGGTGAAAGTTATAAAACGTCCGCCGTGGTACTAGCAGGGCTGCCCATGTTTTAGAGATCAGTCTATTGTGTACTTTGGAATTACATGAGAAAAATGTGCTTGGACAGGAAATAATTAGCACTTGTCAAAGGGCAGGCAATAGGTTACGGTATTTTACTTTCAACAGGCTATCAGGGGATCAGTTAGATTAGATAATAGAATTTTTTTTTTCCTCTGGAAGTTAAATACAGATGACTCTAATTACCTTACATTGTGCATTAGAGAGCACATTATGAACCATACAACTTCAAGAAATTTGGGTCAATGAAGGGAGAGCAGCTGGCAAAAACTTTACTCTGCATTTGGTCTTTGTAGAGTTGATGTGGACATTCTATTCTTTCATGGGTTTTATGTGTGTCATTGACACCTTAAATTAAATACATGCTGGAAACTGTTGATAAAAAAACTGAGCTTTTTGAAATTTAGCCTTTCTCAGAGAAAGCATGTGAGCTCTTTTGGTATGTCTGTGTATCTACTTGGTTAAAGCATGTCCTTGCATTATTTCCTTTAAGTTATACCTGTGGTTTTGCATATTCTGAAATTACTCTTTAAGTTTTTATCATGGCTTCATAGTTCAAAGCACATGGTAGTGCACTCAGTGTTACAACTCACCATTTCATGTACTTCTGACTTGAGGATGTCATCAGTATCTTAAGTATTTGAGCAGGTTGTCTTAGGATTCAAGTTGTTCTGTGTTGAGTGGTAGTGGTCCAAAATATTCAGGTAGGACTCAGTGAATGTCCTCTAAGTGTTAACAGAAATGGTCCAGAGTTTCTAAAGCCCCAGATTTGTTTATACTGCGTGATAGTGCCTGATGGACAGGTTGTTATAGCTGTTAGAGAGCTGCTCTAGCCCTTTGAACTGACCCCTTCTTGACCTCTGCTTACAGAGGGTCACTGTTCAGCTCATAAAGCAAGGGGAACCTTAGATTCTACTGTAACAAACAGAGGGTAAAGGGAACAGCTGTGAATTTTGGACTAACCATGCAAACCTGTGTAGACTTTTTAGGGTCACTGTATGATAATGAAAATTGTTAGCAAATTATATGGAAATTTAACAGCAATAGTGGGAAAGAGGGGGTGGAGTCTAATGCATTGGGTTTGATAAATGAAGTGTGAAGTTACCCATCTGGCTCTAGACAGCCCTCTTTTTCTCTACCAAAGGGAAACATTTAAAAATAACCATGGTACATCTAGAATCAGTGACCCATACAGAGAGCTGGAATAGATCAAGATTTAATGGTGGCTGTGGAAAAAATCATCATTTGAAAAGTGAGACAAAGGATGAAAAAGTACAGTTCAATATCTGCACCTGATTCATTTTCAAAAAAGGCCTTAATATTTGTAGCCCATTGATGATGCTATTGACTTTTTTTTTTTTTTTACTATTTAACTGGAACCAGAAAAGTTGTCTAGCATAAAGAAACATTTTGGTCAAAAGAAAGTATCTGAATTTCAAGAGAGAATGTTGCACTTTTCCTCATCAGTAAATGCCCAAGAGAATGGCTATTTATAGTATATACTGATAGTATAGTTCAATTAAAATTATTTCATTTCTCCTAATAGAACTTGTGTCATGTTATATTATCTTTAATGCTTTGCATACGAAACTTAATTGCTACTAGTTTTTTGCTATGTTTTTCATATAGATACATTTACTACCATGCTGATTTGTCATCCAGAAATCAACATTAGATTATTTTAAAGGATAATTTTTACCTACATGGCAGTTAAGTGCTATAAAAAAACCATGGCTAGTTAAACCATTACTAAAATAAGTCTATTTAATGTAAAAAATGTATTAAGCCAAAGTTATGTTAATATGATGCAGACTGTCCATATTGGTATATTTCTGAATGAAGTTGCACCACTTCTCTTAGGTAAATTCAAGTCTGTATATAAAAACTGCCAAGATTTGGAGAAAGACGTCATGAAGTAGAAGTTTAATAAGAAAAATAGTTATTTATGCTGGGTGTATTTTCACAATTGTGCTGCTTAGTTGAATTCTGAAATCTTAAATTCTTTGTAAATAATAATGTAATTACAAATTGACATAGTGAAAACGGAATAAACATTCGAAAAATAATTTGGACCTTTGTTATAAGGTCCTTCTTCAACCCATAACGTTTTGTAGATCCCATCACTGTATCTTTAGTTGTTATATTCTTCCATCTTTGCACAACACTTCAAAAAAGAACCTCTTACTCATGGCAAATCATGTAAGTTTCAGGTTTCAAGTCAAACCTGAGCTATAATTCCTTAGCATTTTATTTTTTGCCTTTGTCAAACCTCTTCTTAGATCTCCCAGTTTTGACATGACAATGTGAAGGGATGTATTTTTTTCTAGTTGTGGTGAACATTTTTCATACTGCTGAGATAGTCTTACCTCTGAGCAGTGAAATCTGGATTATCATGTGGATATTTATGTAGGAATTTAAATTATAGGCACACAAGGTGACAATCAAGTCTTAATCTGTGATAACACCGTTAGGTTCCATAGTAAGAAAAACAGTGAAGAATATGAGAATGGAATCCTAATATAGTATGCATCTTAAGTGAGGCAAAACCAGGTAGATTTTTATAAATTTTATTTTATGATTTGAAGAAAAAGGTTTTTTTTCTTATGTCTTGCCTCTTCATACCTTGGAATTTTACATCATATCTAAGCAGGTAATTGATGTAGATTTTGCTCTTTTTCGCTCCTGTAGGAGAAAGTGGTGTTGATGTGAAGAAGGAACTTATTTCCTTCTGTAACTGAAGAAGAGTCCACACATTGAGAAATTAGTCTGGCCTTTGGGAAAGTTGGAGTAGATTTGTCTTTCTGTCACAGACCTTGTGTATTTTCCAGGAACTCCCCAAATTCTAGTTTTTAGATGAGGTGCGGTTATACTTGTTGAGAGACTCATTGACAAATACAGAAATTTTTTACACTCTCACAGGCCTGCCAGATGATAAATATAGGAAATATTGTGAACTCTTCAGAAACTTCTGCAATGGGAACTACACTAGTTCCAAAGATTTAACAGACAAATTGCAGAGGTATCAAAGCTAACACAGAGTGGGGGGAAGTATCTGGGTTGTTTAAAACCTTTGTTGTTGTTTTGTGTAACATTAAAATGACAGATTATTAATTTTTTTTCATGTTGAGGAATTCAGGATCCATGTTTCTGAACTTACTGAGGATCTCTGTACACAGCTGTATCATCTCCAGTGGGTTTTTTGCAACAGTTGTCCTCTCTGGACAATATGTGTATCAGCTGGAATAGATACTCAGTGAGTTAGCAACAAGCATAGACAAAAAAAATTGATTCATCATTTTGGAAATTGCAGGGGGGGGGAGAGGATTGTATTTAGATACTTTGATATTCATAGTGTGTATGTGTGTGTGTAGGTGTGCTCTTTAAAAGAAGAAAATCTGCTAGTGCCCTGTATGAAAGGTAAACAAAGTAAATGTACATCAGTGACTTAGCCAGTAAAGCTGAATACTGTATGTTAATCAGGAAGATGCTTTCAGGCAGGCTGAAAACCAGCCTTGCAGCTTTCAAATGAATGGTAAGAACACTGGTACCCTGATGAAGTTGTCGGGTTTCCTGCTGCAGTTATGCTTAGATATCAGCTGCCTTGATTGGCCTTTGATTTTTCTCCAGTTGCTTATTACCAGACTTCTTTCGCTTCTCCTGACCCATCCTGTTTTCTGCCTCTATCTTTCACCTGTGTTTCTTGTGTTGAGGAGTCTTTGAAGCAGCCAAGCTTGGGATCAATAGGTACAAGCACTCTACAGAACAATGGAAATGCTGCTTGATTAAAAGCTGCTGTTTAACCACTGCTGGTTAACTGTCTTGAAACTGGCTTGACCCCTTTACCCTTGAAAAGACTTGATGTTTACAAGCTGTGGCTACTTACAGAAAATGGTGCTTCTTACCTTGTGATGTCACTATACACACAGCAAACACAGTGTAAAAAATGTTGCTTGGTGTGAGGATTTAAAACAAATGGAATGACAGAGCAGTCTGGTAAAAGTTGCAAAACTTCAGCTCTCTGTGTAGCTTTTGTGTGTGTCATTAGGCACTTTGTAGAAATTGTTTACTCTGAGGGCTTACTCTATAATTTTAGTTTGGTTTTAATGCTGCCCTTCTGAAAACCATAGAGATGCATCATCCAAAACCAAAATAACTGCTAAATCATAAATCTCCCACGATCATGCTTTTCTTCTTGTTATTTTAAATGGCTTTTTCAAAAGATGATTCAGTGACACTTTCAAAACTGACAAGTGGCACAAATACAGTTTTTATTTGTAGTGCAATTAAAGTTTTCAAACCAAAAGAATTTTACTACTCCAGCAGAGTGCATTTGATGATTTTATTTCTTTTTTAGCTAAATTTGTTTGAGGTTTGACTTTGTTTCACCTGGACAGACTTTAAAAGTCATCACGGGTGTCATTTCCTTATTTATGTAAGCTTTCATGATTGCAGTACAAAAAAGAGAGTTAGTGTTATTTTTCCAGTGGTTAAGACAGTGATTTGCTCACTGCCACTGGGAGATCTGAATGCTGGAAATGGAGACTATTGCATCTCCAGGCTGCAGAATTCTGGCGACTGAATAGATCAGAGAAGTGACAAACTTATAATCTGTGGAGACCAAGTGTTAGCCACATCATCAGACAGTTGAACCACAAAGTAGCATTAGCATCAGCTGTCATCATTCCTGTACAAGAGAATGGTGTCTGCCAGAGGTGGGGGAAAAGAAGAGCCAGGAGAATGCAGCGTGGTGTACAGTGCTCTGTAGCCACCCCTATTAGCGGAAGACCTGGTGTTTTAACTAGGGATTAAGTGTGAGTGACCCAGTGAAAGAAAAATTATAATAGATGTCTTTTGCTTCATCCACTGGGGTTTCTTTCTACTGCAATATCAATCCATAGTTTACTTTCTCTTTAGAAAAGTATGCAAATGTCATAGTATGTAAAGTGTCCATAAAAGTACTCATAAGCTTAGTATGAACTAAAACTTTGTCTAGAACTAGACATTTAAAATTAAATTACTCTAAAGATAGAAATCTCTCTTCTGTAAAATAATAGAACTCTCATCCAAAAAAGGACTCTATCATTAAAATACTACCATTATTTTCACAGATTTATCTGTCATAAAGCTGAATTAAATACATTTAATTTGGAGGATCAGTGTTAAGTAATAAGTATATGTTACCAATACAGGAAAACAGAAGGCAACATAAAAGCTTTACCCAGCCAAATGGTGTGCTTATCATGGCATGGCATGAAGCATGGGTGAGCAGATGCTTACATAAGTTCATGACTTTAGTCTTAAATGCTGTCAGCCTTATGTTACTAAAGTTTTTCCACATATATAGAACTTGATGGCTGCAGGGATTGGTAATGAAATACAAAGCCTTTTGTTTTCAGGTCAGCAGTTCAAATATGGTTCAGACAGATAGTGCTAAAGATTATTCCCATTGGGTATCTGTGTTTGTTGGCCTATGTAAAATGCATTGCTTCTCCAGCCCTTGTGGGCAGGTGTGTATATCACATAAAGCAACTGTTGCAGCTGACACTAATTGGTACCCTTGCTGGCATTTTTGGAGTAGCCGAAACTTAAATGGATGTAGAACGTGAGCAGGATGCTCTAAGTGCTCTAAGCAGTCCAGACTGTGGTTGTGATGTGGTGGTAAGCCAATGAATATCATGGCTGACTGTGGGCAAAAAGAGGATGTCAGTCTGTTACCTTGCTCTACAGTTTGCTTGCAGTAAAAGGTGTGGTAATGTACACTGATAACTGGGTGCTGCTGAGAGAGCCATGGTAGATTACTAGACAAGGTCAAGAGCACTGATGAAAGGGAAGTGCAATCTGCTGGTCAGAGACTGGTTTGGAGATGTATCAGCTGATCAGAGAAACTAGGATAAACTGGAGAATAGAATTAGATTTACTTGCTTATTTACACTGCTAATGAGATGTTTTGAGCATCTTGACAGTTTAATTTGGCTCTGTTTATGTTGTCTGAATTTTCAGTGCTTAAAGTATCACTGCTGTGGTATCATTAAATTATAAACTGTGATGATGTTTCAAATAGTTAAAAAAGGAAGTTGTCATTTTGTATGCTTAAGATGCCCTGTGAAAACAGATAACTTGGGAGCCTGTCACATAGCATTTATTGTTTTTATATTCTTTGTATCATTTTGGTGAATGACAGCAGCCCCAAAAGGAAACAGTCCTCAAAGCATATGTAATAGTAGCAGAAGAAAATCCTCCTAGAGTTTTTTAGGCAACTGAGAATGCTTCTAGAGGTGTCCAACACCCCAACTTGGTGTTAATTTACAGTACTTACAGTTCCATATCACTCTATTCTAGACATCATCTCACCTGGGTTGGCAGGTAGCACGCCTGGGTGAGAAGGAAGTTCAGGTAACATCAGTGGACATCAGTGATATAATTAGAAATCAAGAGATAAAATTGAAACAAAAAGATTTAGAAACAGGCTCTTAAAATGCAGGGTTTGTGGAACAAGCTAAGAGAAGGCTACCTAGTATTCATAGAATCATAGAATCATAGAATCTTAGGGGCTGGAAGGGACCTCGAGAGATCATCTAGTCCAACCCCCCTGCCAGAGCAGGGTATTGAAGTAAAAGCAGTAATACTAGGAGGAAAGGAGACTTCTGCGAATTTTAAGAGCTACTACTTCCCCTCTTTCTACAAGGGTAGGCTGAATGGATCCATCAGTTATGCCCATGGATGTGTTGGAGTTCAGTTTAGCTCAGATTTATGCTGCAGGGCATTTTTTGTACATATGTAGGCAATAGTCTTAAAATTTTTATCAGTTATTTTTAGGCAAGTCAACACTTTTCTTATTTTTATTTCATCATATTTATAATGTCAACACTTGGTCTTTGAGTTCTGAAAAACATTCTCATCAGAATTATTTTTGACGACCTAGTAAAGGTGGATTCAAAGAATTCCTCAGGAGATACAAGGTAATCAATGTAGCCACGCCAGCACAGATGACTTGCTAGCTGTACTGCATGTTTATAGTAAGGCATAGAAGGTCTAATTATTTTATATTAGGCCATCCTGACAGCATTTTAGGTATTTGTTGTATTTGGAGATATAGATAATACCAAAATGCAGATGTGTGTGGTTGAGGGGAAGTTGGAGGAGGGAGAAAGAGAAGAGGAAAGGGATTTGAGTGGTAAGATGATGCAGTGTTGGGAGAAAGATTTTAACTGTTTTCCTTGCCTGTAGGTGACACTGTTGCATCATTTATCTGTACATTTTCACATATCTTGTCCAGGGACAAAAAAAAAAAGTTTCATTAAAGTAATTTGAGAGATATTCAAATAAATACATTACACTAATGATTCCTTAAGCCTTGTGTAGAGAGTGTAATCTTAGGCACCAGGTAGATGAATTGCATGTTCTGTTTTCCAAAGATGGCAGCATTTTATAATATTCTTTCTGATTAGCTAGCTCACTAACATTGCATCTTCAGTATTCCCTTGACAGGCAAGATGTTAAAAGGATTGCTCTGCATCTTTTGAAAGACTAATGTAATAAATCAAGATGATAATAGAATTATGAAAAAAAAACCCAACACCTTAATTTGCTGCTAAGTTATGGCAATATAAAGTTAAAATGTTTTTCTTTGCTCCAGTCATATAAATTAATAATGTGTGCCATTAAGTGAAATCTCACAGAGGATTTTTTCTTCTTTGCTGTTAAGTGTGCTGGCTACAGAGAAAATGAAATATTCTATGAGTCTTGAGCAGTCATCTATCTCTAAGCTACAGTGTGCCTGCTGCCAGATGTTCAGGTGCTGCTGCTGCTGCTTTGACATGTATATCTCTTCCAGGCAAAAAACCAATATATACATCAGTCCAGGTGCAAGGTGGCCTTGCCAGCAAACCTGCCTCCTCCTAGCTGTGACACTCATCCACTCCCCATCAGAATGTGTATGTTAGAAGGGGATTGTAATTAACCCCTGGAAAGCATAGGTTTCACTGAAGTGATGCACACAGTAATGATATTGTTAGCTTCCTTAATTTCCAGTTTCACCATCAATTATGCTGTGTGTTTCATCCAGTTGGTGCTACCCTCACAGTGTTAATTATAACCTACAAGACTGTTACAGTTAATTTTATGGCAAGCATATTGTCTCTTCAAGGCTCCACAGCAGCTCATAAATTATCTTGAAGGTAAAATGTAACTTGGGGAACTAGTTATGAAAATTCCATCCATCTCGCTTAGGAGGTGCAGCTGCTACTGTCAGCTGCCTCGCTGCTGCATTGTGAAGGAATTATGGTGGGTCAGGTTTAAGAGGCTAGGCCTGGGCTGTCACTGAGGAGAAAGGCTGTCCTGGCCCTGTCAGACAAGTACCTTCTGCCAGTCCCTTGTGGTTTCACTTTGCAGGCAGTAAAAGGCAGGCAGTGCAGGTGGAGAGTCCCCAAGCTGTCTCTATTCATTACTTTACAGAAACTTGTTTTAGGTAGGCAGGTACGGAGACCTTTTCACTGTTGTCATAATGTTAGGCATCATCTGCAAAGTGCAAGATAGATAACTCTATAAATAACTCCCTGTTCTGTTGGGCTGGGGTAGTGGAGAAGAGATGATTAGCACCCTAGATGCACATGAAATAGCTCGCTGGTTTGTAAAATGACTGCTGGTTTAATTGTAGCAATAGCTTGGTTTGGAAGAGCACATCTGTTCGCTTTTATTTTGCATACACAATACGAGGAGGTGCAATTTCACTGCTAAGTAATTTGTGTTGGAGTTTCACATTAAATAAATTAGCATGACTTTGTAGTGGAATTATTTATGATATCTGTGTGTGTGTGTGTCCTATTTGTTTGCCAAAGGAATTGCAAAGACTTGTTTTCTTAAAAAAAGGGGGGGAAAGAAAGAAAAAGACATTAACCTACTACTCAAAACAATGAGCTTGGCATTCAGTGGCATTTATATATTGGTAGTACAGTTGTGTTATTACTGTAATGCCTTCTATTCTTTATTGTAAAAACACATGACTACAGTAAAAAGATAATGCTTTATTCTGCTGCCTCTTCCTTTAATGTTTTGTATTTCAATACTTTTAAATGCTATCAGGCTTTGGGTGTTCCTTTACAAAGGAACCTAAGTACAAATCAAATTTCCTGAGAGGCTTTTTTTCTTCCAGTATTTTACCTTTTGAAAGAACTGTGCATGCAGTGTTGTTTCCTAACCTCTTGTGGAGCTAGGAGGGCATTTAAGCAGGAACACCAAAAGCTGATACTTCACGCATTTCCGTAGGCAACTGCTGTGCAGAGGTGAATACACAGACCCCTTGTGAATGAGATGATGTTGTGAATTCAATTGAGGAGAAAATGAACAAATGCAATAATGAAAACGAGCAAGGATAATGCATCTAAATATTTATTGTTCATTTGTTTTGACAGTCCTATTCAATTTCAATTTTTTTCGATCGTTCATTATACCGTGAAGAAAAATTGTTCAAAATAATGCTGGCTTTGTAAATTGGACCCTTTATATGTTCGCAAAGTACGAGGAAAAGGCTGATTGGAGAGTTTTTCCCTTGGAATTTACAGTGAATGTGCCTTGTGATATCTTTTAGAGGTCCATTCTTTTCCCAGACTCAACAATACACATTTCGGTGTATTCAAAGAAGAAACTCTTACATTTCAGCTGACCAGAATCCTGTATTTCTGTTTTGTAGGATGGTGGATTAAAGTAGATGTAAAATAATGAGAGAGAGCATAACTTAGGAGTTAGATCCAGACCACACAGTTGTCACAGGCAGACACATTTTAAAGAGTGTTGCTGTTTCTTACTTAACATGACTGTATGTTCTTTTATGTCATCAACACCAGAAGAAAATTAATTTCCAAAATAGCCTCAGTATTAGAGTCATTAGATTCCAAAAAACGTTTGGAAAAAAGAGAGTTTATGGCTGTAGAGTCTTTTTTATGACACACAGAATTTAGATTTTGTCGTAAAAGTAGTAATTTAAAAGAGCACAATCCCAAATGAAATGTTTTAGGTAATTAAGTGCACTATCAGCCAAATTAATTTCTAAGCATAAAAATAATTTTGTAGCTCAAGTGTATGTAAATACAAAGGCATTGAAATCACTGGTTGTTTGTGCAGATCAGTGTTGAAGCTTGGTGCTTCAGAATGTATGAAAAGAAATAATAATTTTGAATACTGTTGTAATAGGACAAACTAGTTTTGAGTTTTCAGCTTGTATGTAGTTAACAGTAAGTTCCAGTAACATGGGAAGATGTCTGTGCATGTTGAATCTTGTGAAATCAATGGGGCACTGCCTGCAGTTGACCATTTGCTCATTCATTTCACCCATGAAAACAAGTTATCAATACTGCTTATGCCTCTTAGTGTACTCTAATCTCATATGTTTTGATGAGAAGCATTTTCTTGCTTTTATTTCACAAAATTCCCATACCTTGCACTGTTATTACTCTGAGATGGAAATTCACTGCCATTTTAGGGCCTTCTTAGCTATTTACTGTTGATGTACCTGATAGCCCTTTTGTCACTTACCTTGGGTGAGAAGTTTAATGCTTTCTGAGCAGGATTGCTGGACTGCTGATGTACTGTGCAGATTTAATTGTGTCATTGAAGTTACCTGATTAAGAAGCAAAAGCTTGATACATATTTGTTTCCTGGCTCAACAGAAACATTAAAGGAGATACTTCCAAGGATGTATGTATTCTCTTTGAAGGAATAAAGCTTGTAACAAATAGAATCAATTATGTGCTTGCATTTTCATATGTTCAAAGGAAGCTGCTTTAAGTCTCTGACTTCTAGCATTAATTTAGGTCCACTTGTCATTAGTCCTTCAGTTTAACTGTCTACACAGAAGTACTTTGTTGAAAAGGCATGTTCTTGGTTTAATAGATTTGAACTATATTTAGGGATTTCTGTCCATGATGTCCTTCTGTAAAAGAAAATCCTCTTGGTCTCTCTTCAGTGTGTTTTGAAACAAAGAAACCAACCAGTCAAAACAAACAAAAAAATCCCCCACAACAAAACCCAAAAACTGATATAAACTTTATATAAAGTATCTACATTTATTAACTACATAGCTTTTTTTCTCACTAGAACCTACAAGCATATGCATTAGTATGCTAACATTGTTGCTGATCTTGGAAAGTGCTGACTGGCCTTTTCTGTGCACTCTTAATTGCTGATATGGAAAATACTAATCCTTCAAATTTTATTATTTTTTATTTTTATCCTACAACTCAAAGCATAAGAAAACCACCTACTGCTAAATACCAAAATAAAAAACTTTCATTTTTATGTTGAAATGTACACCATATTAAAGTGTATCAATTATTATGAGGTGCAGTTGATGATGAATACAAAAAATAATTTTGTTTGCCTGCTCATTTTTTTTGCTCAAAGCCTGACCTTTATTTAAGCATATTATTTTTCTGTGTCACACCAAAAAAAAAAAACAACAACCCTACAAGATTTATTGGCGTTTGCATGGAAAAAATGAAAGGATTTTCATGTTTTGTAAGAAACTTAATACACTCTCACAGATGGCCCAGCTCAGGTGTGATTTTAATTATGAGATAAAACAAAGCCCAACACAGTAGGAAGTAGTCTTAATAAACGGCCTGAAGCTTTTGTCTTCATGTGTCAAAGAGCCTTTTTATTGCGTGATGAAAAAAAATTTTTACTAGCTGTTTCTAAAAAAGCTTGGAAAAAAAAATACAAGGGCTTCCAAAGTTCAGGTGAATTATTTTGGTCAAAGAAAAATAAGAGGTTTTTTTCTGTCTTTTTCTTCCCAATAGGTTTAGGCTTCTGCTGACAAATGATAGAAAAAAATCATTACTAGTAATTAAACCTGCAAGGACACAAATGCATTATTTACAAATAAAACCATCTTCTAATTACATGTTGTCCTTGTTGGTGTATCACATTGGTTAGGAGTAACAAAAACTGAGGATTTGTTAAGCCTGGCTTAAACTGCACTATCAGAAACTAATAATAATTTAAATTCTGCTATGGTATTTGGCCTTCATTATTAAAGCACAGACAGTATGATCATGTTGTTAAATATTACTAATATATTATAATAATGTTGTACTGTCTTTCCCTTAGTGGGGAATTATGAGGACCTCATGTTAGGACCTCAGTGTCCTGACATAGTTAATTATCCATAGATAATGGGTTTTCAGCAGTAGCTGTTCTGAACATCACAACCTCACTGTTAGGGCTTAATAAATATTTGCAGACTCAGGTGCAGAGCACCTATGCACTCCTCTACAGAAGCAAACAGCTGTGGTTTCTTTCCTGAGCCATACATCACATACAGAGTCTCATTTATTGTGGCAAACCTAATGGTGCAAATGGCAAGCTTTATGTCCTGTGTTATACTGTGGTAATATGTTTCTTGCAGATATGCTAA
This sequence comes from Chaetura pelagica, assembly GCF_000747805.2. Lineage (NCBI taxonomy): Eukaryota > Metazoa > Chordata > Aves > Apodiformes > Apodidae > Chaetura > Chaetura pelagica. The sequence goes on along the minus strand of NW_009953205.1, from coordinate 1,359,100 downwards.
CTTACCTTTCATGAGTCATCTGTCTTTTCTAATACAAAAATATCTTGGCTGAAAGTACCTGAGTTCGTTACTTGAATGCTGTGTACATTGTTAACATGATTTTAAACTTCTGTTCAGAGCTTATAGCCACTATCACCACTAATGTTAGAAGCTGGAAAACTAAAACCAGATGGTTCACAATTGAATTCTGTATCCTCAAGCTTTAGGTTTTATTTTTTGTAATAATTATTTCAATGACAACAGTGAAGAGTGTGAGCACAATAAGTGTTTACAATTAATATAGGTTAGAGATTATTTTTTTTTCCCTATATGGTTGAATACATCTCGTGGGAGGAAGTACCTTGAGGTAGCTGGGCATCACCTTAAATTGTTGCTTGGAATACTGGATGTTTCCTATATAACATCCCATCTTTAATTGCTGTTGAATAATGGAGTGAAGGGAGGAAATGCTATGTGGATGTACATGCAGCTAAACCACATCTAGAATGAAGCATCCTAGCAGTGGTATAACTGTTACAGTTCTTGATGATTAGTAGTCAGGAAGCCTCTCTGTCTATCCAGAGAGGGATAACAATGTCATATACTTGGGGACAGAGTTCCTGCCAGGAGCTCAGACTTGTGACATTTGAAGGAAGTGAACAGTGGTAGGGACAGGGGTAGTGTTATGAACAGTTCTATTTCAAATCTGTTAATATTTCATATTTTCCTCAGAGCTCTTAAGAGCCTATACTTACGTGTCTCAGCTTTCATTTATTACAGCACTGCTAAGAAGGGCTTGATAACCTTCCTTATAAAAACATAAATATATTTGTGCTTTATGTATATGTTTATAAACACACACATAGATGCTCATGGCTGCTGGAACCTGACTGACAGCTTTTGTAGATTTAGGATTGTCAGCTGCAGAAACATGATGGAAAAGTTCCAGTAATTTGTAGTGTTTTCTTTTAATTAATAAGTTCGTAAACCAGGCATATTATCTGGTACAGTACTGTGCTTTCATTATATAACCCCCTTTTTTTTTCCTCTCATGGCAAAACTGTGTATGCTAATAGTATTTTAAAATGTCAGGTGTGTCCTCTTCTCTGCAGTGGCTCTCGCAATCTTGTTTAAACATTTTAATGCATTTAGGTATAGATGTGGAGCTGCATTGTACATTGACATAGTAGCGTATGTAAATTTAATCTGAGTGTTAATAAATCCCTAAATATTGGAGTGGGGAAGTTCCATCTTAATTGGAAAATAAAAATTATGTTACATCATGATTACATCACAGTGTGTAAGAAGACACATATAGACGTTTGTTTAGAAAATAGACTGTCTCTTTAGTTACATTTCAGAAACAAAAATTGTTCTTTATCTAGTCTATCATGAAATAGCTGCAGAAAATATTTTGCTTGTCTAACATGTCACAACAGTTGTAATACTTGCAATCGTACAGCAAATTGTTTTAGCATTCATGTTTTTCCCACAGATTTCACTTCTTTCAGCAAAGGACTCAAGGGTAACTATTTTTATATTTTTCAGAATTTTTCTCTGCTTTCTCATCTTCCATCTATGTATTTGGATTTTAGGATTATACTGTATTAATTCATTTCTAGTGATGTTCATCATGTATTATGAGAAGGTATAATAGAAATAATAATAATAAATTAATAATGGTGTGTTAAGAGCTTGATCATGTGCTGGCTGTGGGAGGATTTGGAAGAATAGTGTGTGGTCCATATTCTGTAGAATTTATGGTCCACTTTAGGCAGGAAAGTGGTCTTTTGTCTGTCTTGTGTGCATCATCCACTGTGATTCTCAGCTTATGTAATGCTAAATGCTCTATCAATATTTATCTTTTCTAAAATGCCTAGGAAATCAGTGATGGATGAGCAAGGACAGCAGTCATTGCTGCCTTGATGGGTGGGTGCTTTGGCTTGCATGGAATGCCATGGAGCATGCATCCTCAGCACTGGTTGCACTGGTCTCTGAGACACTTCTAACTGGTTTCTGGTTATCAAACACCCACGTTTGTTACACTGACTATCTGGCAAGCTGTGTAGTGACTGTAGGAAGCTTTGTGTATCAGTGTTAATATTACTTTGAGGATTATGTTTCAGTTGAAGTTATGATTATGATATTGCTCATTCAGATATCAGCTATGACTCTGGTACATCTTCCAAGGAGTTGTACAAAACTTCTTGAGGAAGGAGTTTTGATTTGGATCTGTATCCTATGCACAATACATTGTGTCTTGTTGTTATTCTGTTCTGCTGGTGGGCTCAAAGTGAAACAAAAACTGGCACTACTGGTCTGTTTTACTCCCACAGATGCTGCATTTTTCTTTCATGCTGCAGGTGAATAGTGCTGAGGACCAACATGTCATGAACGTGGCCTGGTTATCTGGCCACAAAGTCATTAATGTCAGATAAAAAGCTAAGTAAACAAAGGGTGTTACACAATGACAGTGCTTGCTTCTAAACTTTTAATAGTATGAACCTAGAAACTAGTTGAAAAAGACACATAACTCTAGGGTTAAAATGCAGCATCATATTAATTTAACTGCGATTATATACCTTTTAAATTGAGTTCACTTTAACATACTGCTGATAACCCTTGTATTGGTAACATATGCTCCTTGGAGTCATTAGGAAGATGCAACTGATCTTGATCTGTTCTTTTGGGAGGTTAATCTTCAATATAAACAAGGCAAGTAGCTTTTGGCTTATGAACGTAAATGTTTTCGGTCCTTCATTGTGAGATCCCACAATTTTCTCTCCAGCAGACTTACATGAAACAGAAAGCTGATACTCTGAGCCACTGAAATTGCAGTCTTGTAATTTCGAAATACCCATTTTATCCCTTATAATTTCTTCACTAAGATTCTTCAGTCTGAATCTGATACAGGTAGGAGCCAAGACAAACAGTAACCATTTATAGTCATTCAGATGAGTTTGGATTTCACCAGAATGTAAAGCCAGAGAGTTCTTGGCTTTTGTTCATGTGTCCTACAAGGAGAGAAAGTGCATTTAAATTGCAGTACTCACTGTAGCTGCCTGCTTCTGTAACATCTACAAGCTTGTATTTTCACCATTATAAAGATGTATAAATAGGTGGTCAAAAAACTGTCTTAATGTACCAGCTGAAGAGCTCAGTGGAAGGTCCTTTATGAAGGAATGGAAGGAGGTCCGACCTCGAAGAGACTAGAAAAAATCCTCCCAACCCCTTCCACCCTCTCAGTTGCCTTTGAAGAATAGGTACGAGGCTTTGGAAATTCAGGGACAGGAAAATGAAGTTGGAGGGGTAAACTTACCTAGTGAAGTACCTAGGACTCGTCAGTCACCCCGAGTCCTTAGGACTTCTTCAATCAAGAAGGAAAGGAGAGTAATTGTGGTGGTATGTCTAGGAGTGGGGATTAAGAACTTTACTCCATATTTTGTATTGGGCTTCTGACAACTTTGCCTTTCTATTTACATAAATCAGTAAAAAAACTCCCCTTTGAGCTGTTTTTGAAGACCTGCTAAGATTTTGCTAAGAACAGGCCTTTTAATTCTCATCAATTTCTCCTCTCTTTTCCAAAGAAAGGACCATGCTTTTACTTCTCTAGAACAGAGAATAGAGAAAGCAGCCTTCAAGACTTATTTTTTTTTTTTCCTTTTTTTTTTTTACATAGGGTCTAAACACTCCATGCAGATTTTGGGAGGTTTTCCCCCAAAATATATACATAGGACCTTTTCCAAGGGCTATTGAAAGGCCTTTAAAAGCTTCTTATTTTAATGATTTTACAGTGGAACCTAAAGAAAAGCAGTGCTGTAAGAAGAGCAAATATATGATTTGACTGAATAGAGAATTTCTAAAATAAAGAAAATACAGGAAAAAATAGAGATAGGTAAAGTGTTCTGGAGTAGAAGAACCAGAACAAGTTTCAATGTGGACTAAACTTGGAAGAATCTTTGAGTCAAAGAGAAGGCTAGACTGAGAAAACTGAGAACTGAAAGGATTGGAAAAGATAATATTATAACTCATGATTTCTTATCCATAGGTAAATCTGTAATGTTTAGAATAACCTCTTTTTGAAGACATACATAATAAAAACAAATGTGGTGGTAGAGAAACAGTTTTGAATTCCTGCAGATTTGCTGAGCTGTGAATTCAGAAAAGGTAAACCTCTGAAAGAGGGAATTTAAAAGCATTTTAAAATGCAACATTTAGATAAAACAAATAAACAAATAAATAAGTGGTTATAATAGAAAAATAAAAATAAAACAAAATATGGGATAATCTGAAATATTCTCTTCCATTTTTTTAAATTTGAACAACAGAAGCTGTTACCTGTCCTACCTTACTCCTAAACACTGAAACCCAGAAAGAAAAAACAAGGGACAAAAAAACCAAACCATTTTACACTCCTACAAAATTACACATATTTATATTTCAAAGAATCATTGCATTCTAATTATTCACAGTACTGCTATGACTTTTCACTCTACTTTGAATTTCTTCCCCTTAATAGCAAGTCTCCTTGCTTTCTCTTTTAATGTAGCAATACTACAGAATCTAAAAGAAGAAAGGTAAAGAAAGAGAGAAAGAAGGATAGACTGAGAGTGAAAAGCCTGACAACTGTGTAACAAACAAGAACATAGTAGAAAAAAAATGTATTGTACTGAAGCTGAAAATTCTTTTTGAAAAATGTCAGAAGACCAGGTAGATTATTAAGCAATACAGTAAGATAATTATTTGTTTGCCTTGTTTGTACAATATTAACTACCTAATTTGTAAGGCATGGTGATAGAATTTAAATGCTAATAAAATCTTAACTGAGCTGATGTAATCACAACAAAACAGATTTTATATGAGTACATATCCTGTGTGGAAGGAACAAAATACCCAGCAGGACCAGAACCCTGGACTTCCACAGGGCAAACTTTGGTCTCCTCAATCATCTATTAAGGGAAATCCCATGGGACAGGGTGCTAGAAAATAAAGGAGCTCAAGATAGCTGGTCAACATTCAAGGACCACTTCTTGCAAGCACAGGATCAGAGTGTCCCAATGGTTAGGAAATCTAGTAAGGGTGCTAGGAGACCTGCATGGTTAAAGAAGGAACTACTGGGCAAACTTAAGTGGAAAAGGAAAATCTACAGATCATGGAAGGAGGGGCTGGTCACGTGGGAGGAATATAGGACTGTTGTCAGAGGATGTAGGGAGGCAATTAGGAAAGCTAAGGCCTCCTTGGAACTTAACCTTGCAAGTCAGGTTAAGGATAATAGAAAGGGCTTTTTCAAATACATAGCTAGCAAAACTAGCAGTAGAGGCAATATTGGCCCATTGAGGAATGAGGTGGGAGCCCTGGTGACAGAGGATATAAAGAAGGCAGAGGTGCTGAATGCCTTCTTTGCCTCTGTCTTCACTCCTGCAGGGTCTCCCTATGAGCCCCAGATTCATATAGCCCCAGAAGAAGTCAAGATAGAGGAAGAGTTTGACATGGTAGATGAGGATTGGGTTAGGGATCAGTTGAGTAATCTGGACATCCATAAATCAATGGGTCCAGATGGAATGCACCCAAGGGTGCTGAGGGAGCTGGCGGAGGTCATTGCTAGGCCACTCTCCATCATCTTCAGTAAGTCATGGGCAACAGGTGAGGTGCCTGAGGACTGGAGGATAGCAAATGTCACTCCAGTCTACAAGAAGGGCAAGAAGGAGGACCCGGGTAACTATAGACCGGTCAGCCTCACCTCCATCCCTGGAAAGGTGATGGAACAACTTGTTCTTGTGACTATCTCCAGGCACATCAAGGACATGGGGGTCATCAAGAGCAGTCAGCATGGTTTTATCAAGGGTAAATCATGTTTGACTAACCTCATAGCCTTCTATGAGGAAATTACTAGGTGGATAGATGATGGTAGAGCGGTAGATGTGGTTTATCTTGATTTCAGTAAAGCATTTGACACCGTCTCCCACAGCATCCTTGTAGAAAAGTTGATCAGGTATGGGTTTGGTGATCAGGAAGTGAGGTGGATTAGGAACTGGTTGAAAGGAAGGAGTCAGAGAGTTGTAGTCAATGGGGCAGAATCTGGTTGGAGGTGTGTGACTAGTGGAGTCCCACAGGGGTCGGTACTGGGACCGGTGTTGTTCAACATCTTCATCAACGACCTGGATGAGGGTATAGAATGTACCCTCAGCAAGTTTGCTGATGACACTAAGCTGGGAGGAGTGGCTGACACACCAGAAGGCTGTGCTGCCATTCAGAGAGACTTAGATAGGTTGGTGAGTTGGGCGGGGAGAAACATGATGAAATTCAACAAGGGGAAGTGCAGAGTTTTACATTTGGGGAAGAACAACACCATGTCCCAGTACAGGTTGGGGGCTGAACTGCTGGAGAGTAGTGTAGGTGAAAGAGACCTGGGGGTCCTGGTAGACAGGAGGATGACCATGAGCCAGCAATGTGCCCTTGTGGCCAAGAAGGCCAATGGCATCCTGGGGTGCATTAGAAAGGGTGTGGTTAGTAGGTCAAGAGAGGTTCTCCTCCCCCTCTATTCTGCATTGGTGAGGCCACATCTGGAGTATTGTGTCCAGTTCTGGGCCCCTCAGTTCAAGAAGGACAGGGAACTGCTTGAAAGAGTCCAGCGCAGAGCTACGAAGATGATTAGGGGAGTGGAACATCTCCCTTATGAGGAAAGGCTGAGGGGGCTGGGTCTCTTTAGCTTGGAGAAAAGGAGACTGAGGGGTGACCTCATCAATGTTTACAAATATGTAAGGGGTGAGTGTCAGGGGGACGGAGTTGGGCTTTTCTCGGTGATGACCAGTGATAGGACAAGGGGTAATGGGTGTAAATTGGAGCATAGGAGGTTCAAGGTGAATATCCGAAAAAAAATTTTTACTGTAAGAGTGACAGAGCACTGGAACAGGCTGCCCAGGGAGGTTGTGGAGTCTCCCTCACTGGAGACATTCAAAACCCACCTGGATGCGTTCCTGTGTGATGTACTCTAGGTGACCCTGCTCTGGCAGGGGGGTTGGACTAGATGATCTCTCGAGGTCCCTTCCAGCCCCTAAGATTCTATGATTCTATACAAAAAGCTATCTCCAGTCCTTCAGGCAGTGACACCAGTGATGCCAAACACGTGCTTCTGTAAAGGAGAGGGCAGGTGCTTGTCTGCTCCATGCAGGGCATTGCCCTAGGGGTGCTGACATTTATTAAGAGCTTTGATACTTCCAACTGCTTCTGAATGCACAGCTAACTTGCTGTGGTTTTAAAGAACAAGTGCTGCAGCAGATAGTATTTGCAGGACCAAGCCATAAAATTGCTTTTGGAATTTACTTGTTTACTTGTTCTAGAGATATTTGCCAAATAGCTAGAGTAGCTTATAGTGAGCATTCCGGTTGTGTGGCACAAAACTGTGGAAAATATATTTATTTTGTTTCAGGAGTCTTAGTCATAGAGTTTTAAAAACTACCAAAATAGGCTCTTCCCCTCATTTAAGTATGTCACTTCCCTACCATCAAGATGCATGTGCATGCATACCTGGTTTCCTGGTATGTGTAATGAAATGATATTTAATAAATCTTTCTAGTAAACAGTTTACCCAGAATATCATTCAGAATTTGTCCTGTCTTGCCCTGTTCTTCTGCATTATAAATAAATTGAAATTCAGAGCAATGGCATAATTGCCCCTTACTTACAGAAAGGTAGTTTAGTGTGTTTATTCTCCTTTATATAGCACTGTGAAATTCCTGGATTAAATTGCCATGTAATACATATAACGATGAAAAAGAGAGAAGCCTCATGTTTGCAAAATCCATGCTGAGAAAGCAGTATGGCAAAATCATTGTAGCACAGTTCTTTAGAGTCGAAATTTGTGAGAGTTTTAAATGTTGTCATTATCTGTTGTTGAATAGCTTTGAAACAGATGTATGTAATCTACAGAAGAATACCATGACAAACTGTGCAGAGAATGTGTTTCCCACCTGAGTGTATGTATGAGGATGGGACTCATCTTGTGTGTAATCAATTTTGAATCAAAATACAAATATAAATCAAAATGACATAACAATCAGTAACGTCTAGTTTAAATGCATCTCACAAAAATACACATTGCATATTTTTCTCCCCGTCAAGGACTTCAGTACTTATTTCTCTGTGCAGTAGATTATTGACTAGTTTTTTATGCTTCTGGTAAAGAATGTGTTTGCTATGAATTTCAACTCCCAGTCACTGAATGGTGTTCAAAGGCCAGAACACTGCTGACTTTGAGAACTTTAAAAATCCACAGCAGTTCTTTGTCCATATGAATGACATACAAATGAATACTTCCATAGGGATGGAATTATTTGCCTCAGTTGAAACATATCTTGTGTGGAGAAATAAATCGCAAGCCAGATACCTCATGAGATATCTTAAAAACATAATTATTTTAGCAGGCCATTAGTACCAGTTATTAAAGCAGCCAGCCTAGAATATACATTTATAGAGTCAGGATGAAGATTACATTTGCATTTGTAGTCCATCAAAATCTGAAGTTTTCAAAATGTCACTACCTAATGACTCAGCTTTTTAAAACGTCCTTTGGCATGCGTCATGTCCTGCAAGTTGGGTATGGCACTGTCATGTCCCACAGAGTGGGCACAGCTCTCCAGAGGTGGGGGTCCAAACTAAATATCACATCCCACAAAGTGGGCATGGCATTACAACCCATGAACGGGCCTGGGTAGAGTTTCCCAGAGGTGGGGGTCAACCCAGGGAGGTTCGGATTCGATCCTCCGCTCTCGAATCTCTTTTACCAACCCTGTTGTGCACAACATCCAGTTTGTCAAGGTGGCTGTTTTGGGACAATTATTCTTTTCAGGACTCTACAGCATGTTTACACCACTCCCATATTTAAAGGTAATACAGCCTATAAAATTATATTGTTAGTTAGAATTTAGTTTATTGTTCTCTGTTTAAGGCTACCTCAGAGGAAAGCAGCTAATGATAAACAATTTAATGGACTAGAGTGAATAACTGCCTTCTGGATAACTAAATTTGGAAATTCTTTCACAAAAATGTCTCCGCAAAAAAATCAAAGAGTTTTAAAAGGATATAGATATTGTCTTTTATTGTCTCGTTAGCTTAGAACACTCTAATTTTATTTAGAAATAATAAAATAGATTATAAAGAATTAATAGAGAATCTTTTAATTACTGTACCTGTTTCACTCTGGGGATAGATAACATTAAAATGACCTTTCCACATCTGGGGTCAAGTGCTACCAAAAGTTGTCTTATTCTTAGACTTCAGTTGGGTTGGTGTTTCTGACAGACGTGTAAACAGATGCAGGTGTTGTTGCTAATGACAGGTGATTATAAGTGGCACGGGTGCCAAGGTAATTAAACCATGCCTTGACAGGAACATTTGGTGAAATGGTATTTCAGCAATAGAAAAATTGTTGCAACACATTTTTCCCTGCTAGGCTATAGACCTTGAATATCATTCATTTTGATACTTTGGCCACAGTACTCCAGAATCTATTCCCTGCTTTAAGTCTAAGAAGTGTTTCAGCGTAGGGCAAGGGGCAGAAATAGGTAGTTGGATAGAGCAGGTACCATATCAGTCAGGGTTGGGAGCTTTGAATTGAAGCATCTGGTGCTAACAAGGCTTTTAGCATATAAATACAGTATAAAAATTCAGCATGGAGAGATTGGAAAAGTATTATCTTACTTTATGACAAGATAACCGTTATTGTGCCAGATTTATTAATGGCTGAATTATTGTGCTGTTCCTTGTCATATATTTCTTAGTGGACATCTTAACTGCTTTTACTGCTGCAATTTGTAGTTTCTAAATCTATTTAAGATTTTGTGTAAATGTACTTCACAGTGAAATACAGATTGTTCTCAAAGTTAAAATAATGGTTGCTTTAGAAATAATGTACTTTCATATTAGAACATTTATGAACTTCAGGCAGTATATTCTCAGATCTTCATGGAGCAGTTTCATGGTTTAAGATGACTTCATGTTTGCCATTCAGATTTCTTTTGCTGATAGTGAATAATGCTGAACCTCTTTATTGATCTCAGAATTTCTAGCAACTCCGTACTTAAAATTAATCACTTGCATATTGCATGTGAGCTATGGGAGAAAAAAAAAAAGATTAATCCTTTATATTAATCAAAATTGATTTCATAAAATGTAAGATATCTAGTTTAAGAATATTTTTCCATTATTCTTTGTGAAATTTCTTATAATCCTAGGATAGAAGCTAACTGTTCACAATATTGATGTTCCTTTGGTATTAGCCTGAGCCTTGAAGCTATGAGTGTTTAATATAATAATCTCCCAAATTTGGGAGAAGAACTTAATCCTGTTAATTTTTCACTCGGTATGGAAAGAAATTATTTCTCTTCTCTGACTGGTCTGGAGATCTCTAAAGCAGTACAAGAAACTGCTGCAAACACTAGATTGTAGCTAATATAATATTAATACTTGGACTTGGTACCTAGCAAATGGTCTTGGCAATCTAGTAACTTTTAGTTTAAAACTGGGAATTTTTAAATATGGTGAAATCTATTTTCTCATCGGTTATTTAAAGAAATTCTGTTAAATGACTTTTTAGATACCTTACTTACACATTCCTAGGAAGAGGTGAAATTGAGTTGAAACAATTAAGATCACAATTAAATATTGAATGTCTCTCGTTGCTTCCCCCCCATTTCCCAGTCCAAGTGTCTCAGCTTTCCATCCACCCTTTCTTCTAATGAGTGTGCTAATATATTTGTAGAATTTTAAGCATATTGAATTAGACAGAATCTGGCAAAAATGTGTAGGGTCCAAGGAAGCTGTCTGGAATTTATCAAGTGTGGTGGTGGTGAGTGGTGTGCCTGTGAAACACAGCAGAAGTGACCTAAGAAAGGGCAGTAACACTTCTATGGAAAAAATAAGTTATGGGATCACCTGTCAGGGTTGCAAAGCTGAAAAGTGGGAGGATAACTTTGGCATTCTTGCATCTAGAGTTCCTATGTACAGGAACATTTCAGGGGTTTAAAAAAGCTAAGGTGTTTTCCCCTCATCTTCAGCCTATCAGAGGGTATGCAAATTATGCTTCCCCTTGCTGTCTGCAGCTTATAAGCAAAGAAACTGTAGAAAAATAGAATTTGGATGCCTATAGCTAATGGAGATATAATATTTGTGTAGCCTATCAGAAATAAAATCAGCATCATATTGAGGTCCAGTATTAAGTATGTGTGTTTATTCATCCAACTTTTTCTAAGAGTTTTAATGGTATGTGCAAGTAACCTTGGAGCTGCCAGTTCATTTTATTTCTGGTGTTGCCTGCTGGTCCCTGAAGCAGATAAACTATGGATTTTCTTTTTTGATCTTCCATTTGCTAGACTTTCGTTATATTGTGGTTACAGTCACAATGTCAGCACATAAAATGTTAAACATCACTGGTCTGAAAGAAGCTTCCATTGTCTTCTACTTGTGGTGCCTGGGGATTCTTTCTAGTCTTGCAGTGGTGGTTCTGTCAGTGTAATATGTCATGAAGCATTTCTCAGTAATGACAGACATTGAATATGAGTGACAGGAACTCTGACCGAGTGAAATGGGTTCAATTACCAGAGATGTAGGGTTACCTGAGATAAAACCAAATGGTCCAATTGTGCTCGTTTTTGACCCTTTGACTTCTGACTACCCAGCAGCAAAGACAAATGGCTGATTAACCACCCCCTAACCCTTCTTTTCTGTGATAAACTTGTTTAGATTTCCTTGTCTGAATAAAAATCTAAGTGTGGCATGTTTCTAAAAGGAAATATGATAGGAAAACAATGGCTACTGGTGCTAGTCATTTTCTTCTCTTACTGACACAAAACAGAAAGCTGTCATTCTATCTTGGAATGTATCTAGGACATAGTGTCCAGAAATCAATACAAGATAAATGATTGCTCTCTTAACCTCACCTTTCTTCTGCCGCAGTGGTTATGTTGCTCCTGTTCACCTGTAGCCAACCTGACGCCAGAATAAATGAGAGAAACTGCCATGAAAAGTATCTTCTTGGGTGCTTTTTTTTTTTTTGTATCGGAGGGTTTTTGTTGGCTGGGGGGGCAGGGGTTGCTAGTCAGTATTGAGTGCTGGTTTACACTTGTTCTAGTCCAGTGCCTACAGCTCCCAGATAGAGCTATAGCAAGCTCTCTAATTAAACTGTCGCTGTCTGCCCTCACTTGACTGCCTTTACAAAGTCATTTAACTAACAGACATTCCTGACTATTAAAGCTAGGAGCAGCATGTCTCCAGCACTGAAGATAAAATGAATGAAATTTGTTAATCTCTGCTGACACTTGATCCTAGATGTTGAACTAATGCTGTTGCACCTGAACTTTTTCTTTATTGTAATTACTTCTCATGTTATTATTTCATAAAATAAATTGGAGGAAAATTTCAACAGGTATGAAATTATTCAAGTTGATTTATGGATGCTGAGTGAATATGACATTCATCTTGTGCATTCTTCAAAAGCACAATTCAGTAGAGGTTCAGAGCTGAATTCAAGGATTGCACTTATAGAATACTATAGGAAGAGGATGTATTTCCTTCATCTGAAGGAAATGTCGTTTTTAAGTCTACACCCTTTAGTAATGAAGATAAATTTCACCTTTGTGATTTTATCCAGTCTTAATTTAAATACTTTGAAAATTAAATACATTTTCAAATAACACATCAGAAGACTTGCATGCCATTTTAAGAAGGCTCAAATTACAGAGTAGAATTCAGTTCTGTCTGAAGGAAAAATATTTTTAAAAAAGATTTGTAGTTTCATTTCCATCTCCCATATTTGCTGTATGTTCTTTTTCTGTGGTTCATAGATTCTTAAGAGTTTAAGCCCAGAAGGGACCGTTAGATCATTTATTTTGACCTGCTGGATATATCATAAGGTATTATATTTCATTTGGCTGTCCCTGTAATGAGTCCAGTGATTTGTCTTTGGATTAAATGCATCTTTTAGAATGGTGTCCATTGGTCTGAGGACAATGGGAAATACAGAATCTACCATTTCCCAAGAATTCAGTTGTTAATTAGCCTTACAATTTAAAAGTTCTGTTTTCTGTTTGAATGCTTGGCTTCAGCAATCTTTTAGTCTCTACTCATTATTTTATTTATTTATTTATTTTTCTGCTAGACAGGAAAAAAAAACCATTAGTATCCAGTACTTTCTGTCCACAGAAGTGTGTTTAAGGAGCAGCCATTTCACTTGTCTGTCTTGTTTTTGAACAACTTGACAGATCTACAGAGGTATTACAGTTATGTGCAGAGCTGCTGTCTTGGGTTTAAGAAGCTGTATACACTAAATATGATGTTAGCTCAAGGCTCTGCACCACCTGCTCTCATATACCTAGTTATACAGTTCATTTTAAAAGCTTATAACTAACAGTTGATGATTTATAATGCTTTTGATTCCAAGTGAACTTTTACAAGTTCCTTACTATCTTCATCAGGAAGTTGTAGTCCTTATTGCCAGGTCTGAGAGAGGTATGTTTTGAGCATTTCTGTCTTTTCTATATAGTGTGCAGCAAAAGGATATATAAAAAAGGGTATAAGTACTGGGAGACCCACTTGATCCTAGGAGCTATATTTCAGCATATCTTTTATTGCAGGGTTGAAGTTCTCTGAAAACACCCAAATGTTTTCTTCCACACTAGAGATACTTTATTTAGCTTCTGCTAAAAGCCAGTGGAGTCTGATGCTGAAATTTGTTGAGCTTAATCAATGGATGTGATTTCCAAACTCAGGACATTTGTGTGATGATATAACTGGTAGGTGGTTAAAGATAATGTATTTTCTGGGAAAAGAAGGGTGTTTTTAAAAGTTCAATCTGGGTTCCTTTACAGACATATCAGTAGTAGAAGTTTTATTACATTGTTTCTAAGTGATACCTGAAAGCTGTAGTGTAAGCTTTCCTGCATATGAGTATTTTTAGGCCTGCTTGTAATGACTTCTTGCATCTGTTGGCTGAAAACAGTTGTGTGATGAATCCTGGAGGTTGTGGAGAACTGTGGACTGAACCCGATTCATGTCCTTTCTGTATGACTGGAAGCGTATCTGATGCAGTTCACTTTGCTTAAAAAAATTGTTCACTGTTTTTCTGTTCACAAATACTATTCCTACCACATATAAATAGAGTTCTACAGAACATCTGCTGATTTCTGTGTGTTGTCTGCTCTCTGTTTTTAGGTTTTGTCCTGTACAGCTGACAGCAGCCAACAAAGTTACTATTTTCTTTTTGAAGTAGGATTTTGGTCATATAGGTTTGGATTTCTTTAAATAGATGGATCATGACCAATTGTAATTCTGCTCTTGCCAGAAAAAATCTTGGATATGGCTCTTCTTTTCTCTTACATATTTTTGCAAGAGAGATTAATGCTGAACTTCAGAGTGACTCAGCAAAAAGCTATGTGCCTATCCACACAATATGCAGAATCTCCAGGAAGGTATCAAAATCTTTCATCTTGTCATAATAGTTTCTTAATTCCTCACCTCTTTTAATGCCAGTGAGGTTGCATCCTTAGTGCAACTTTTCTGTCTGCATTATGCCCACTGAAACAGTGTTCTTGTTGATTGATGTGGGGCTGCAAAGTAAAGAAAGTTTAGTGTAGGGTGTTACAAAAATCAAGCTGTTCATCAAAGAAATAACAATTGTCTAGTTGGTACAAAAATCTGTCTCAGGTTATGTAGAGCTTGTTCTGTTCTAAGTAGACATTGCAGCCAGATCTTTAGGGCTATTCACAGAAATAGAAGGGGGAAGAATAGCAGTGGCATCAGCCAGAGACAGCAGGAGAAAAATGCATGCTCCTTTATTTACAAATCTAGAGAAGATATGTATCTAAATAACCAATAATTCAAATTTCTATGTAGCAAGCAGTCTTTTCTAAAAACAGTATTTAATTAGTATTCTAGTATGGAAGAGACTAAACAGTTATCTACCAGTCATAAATGTACATTTATTCCCTTAGTGTTATTTCTTTATTGTGATAATAGTCCTACAGCCTTCTCCTTTGCTTCCCTTTTCCTATTTTTCACCTTATATCATTATAATCTGTCATTGTAATCTACAAGAATGAATTTTTTCAAACTAGTTCTTCAGTTCATATCTATGCATTTTTACCCTGAAATGCCACAGCATCCAAAATGTTTGACAAAATCCATATTGATGTAGAGTGGCTCCAGTCCCATGCTGTTCTATCCAGTGAAGCTATCCAGTAAAAATGCTTTCTGCAGCTGCTGGGATGGAACTTTGCAGTAAAGCAGCCATTTCATGCCACTTGGAGCACTGTTTCCATGCTGTTCCCTCAGAGCCTGATGGGCCAAAGTTGTCAGCACGAGCAGTTGATCGATGGAGAACACAGTTCTGTGCCTGGACCTGTCTTATCCATCAATAAGGTGGTTATAAGGTTATTAGCACCTTATTCTAAGGCAAACTTTTTCACCAGCTTAGGTCACAATTCATGTTCTGTACCATGCGAAGTTTGGAAAAAAAAAAAAAAAGCCCTAAATCTTGGTATTCAGATGAATTAAGAAGTTTGTGGGTTGAAGTTTTTTGCTCTGTTTTGTAAAGAGCAGTGGGTGTGGAAATAAAAGTACATAGAACCACGTTCTGAAAAAAAGTTCAAGTGGATGTTCCCAATGGTGTGTTCAAATATAGGCTGGCAAATTCATAGCATTATTTCTTTCCCAACTGGACAATTTCTTGATGACATTTGAATCAGAGAATAACCCTTCTTCCAGTATTGGCTTTGGTCATGTTGTGTGCCATAGTTGCAAATAAACTTTTGACAACAATTCTATGATTTTATGGTTCTACAAAGCATCAGATGCCAACCTGTGTCGTGGTAGGCAAGGTGCATCCTATTTATTAGGTTTTAGGGCTGAATATTAAAGTGTAAGAATTCATCAAGTACAAGTTTAAACATGGAGGTAAGATTGAAGGAGTATTTGACTGATGGTGTAGGTATCTTTTGATATAAATATATTGTGCAACTTCATTGATTATATTTGGGAAGGATGCAGATTTAAAATTGAAGTGTAACTTCTAGCTGTATTAATGGAATGGATACCTTGATACTTGGAGTAACCCAAAATATTTGTTAACTATTGTAAGCTATTCTGGAAATATATTAATTCAAATTTACTGACTGTCAGTGCATACATCATATTTCTAGAATGTAACTATGTATTTGCATATAGGAAACTGCTGTGAAAAATAGTATGAAGTCCATCTTTTGGTGAATAATTGGCATGATTTTGATATTAATATTCTTTGAATTATTAGAAAAAATCTCTACATTTCCTGAGCACATTTAGGAAGAGTGAAGTTTCATTTCACTGATCCTAAAGAAGTCATGTAGGCTTAGTAAAGTATGTGCTTTATTAGCACTTCTGTAAAGCTGAATTAATTTCATTAAGAGAATACAATTTTTTCTGTTGTAAATATTTTCTGTATGAGCACCAGACTCAGAACAGGTGAGTATTTCCCTTTGTAGAAGCTCTGATCTTCATAGGTCTGCACGCTAAACCAGATCTCAGCTTAACTTTGTTGTGTGGGTATCCACAAGCAGACATAAATGTTAATTTTATATTTCTGTTGCTTTAAATCTGCAGTTCTATTTCATCTGTGTAAATAAAGCTCCTCCTGCAAGCCAGCCAGGACAACATATGATACCATTTGCGATTGCAGAATGCGGCGTGCTGTTCTTCTGTAATTATAATGGCCTGAGCAGTGAGGGGTTGGTTAGCCTTCCTTAACAATCATTAATCTAGCGAGTCTTGGTTACAGTGGCCCATCTTGGAGAACAGCAGTCCTTGGCATGAGGCACCTTGGGCTGCGAGTTTGTTTTGAGCAAGGGATAGCCTTGTTTGTTACATGCTGCTGCTCGCTGGTCCCTCAGGAGGCTGGGAAGAGGTTTTTTCCTTGTCTTGATTGCTGCTTGCCCTCTCCCTCACTCTCTAGCTTGTCCCTTTATTTCTCCTTGTTGTGAAAGTTTCTTTCTGTGTGACTGGGAGTCTGTTTAGCAGACCATATTGCAAGTGAAGGTGCATCGTTTGTTGCCTGATTTTGGCAATGCTGGGCAGTCAGCTGGGATGTAATTAAGACTCTGAGAACAGGCTGTCTTCTCCACAGGAAGGGCATGTTAGATGTTGCTGGGATTTGAGGCTGTCAGTTTGGCCAAGGCTGGAAACTGAGAGCTAGGGACAGTGATCTTTTCTTTCATTTATAATCCCTTTATGTACAGTGTATGCACTTGGCAAAGTTTACATATAACCTAGTGGCTGGAGCTTACAAGCCAGTGCGGCGAAATTAGCATATGTTACATGTATATTTTAGTAATATTTTAAAGCAAGTGCAAATTTCCAAAGTGAATTATGCATGTATGACAGAAATAGGGTTGTGTTGCATTGGGTGTCAAATCCCACAACTTTTTGTCAAGACCGTGGATTTTACATTAAAAAGGCAGAGAGACTAAACGAGGTAAAACAGTTTTAATTTTTAACAGTTTGGTCCAGCCCAAGGAACTGCTCTCTGACAGTTATAACTGACATTTGAATAATTGGATTAATTCAGAGAGGGGCAAATCCTGTATTGATGGCTGTGCTTGTTATATATCTTTTTTAACTTAGGAATGGAGCTGAACGGTTTAATTATTTAAAGGGCACTTCGTGCACTATAGAACACTGCTGATTTGAAACTTTGGTTTAAATTGAAGGAGGAAAAAATATTTGCATTATTTCATTCCTTACATTTAAAGGTTTCAGGAAAAAAAATATGAAACTAAGTGTTTTGTGCTTTTGAAGCCAATGTAAAGAGAATGTAGAGAGGTGGAAATCATTATTTGTGCCCTGAAGTAGCAGAAAAGGTGATCATGATTTAGTTGACTGGATTCCAATCTTTTTACAGAAGTATAAACCCTCAGCAATTACATTGTAATTGCTGAATATTCAACAAATTGCAAGGAGGATCTCTTCCAGTTTTTTAAACCAATATTAAACTTTTTATTCAGTCTCTTTTTTTTTTTTTTAATGAGAAATGTAGTATTTTACAAAAGTAAGTGGTTTCACTGTGCTGAAAACCAAGGGTAGGAAAGCTAACTACTGTCAGAGGCAGTTTAGAACACTGGTTTGGTTCTTGCTGTTTACCCAGCAGGACATTAATAGTATTAACACTCAAAGAGAAAGTGTTGATTCACAGCTTAGGATATTAACACCCTGTACAAGAAGTATGAAACACACCAGTGAAATGCCACGTGCATCTGTGGATGCATGTATGATTTTAGACAAGTAGAGTTGCCTTTTTTAAACAGTAAAGAAGTCTGCTTTCATTTTATTAGGTTTGTTGGGTTTTTTTTATAAATGCTTTTGGCACAAAAGGAACAAGTAACATCTTTCCTATGTAGCTCTACCTGCCATGCTGCATTTATATATTACATTGTCATTCCACTTAGCTAATTTCAATTCTAAAAAGGTTTGTTTCAACAGATTTGTATATAAAGAACCAAGTGAAATTTGAAAGTGTGTGAATGAATTCCAAATTTGTACAATTAGGTGACAGGAAAACATAATTTCTAAGTTAATTTTGTACATTGCCACTCTAAGGAGTTTCTGTACATTCCTGAAATATTTCAAATATTTCATCATTTGCTTTGCAAACAAAACTGCCCAGCTTTCTAGTATCCAGACTAGTAATCCTTTGGGAATTCTCAAAGCCTTTTAAAATGATGGGGGTTTTGGTGTTGGTTTTGTTTTTAGTTCTTATTTTGTTTTGGTTTTTTTTTCTGGGGCAGTCTAAAGAAGTCCCAGGAGTGAAGTTGCCATCTGTCCTCTATATTAAAAGAATCTTCTAGATTATATACCTGATGTTCTTGTCCCAGAGATAGATGTTGATAATTAAAAGGAGAGCATTTGTCCTTTATTCTTAATAAAGATTCTTTTTTTATAAACAGTCACAAAATGTATGAACAATTTTTAGGTTCTTTAAGCTCATATTTTCTAGTCTGTGACCTTCTTCTCATTTCAGAGTTTTCATAACTATTGGCAAGTAAATTTAGTAGTTTACCAATCTAAGTATGTGCATGTATGATTTAAGGAAGGCTTCCACAAGGCTGAATTTGGTAGAGCTGTAGATTGAATATTGTTGTAGGTAGGTCTGTCTTGTGGTAGAGTAGGAGGGCAGTGGGTTGAGATTGAGAGATTTGTTTGAGCCAAACACCCGTTTTGTAATTGTTTCCTCCATAAAAATTGCAAGCTAGAGACTTCACCTCCCCCCTTCAGGAATGCAACCTACTTCATTCTGTGAACTTCCTTCCCCAGCCCACATTTGCCCAGGAACAATTCTGCATCTTTACACTTCAGCTGTAGCTCATTAGTGTCCATAGTGGCTCCCACTGGTCCCTATGTTCAGTGAATATCATAGTCCATGCATGTTCTGAATACCAAGTATCCCTATTGTGAATAGCATATTTATGCAAATCAAGATTAATAATTTGTAAGTAGCATCCTTATTTATTGTTTTAATGCAATCTCTGTTTGTGTTTTTAATACAACATAAAGAATGTGCCAATCCATAAGGAGAGTGGAAAAAAGGGTGCTGAGCTGTTTCTATAATCTATTGTGTTGCTCTCCTTCCCTTATGGTAAGCAGCATCGTGCCAGGTGAGACCAAAGAGCTGTGTCGTATAATGCTGGACAACAGCAGATAGAAGAAAAAAATGAGCATAAGGGAAGTGCTAGGTGACCCTGCTCTGGCAGGGGGGTTGGACTAGATGATCTCTCGAGGTCCCTTCCAGCCCCTAAGATTCTATGATTCTATGATTCTATGAAGTGACCAAAACAAAAGTCCTATCTGCTTTTGCTAGTTTGTGTCTTTGATTAGCAAATTGTGAAAATTATTCCCTAGGTAAGTTTGGATTGGTTTGGTGGTTTTTTTGTTAATTCATTATTTCATTGAGTTTCATTGCATATCCCCTTTGGCGTCACTTTTCTAGGCTGAGTAGTCTTAACCTAATCATTCTTCATACAGAGTCCTTTCCATATTGCTGCTCTTTATGTCCACCTTTATTCTAGGATATCTGCTTTGAGGAGAGGAACCAAAACTGTTTAGTTCTTCATGCTTTGGCAGCTCATCATACAGAAACATCACAATATCCATATAAAATAGTTTATTTTTCTTCCTAATTTAAATGTTTTGTGTTTTTTTTACTTCTAATTTCTCTGAAAGTGCCTATGAATTTTTTGTGAAGTGAAATCTAGAAATTTACATAAGCATGATTGATAATTATTCTTTTCATAACAGTAGATATCTAGCATCTACTGTTCAGATATAATTGTATTTCCATTTAATCATGTGTATAATTAAATGTACAAGGTGGAACTGAAGAGCAGAGAGCAGAGATCAGAACAAAGACATTTGTGATCTCTTTACTAGGCAGAATTCTGGTGTTGAGATATTAGTGTACATGTAAAGACACTTCAAGTGTCTGTTCTAAACTAAGGAGATATTCTCGCTGGAATACCTTGGATATAGAATCATAGAACTATTCAGATTGGAAAAGACCCTTGGGATCACCGTGTCCAGCCATCATCCCTACTCTACAAAATTTATTAGTAGTGGTTTTCTGGTTTTCTTTGCCTGAATTTGGTCTCATTTGTACCCACCTTCTCCTCCTCTACTGCTAGGGAGAGGAGCCAAACGTTGAAAAAGAAACTAGTAACAGGTGGTTTGATTCTTAGGAGGTCTCAGGTTGAAGAGAACTTCGCAGTCAAATCTTAACATTTGTGTGGATGCACCTCAACTAAAAATTAGAAGGTTACTTCCATCCTGAGATATGAAAATTATAGAAGGGAAATAAGGCAGTTGAGTGCAGCAAGTAAAAAGAGCCTGTGTGTAAAGTTTAAAAGCCACTGCAAAGAAAATTAGTATTTTTATAAAGAAAAAAATATAGCAGTTTGTGGATGAAGACAAATAGCAAACAGAAAAACTGTAATTCAGTAGAAAGATGTATCTGACAGGTGGCGTGTGTATTTTAGAAGATATTGCTAATGGTTGTATAAAAACATGATTAATTCAAATATGAGGCACATCTATAGGATACAGTATAACACGCCTGATAATTGCTTCATTTCCACAGTTGGATGCTGCCTAGCAGTGCAGAGTGTGGCGAGTTTGCTACTGACATTATGCATAACAGAGGCATGTATTAGTGAGAAGTGGAATGTTTAAAATGTCATTCTTCAGCTTCTTAAGAGTTGCTTCTTCACCTTCTGGTATCAAATTGTTGGTATGCAACAACCCCTGATGCCAGATGACCTTCCAGAGCATTTACAGAAATGTTAGTCTCTTTCTTCTTAAAATCATCCTTTCCAGGTTTTCATTTATACTGTATACATCTCTCTGATGCTATAATCTGATTGTACTGAATTTACTAAAGAAAAATCCTGTTGTCCAATAGCTACTAATGCACTAGGTTTTGTTACCTTAACATTTTTCTTTCATTAATATTGATTAAACTGTAGAGGGTTTCATTGCTGTTAATATGGGGTACATTTTAAACTTTAGATCATTAACTTTCAAATGGATTTTAATTGTTTAATGTAACAAATTTATGCAGGTAAAGATTCAATTTCTTCAATTAATTTACATTTATGTGTTCAGAGATCTTTCACTAAAGCTATTCTCCTAAAACTTTAAGGGTCCCAGAAGGATCACCGTATACTTCTATTCATTTTAACCCTGCTACTCTCTCCATATTATGTCTTTGAAATTACTAGTACCTTTTTCTATGTGCTGTTTAATAGAATAACATTTTTTTAGCCTTTTAGGGAAAGGTTTGTTTCACCAGAGTTATCTATAAAGAACCAAGTGAAATGTGTGTGACTGAATTCTATATTTGTTTTACAAGTTTGGGAATTGATCATCTTTGCTATTATGCACACATAGGAAAAATAAGTATCTGCTTGTTTGATGTAACATTCAGGTCAGTCAATGAAACAGTATTTGCGAGTTCTTTTTCATCCCCACAGGTTTGAGAAGCCCAAATGTAAATAGGTAAAGTTTGATATTTTCTCTTATCCACTAGAGGAAAATTCAGAAAGATTGTATTCTTACATATTTCTTGATCTGGGTCTGGCATTTCTGTGGAAACAGTCACTGTTGATGTAGTCACCATTATACCTGTATTGGATATGAATATGTAAGTTTCTAATAGCTTGGTGAAAAGCTACATATTTTGCTTTATCGAACTAATAAGTTAATATTTACTGGCATGATGGCAAGGTGAAGAATTGTTTGGAGCAAGGAAAAGGAAGGTGGAGCTGAGGAACATCTCTGATTCTTACAAACAAGAAGGAATATCTCCTGCAATATTAAACTTCGCGGAGAGGGGAGACATTTTTTCATTTGTTTTGAAACAGCCTGATCAGCTCATAATCATGTGTATGTTCCCAAATTGATTACTAGTGAAGATTAAATATAACACATGCTATGTTACTAAATGTTTATTTATGTCATGAAGTAATTTTCTGAATTTTTTTAACCCAACATGCACCAACAGGGACTCAAGGGATTATAAAAGATGTGTCAGTCACTTAAATTTTTTAAGTTTGTAAGAAATTAACACAGAGGTGTCGGGGACATGATGCAAGATTGGCAGTGGGATCAAATCAAAAGACAGGGAAGGGTTCAGTATATTGGAAAAGAAAAGTTAATAAACTTACGAAGGAACTGGTCATTTGAAAAGTTAAGTGGACCAAGAATGGCTTGTGAGAGGAGAAGGGCCTGCTAGATGACATGTGGAAGGGACTATCAAATCAATCTTAAATGCTCAAACACAGATTTCAGGTGTTGGGGGCACAGCAAGATTAAAGGCAGTGAAAATGTAAAGGAGAATGAAAATGGGAAAGGTACTAAAAAGTTTCAAGAAAAATATTACAGCATTTAGTGGAAGCAGTTTCTGTGAACAAAAGGTGGACCAAGGTGAGGTGGAAGTGGAGAGGAACTTGACAAAAAAACCAATGTAGTAAATTCAGTGCGTATAGGAGGAATAAAAATTGAAGGAAAGACTGAGAAGGAAGTTGAGATCTGAAATGTTGGGGTATTTTTCTCATGATAAAAAACATCAGTGTTTTGAGATGGCTTTGCCAGGAGTGAAACAGTGAGCGAGAAAAAAGGAAAGATGGGGGGAAAAAAGGGCTTGAACATGAAGGGTTAAGATAGTAGTTGGTTGGCACACAGTGCAGTTCAAAAGGATACAGTGCTGGAGTGTACTGACCATTAAGGAACAAAAGTGTATACATATCTCGAGGGTACCTTGACTTGTTTGTGTGTCATGAAAGACAGCTTGTGTCAAGAGGTGGATTGTTTTTCTTGGTAGTGAATTATCCTGTCAGACAGTATTGATTTTAATTGTGTAGAAGGTACACCAAAAAATGGCAGCTTCACTCTGCTGGTGCTTACCCACTGGTGGTGTACAGGTTTCTGTGCCAAACTGTTGGCTTCAGTGCTGGCAGCATTCAGAAGTGTAATTATTGTCTGTGAGGGAGAGAAACTCAATTGAAAGTGTGAAGACTTGATAATTGCAAAAAAGGAAGAAATTCTTCCCTGGGTCACTTTCTAGCCTTTGACAGGAGAAGACAATCTGATTTCTAAGAAGGAAAGACTTTCATATTATAGAACCACGTTAGTCTTGGGCTTCTGCTAATGTGAAAATAAGAATATTTACTGCTGCGGGACTGAGTTCTACACATGAAATATCTATGAAGGAAATAAATATTTAAAAATGCAAGCACTAAAGTTGTGTGGCACTTCAAAATAAGGTCAGAGGCTGGTTCCTCCTTCAGAAGTATCAGTGTTCTAATCCATATTACTGCATACACTGAACCTTTCATGATAAAGTAACTACTGTTTCTTTTTTGCAATGGAAAAAACACATGGTTGTTTTTTATTGCAAAAGATCACAGGATTTCTACAAGTAGTAATGTAGGGCTTCAGTATTATGTGAAAGTTTTCAGAAAGATTATTTATTCTCTGCAGACCGCAGAGAAGAGACCACCAGAATAACATCTGCTTGGCAAGTTAATTCATGTTTCTTTTAATGAAGATAATTTCTTCAAAATGAGCAAAGGAAAAGCCATCCTTCTGCAAGATAAATGTATTTTTTTTCCTAGTTGATCCTTGTCTGATACCGAAAGGTGTGGAAATGTATTTCAGCCTGTATGTACTTAGCCTGAATGCACAAAAGGAGGGGGTGTACAACATTCTGTATTTGGAAGCCAGGAATTTCTGCAGTCTCAGCAGCCTGCAGTCATCTGCTGAGACTCTTCTTTGTTCTAGGTAGCATAAAGGATGCAGAAGGACACCAAATCTTTGCACCAAAACCTTCTTGCACTTCATGTTGGTGATGTTATTTGATCTATCTCTTTAAAATAGACTGCTAATAATAGGACTTTCCAGTAGTCCTATTTCCTTTTGAGGTGCCACAGCAACAGGCAGTACTCAGATCTACTGCTTGACTTGGCATATTCCCCCAAATTGGTTTGTGCCTTAACAGCTGAGTGTGTTTTAGTTTCAGCTTGTGGATTCAAGGTCATATTATTTGTAGAGAATCAAAGTATATATTAAATAATTGTCTGTAAATATTAAACCTCTGTTAATGATGTTTACATGTATGAAAGCAAGCAAAGAGTAGACTTGGTAAAATAGAAATGGAGTACAGATTTTGAGGACCCTAAATGGGAATTTCACTGAGCTCCACACGTCCTGAGTACTTGAATTAAATGCTGAGCAATCTGAACTGCTGTTGACCTGGCTGGGAACTGAAGTTGTTTCAAATGTGTCTCCTATG
The DNA here is from genome assembly GCF_000747805.2 of Chaetura pelagica. Lineage (NCBI taxonomy): Eukaryota > Metazoa > Chordata > Aves > Apodiformes > Apodidae > Chaetura > Chaetura pelagica. The sequence goes on along the minus strand of NW_009953205.1, from coordinate 1,334,262 downwards.
GCTTTAACAACCCCCAAGTTTCTGTTGGAAATTACATATGGTTTTGTGTAAGTGGGAAGGTTAAATAGCTTGTGCTCTTTATTTGTTCTCCTGCCTTCAAGCTGCTGGTAGATGAAACACATTTTCAGCTCTGCTATTCCTTAGAATTTGCTGTAGTTCAAGATTAGAATTCCAAGACAAATATTGAGAGGACAGGAGGTGTGGTTTTATCAAGGATAGGCCACCTCAAGTGAAACTGGAATTTGGTTAGACTGCTGCTGCTTGCAGTGTCAACAAATCAATCTCAAAAACCCCCCAATTCTTAGATGGAATTTGGATGTTTGTGGATACTGGTTTTAAGCAAATAATAATTTTAAAGAACATGCCTATATGCATATGCAAAACTAACTGTTTGGGTTGTGAAAACTGGTGCTTGAATTTCCTACTATAATGGTTTAAGTGGATTGGATAGGGTCTGACAGCTATGGGAAAGTGGAATCATAAATTCAGGTAGGAAAAGTGAAAATAGTGTGAATTTGCACATTTCAGTAAGTTGCTTGGTGCTGAAGAGCTGGCTATCTCTATCACTTTGTTGTGTGGAAGTTATTTTTAATTCAAATCAACCAGTAACAAGCAGGTACCAAAGACTTCAGTTTAACGTGGATGTTTACATCAGCATTATTCTGAAAAATATTCAATAATATAATTAGCTGTTTATTTAATATAATAATTTATTAGAAAAAATTGACATGCAAAGCTCTGCTTATCAGCTTGTTATCAGTCATATGCAGCCTAATAAGTCAACAAGAATGTAACACCATACAAAGAACAGTCTCCAGCAAAGTATAGATATACACACAAAACCTACATAATAACTGTTTCTTGACAGTAGATACACATGTCATGATCTTATATCTGCCTACAGAAGTCTGTATGATTGGCTTGGAAAGAAAAATATGTGTAAGGCAACCTCTATAAAATACAACTTTGGAACAAATAAGGTAATTAAAAGATAGGAAGATAGGATATATAACAGATAAAATGTATAGTTCTTCTCTAAAGTGGTACTCTAATAGAAGTTGCAGCTATTTTTGTGTCATGGAAATGTTGCTAGTATTTTAAATTCTTGAGAGCAGCACGAGGAATATAGAATCCTGCATTTATAATTTTCTCAACTATCTCACATATGCTTAAATATGCCTTAGCAATGCAAGTCATCCTTTAGTGTTTGTGCCCAGGCTTTGAAATTTCAGTTTCTTTCTGGTGAATATTTGAATGAAAATTCATTTTATTTTCCTTTCTTTAACGACCCAGGAGAGTTGATTTTAGTCTTTCCACTCTATTTACAATATTTTGATTAGTCCCCCAAATTTAGCTGCAGTGAATATATGCTTGTATAGAAAGAAATAGAGATAAATATGGTATCTTTTCTGAAGACTGCTAAAAATGAAAAAGCACACTGATTGCACTGTTAGGACATGATTTCTGAGTCCAGCCAGTTCAGACAGGTCTGCCTAAAACTATAATCAAGTTGATTGTATTGCATTGGTATTCTAATTTCCAATTTGGGATTTTGCTACATAATCTCTGGGAGAGTATGTCTAATCTTTATGAGACTCAAACTCTTTGTATAAACTCTCTGAATTTTCCCCCATGTGTCTCTGCTAAACTGAGATGTGTCTTCTGGCTGAGTTGTAGAGACATTAAATTACTGAGTAAATCAATACAGCACTGTTCTGTCACTGTATCTTTTTCAAAGACCAGCTCAAATTTTCTATGCTGTAGCTTTGATCACTTTCATTTAATTCTAAGTACACTTGTTATTATAGTAACTGTTGTTTGTATGTTATTTTAGCTTTTTACTTAAGTAGCTATTTAGCAATTTAAATGAAAATGTAATTAGGTTACATCTGTTTTACATGCATGTAATACCACGCAGATGTAAACTTATATTAAAACCATATTTTCTTTTTGGCAAAAAGACATAAGAATAAAATTGTAGCAATCATGCAATACATCTTTTTTTTTTTTAATAGTGTACACAAGATGTATTGCAGTGTTTATGTTGTGATGGTAACAGCCCTTTCTATTTTTATGAGAGACAACACAGGGAGCAAACTGGCCTAGCCTTTTATTTTAGTTGCACAGGGAGAAGTACACTGTTATGCTGGTGTAAATCCAAAGCAACTCCAATGAAGTTAGTTAAAATTCCTTACCAAACTCAACAGTTTCAATAACTGACTCTTTCTGGAGCCAAATTCTACTCTAAAGATCTCCACTGAAATAAATTATCTTTGTAGTTTTAAACCATTATGGCTGATAGTGATATTTGGCTTTCAATAGCTTTATTTTAAAGAAAGATTAACTTCTTGCCAGACAGTGCTTAAGCAGTGCTGAGTGCCCTCAGCTCTTGTTGACTTTGACAGGGGGGTTTTTCTGTGCTCTGGAAAGAGAGATAAGAAGTATGGATTCAATTCCAACTTTCCCTTAGTCTTTGTGTAGGTACTTAGGGAAGGTACTTGATGTTTCTGTACTACTTGTAATCATGTCGCAGAACTTCTTCTGTCTTATTTGTGCTTTTCTTGTTCTGACTGTAGGCTCTTTTAAAAAATTTTTGTTAATTATCTTTTTTTTAAAATCAGTAATCTATTTGTTGATTACTACTGTTTGTTTTTATGGTGTCTAGCACAGTATCAGGATTTTGAGTAGTGCCCATCGATGCTGGTGTAGGTCAAGTCCTAACTGAAATATATAAATTAATTAGGGTACCTGGCACTTCCCTTAAGGTGACTAGTATCTTTTAAGACTTCATAATTTTTTTGGAAGAGCTAATTTGTCTGTCAGTAGGCAAAAAATATTAAGCATTAATATGTTTATTCTGTAGTGTAGTACACAACTTTTTGATAATGCTTTGAAATCTGTGTTAATAACACAAGGCTTCTTACTTAATTTTACTTATATAAGAGTTTGTTTAAAATGAACTAGATGTTTTACTTGGAGCAAGGGTGTATTTTAGTAGGCTTTTGTTGTTTCAATATGTATTTTTTTAATAACTGACTTTTTAGAGAATAGATGGAAGAAAGCTGTTGCATGTTTTTCTTCATACTTTTTTTCCTGTGAGCTTTAAGACTGTGATTCTACAACTGTGAACATAAGCATATGAGACTATATGGAGACAAAATCAGAATCTAAATTTAAATTTGTTCCAGTTCCTCATTATTAAGTACTTTGGAGATAAATCTTACTGCAGTTAAGCGTGAATTTAGCCTAAATAAGGACTTCAAAATTGTCTCAGAAGAGTATTTAAATGGGTAATTTAATGCAAAGATGATAGGAAACCACAAAGAGTCAGTATTATGGTAATGTTTCTCAGTCTTGCCTGATAGCTCTGCCACAGTTTATATTTGTTACAAGGTTTGTATTTCAAGAGTGTATAACTTAATTATTCTGAATGATCTGTAACGATCCACTCAAAACAATTTTCTCCAAATCCATCATTTATTTGTTTTCCCTTGTTTGCTTAACTAAAACTGGGACTTATCCATGAAAAATCCTCAATCCAAGACTTGGTTAAAAATTATTACCAAGTAGTTTTGTAAATACTGACATATCTTAATATTTTTGAAAGTATAGAGAGTATTTTAAACATATAGTTTCAAAGTACTTTTTCCACATATACCGGTCAACTCCAGGCTCTGTTATTTCATAGAATTTAACTTTTGCTTCTGTATTAACTAAGCTGGTCCAGTTGACTTTGCTGTATATGGTGCTCCTAAATTTCCTCATTACTTAGGTAGAGAAAGTGATTGATGCAGAAATCTTTACCTCCCACCCAAATAATTCAGTTGATGAATTGGCTGTTATGCAGAGTTATACATATGAGTATAGGATGGTAATATTGACAACAAGGAAAGAAGACACAAGTGTTTTCTAAGTATTAGGTAAAGGCTGAAAGCTGCGGTGCTGAACATATTTGCCCCCTCCTCTTCCTTTCTGCATGGAATTATGGGATTATTATTTTTTCCTTTTGGGAAATCAGTGCCATTATCCTTTCCTGTGGACTTGTCTGTGAAGTACTTTCCCTCAAGTTGAGACAATGATTTAGAGAGAGAGATGTATAAATATACGTATATATAAATGCAGTTATACTGTTGTATAAATATCGAGAGAGAGAGAGATGTATATATACATCATTAAAATCTCTTGAGTTTTAAGAATTTTCGTGTGGCCCAAAGCCATGCACTCCATGCTTTAAGAATTGTCTCAGTTTCCAGCCTGCTGGTGCCAAGTGCCTCAGCTGCTGCTGCTATGGATAACTCAGCTTTCTGCACCTCTCTTGCAATTCACAGGCTGTGTGGGTAAACTTTGCAGAGAGTAATTAATTGCTAACATTCATGGCAACTGGCTGGATGATTTATGGGGATTTTAGGTAGGGACATACTATGTACAGTGGATTCTTTCTCTTTCAGCATCCTGGACAGCTGTTATCTCCATTTATTGCATGTAAAATGTAACAACTGCCTCTGGTTGGCAAGGAAAGCCTTCTCAGAGATGTGGTGCTGAGGCTTTGTCCTGATTCAGTGCTTTGTCCTGATTCAGTAGTTTGTCCTGAATCCACAGCTGGTCCAGCCTTGCTACTTGGGTCTTCCTTCCTCTCTTGGCAATGTGATGGAACATGCTGTTCGTTGTCCCCAACCTGCCCTTTTCTGCCAGTATGATGTTATGCTTGTGGTGAAGAAAATCTTGTAGCTTAGTTATGACTCAATATTAGCTATGATTATTGACACCTCTGATTGACTAAGACAGCTCTCTGATTTTTAGTTTTTAAATGGTTCTAAAATAGTCTTACAAACTAAAGATACAGATTGTATTTTAAATTCAAAAGGTTGTGTGGAAGGGGAGAACATAGCTACAAGATTAATAACAATTATAAAAGCACTTGATGTAGCCTGTAACATCTGTTGCTTTGTGTTCTGGCAGCTTTCTTTGCTGAAGAAGTAAATGAGTGTCTGTTATGACTGCCAGTGTGAGGAGAGAGCATTGAAACCTGGAGTCAGTATCAGATCATGTTTCACTAACAGAACAAGATTGATTTATTGTGTTACATCAGGGTTAGATGGACCTAGTACTGCTTCACCACATGCTATTTCATTCCCTTGTCTACTAAGTATGCAAGTACAAACAGTTTTAGCACAATTCTTTACCTAGAAACAAGCCTGAGGCTTCATCCAAATACTTTTAACATATGAAAATTGAGCTGCTTTGAACTTGTGTGTTTTTGATAACTGCTTGGTATGCTTCCTGGAGGATCACCTGTAGGCTTTTCTTTCCAAATCCTAATCCCTTTGATTAAGTGCCAGGACAGATAGCTCTCATTGAATAACTCCAGTCTCATAATTCTTCCTTCATTCAGAGTTGAAAGGGAGCTGCTCAGGCTTCAATAGGTAAATCCTCAGATTTAGTTAAAGTAATTCAGACACTTGGAAACTGAATTTGTTTTGTTCTGAAACAGGGTTCAGATGGGCTACTGAACATTTACATACTGCTTGCTGCCAGAAGCTGTAGGATGAAAAAGCAAAACAAGTTTTTTAGCAAGAAGGATTAAGAGTAGGAAAATTTTGAGAACCAGACTTTAAAAGACAACTTGGCATGGAAATTTAGTCCCAGAAATAGGAACGTAGTTACTTTGCTTGAATGCTCTTGTTTTCTTTTCCTGCAAGATCAGACTGCAGTGCTGGGCTAAACATTCCATTGCTTCCTTAGCCTTTCTGAGTAACTACTGAAATAGGGAGTAATCAGGGAAAAAAGTCTTATTCTTTTTATCTTTACAAGTATGCCTGCTGGGAACAAACCTGAGCCAGTTCAAGATTCTTCTATTTTAAAGTGTTTGTAGCAGGGAGAGTATGATGTGAAATTAGAAATAAACCTGTTAGCTGCTGATATCTTGGGGTAATGGAGATATCTACTGCATATACATTTTTGCACACGTCATTTTGCATATGTGCATAATGAAGCAGATTTCTCTGTGGAGAGCTTACTTACTGTTCACCTAGGAAATAAGTGTATTTCCACATGAATAATTTGCCTTGGTTAATTCTAGTAAAACCAGAAATGGAGCAGAACAGTTAGGGAAACCACACTCAGTTCATGTGACACAGATTTTCATAGCTCCTTCAGCCTGAACATTTGTTACCTTTAGCAGAATGCAACCTGCTGAAATAGTACATGAAACCAGTACTGTAGCACAGTACTAAAGAACTAGCCTGTTCTGTGTACAAGGGCTGTTGTTTCTATGGCTATAAGCACAATTTTTAGTTAAACTTGAGCAAAAACCATTGGGTGACTGTGCACCTCGCCAGCAGAAGATTTTCAATCAAGTCCTCTTGCTATCAGATTGTTTCAAAATATTCATGTACACTTTATCTTGTAGACAGCTGCAACACCCACCCCACCCCCCGATTTTTTTAAGAAATGGCTTTACCAGTAAAATAAACAAGCTTTGGAATTAATTGTAGACCTCAAAAACTGCAAGAGTAGATTAAAAATATATAAAGAAAGCCAGCCCCCAGCCCCACAAACTTGGGGGTATTTCGGACCATTCAGGTCACTTTCCACTATGACAATAAAGGTTATCTTGATTTTTTTCTTTTAAGACTCTTTTTTCCAAGTAATATCCTTAATATCAATAAACTTGTAATTCAGTTGCATCTTAGCTACATCAACAAAATTAAGTTTGGAAGTAAAATTTAATGGTATCCAACTGCAACTAATAAGCAAAAGCACGTAACCAAGATGGCATACATGAGCTAGAATTTTTAAGGACACAAGTGATAATTTCTTTAATCTAGAAAATATTTACGTATGTTAAATGATGAGGATTGCAGTCTTTTCTGACAGATCTTGCTGCAAGCAGCGTGGCAACACCTACTGTCTTGAATCAGCACTAGCTCAGTATTCGATACAGACAAAGTCCTGTCTAGTATCGTGAGGCTTTATAATTTCTTAGCTCTAACTTACTATTTGATTCCTTAACTGATTTGATAAATGAATTCAGGAGGTCTTCAAAATATTAAGGTGATGAAAACCTGAGGTTTCTCATTAATAAGATAATAAGAAAAGTAGCTTGGTTAAATAAACTTTGTAGCAGAAAGACTGAAGGCCTCTTGTTATTAACTCATTAACAGGAAATGCTATTAAATTATTATTGTTGTTGTTGTTGTTATTATCATCATCAACATCATCCTCCTATAATTATTCTCCTTCTTATGTCTCTTGCATTCTGATCGGGAAGGAATGTTTAATGAAATACCAATAAATTTAAGAAGTTAGAAGTACCCAAGCAAGACTGTAAAGATGAAAACAGAAAGATTTAACATTGGAACATACAGTTTTGAAATGGAGAAAGATTTTGCATGTTCTTACGACAAAGCTTTGAAATGAAAGCAAAAGTTTATGACACATTTTATTACACTTGTAAATCTTAAAGCTTAGCTATAGTTTTTAATTTTTATTTTGCCTCTATAACTATTTTTATACCCTTTTTATAATTGACTGGTCCAAGGTTTAAAATAAGTACTGCTGGGAGTCTATGCCCCATTAGTCTTCTATAATAAAATGTGAACCTGACTGAAATAAAACATGATTCCTTAAGAGCAATTAAGAATGGTCTTTTGTAGATAACTGTAACATGAAATACAATCACTGATTTTATTAATGGATTTGAGAAAAGGAGTTCAATGATTTATAGCAGAAGAGTGAGTTATTTTACATTTTTATTTCTTTTATTTTAAGTCTCACTCTTCAAAAAACCTTTTAAGACCCCTGAAATAATCAAATCCTATGCTTCTAATGTTTATCATGTTAATGTGGACCTCAGTATCTGTTTTATTTAGCTTGTGCTATGATGTCAGCTGAGAAGGTGTCCTTTTTTTTGCTGTTCCTCTAACCCAAAAAAAGTGTTATTTTTTTAAAAAATCCTGCTGAGTGTTTGATAAGGGTGATAAAATCTAAAAGCTGGGCTTTGTACTTCATAATTGTAGGATTTGTAGGACACAAGCAATCTACTGGGCATTATCTGAACACAAAGCATAGCATCTCATTAATGCATAGTTTCTTAAAATCTATAAACATAGTTGGCAGATATTTCTCTAGTAGTATAATAGTTTCATTGTGATCATTAGATTAAGCTTCTAATAACTTGAAGTCTTGAAGATCGGTGTTTAATACGGTTAGAAATGGAATCTCTGCTGTTAAACTCGGAAAGCTTGTAGTTCTTACCTTTGAAACATTTACAGAGACTTCAGGAACAGCTTTCTCCTGTTTGGATTTTAATTGTAATTAATATGCAGCTTGCCAGAAAAAAGTGTAAATTTGATGGTGTTATGAGTGAGGGAAGAAGGACAGGGAGCTGAAAGAAAAGCTAAAATGAGCAATATCTTTTCTCATCTCCTTGAGACTGTAAATGCTGTCAGTTATGTGCAGAGTATGTACTTCTTTGTATGCCCCATTTTCCAAAAGGCCTGAAACCACCTTCTGGGTTTCTGCTGACAAACCCCTTAGCTAGAGGGGCCTTATACACCTGCCCTTTATATCTCTCTGTCTGTCTGGGGGGACCCGCAAAGCCTTGAGGCAGCACAGTGTTGGTTACACAAATTTACAAGCAGGTTTTGTGGACTTTGTACCAGTGTATTTGTATCTCAATAAGATATTGATTAGTATGTGCTAGTAGGTGTGAGGAAACACTTGAATAAAGGTAGCTCATTGTGTTGTGCAAACCTGTTTTCCACAGCAGAGCTGTGTATAGCTTGAAAAGCCATTAGCATGTACAGAGAAGGGCCACAGTAATATTGCACAGGAGGAACTGCTGGCATTTAGCATATGCAAGATCAAACTAGACAGAATGTGTGCCTGGTAAATGACAGAGTTTTCTCTAGTCTAGCTAAGTTGGGAAGGCTGAATTCCAAAGGATAAAACAGAACAAAAATTCATGTCTTCTATCTACATTTGGAAATGCAATCAAAATCATGTTAGCTAAGCTTGTCTTAAACTATATATTTATAGAGCTTATGTGGAATATGGGTGTATTATATATATGGGGGAAGGGTGTATTTTAGTGGAGAAAAAGCTCTTTATGCTTCTGAAGGGTAGTGTTTGTATTGTCACTGGCCTTATTTTGCTTTTTATTTCACCTGTGGCAAGAAAGAGCAAGTTTTGAATGGAGTATCTTTTCCAGGAAATACTGCTTCCACAGCTACATTGAAATATACAAGAAAAAGCAGTAGTCTAATGCTGCTACACTCTTGTAAAGTGTAGTTGCAAATGAAACAATGTATTTGATTTGTAAGCACATTTGCAAGTGTTGTTTTGACAGCCTTCTAGTTAACACCACCAACAGTGTGGTAGCAGTGAATTCCGGGGTTAAACCTTCTGTCCCAAAACCAAGGGTGGCTTTAACTCTTTTCAAATGTTGTGGCCCTAAGTGTTATTTGGTAGAGACAAACAGCAGCTGCCCTGCAGTGTGCTAGGCATACCCTGTGTCTGATGTGACGAGGCCTTCCCTGGGCTGCGCAGGGTCTGGCCTGCCGGGCAGTACCGGCTGTTCCCGCCGATTCCAGCGCTTGGTGCCCGCGCTGTGCCTGGCACAGCCCTGCAGTCAGTCAGGGTCCTGGTGGCTCTTCAAGAGAAGATCTGAAGTAAATATTTCTTTTGAAAACTTGTATTGTTGCCATAGGTGTAAGAATTCAGCCTTTGCTTAAAATCAGCAGCATAACAGGTGTCGTTACCTGTGCTTTCAGAAAATGCCATGTGGGTTTATCTGAAGACTCACAGTTTAGAGAATGAGGAGCTAGGACGTGGATCTCCTTAGCTTGGCCTACTTCAGAAACGTAGAAAAGAAATGTTAAAGAGTAAGTCCAGAAGTTTCAAAGGTGTGGGGGGCAATTTAGTGTGTGGATTCTCCTCATAACTGATAGTATTTGTGCTCAGACCTCATCTAGTGCAGCTCTGCCATGTACCACGGAAAGTCTAACAGGTCTAAAGTAGCCTGAGGTAAAAAGCTTGTATTGAGAGACTGAGCAATCCACTGATAATTGTCACTTTGCTGTAGCACTCTATCTTGTGTTAAATTAATGTTTTTACTCAGCTTTCACTGCAAGTATCAACATGGCCAGTTTCCAAAGGTTTGTTCATGGTTTACTCTATGCTGTGAAAGTGTACTTTAATGCGATGTTTCTCTTACTGAAACTGTCAACACAGTTGGGAGATCTGCATGATAATTTAATTATCACTTTTTTCACATTAAAGCAATTAAAAGCAACTTGCAGAACAAGTCAGTTAACTTTTCTCACACAGGCTAAAAAGAATTCTCAGAGACAAACAGCATGTGTTGGAGTAGGGTGCTGCTGTGGTTGAAGGGACTGTATGATTACTGATCAACTCAGGTTTTTTTCTTTTTCTGTTTTCTGGTTTTTTTATCTTTGCTAATATAGTTACTTTGTAGCTTTTAAAAATGCAATAATTTAGCTTTTTTAGCTTTTAGAATTTTAAAATGCTTCAGACTTGCCAGAAGGACAGTTCACAGTGGAATTATGGTGGATTTTATTAAACAAAATGGATGCCCTGGTGTCATCTTGGTAGCACTGACTTGAGGGTGACTGAGATTTAAGATACAGAAATTCATTCGGGGCTTTTACTTGACAATTTGTGATGCTGCACTTCCCCATGTAGTTCGTTCTCTCTCCCCAGCTGCTACTCACCCTTTTATCTTTCAAACAGGCAACATGGTTCTCACAGTAGCCCTGTATTTTAGTCTTCATTGGAGCTTCCAATTTTTATTAATAGTTTGCATAATTTCAGTTTCCTTCTATGACAAAATACATATTGATCTCCATGAGAACTTTGCTATGAACTACAGCAGACCTGGAATATGATAGAGATTTTGTTTGTTTCAGGTGCAGGGCCACAAATAGTGTCTGGGATTGTAGAGAGCATATATATCACATTTCTCAAGAAGTGACCTAATGTTACAGAAAATTAGATCCAGGCTACAGGTTAGTTCTGTAGAAGTAGATGCTGGCAGTGTTCTGGTTCAGGATTAGAATTCTAGATGCTTGGTTTTGTTGACAAATTGTCAACAATAACTGTGATCACTACCATCTGTTCTTGGCATTTCTGTTAGCATTTCTTTCTTTGAATATATTCTGTTTGTGAGGTGTATGTATTTGTTATAGTATGCCAGAATTTTCTTCTTAGGTAACAAAGCAAAATGGAGTAGCATAGGAAGAACTAATGTTACTATTTGGAATCCATAAATATATTTGTATTCTCATTAGTTTTAGTTACTATATTTTTAGTTCTGTTATGAGATGTTAGTAGACATTTCTGTACTGAAAAGATATTTTTTATCCTTATAAACAGAGAATAGGTAAGCAAAGCTTAGTTTGACTGTGATTTATAGGGCTCATTATTGACACTCATCACTCATACACAGTAACTCATGCCTTCATCTCCCTTTTTATGTACAATAGATGTTCAATTAACACTATGCTAGTTTGAACATCTGCAGCAGCTTTATCTTCATCCTACTGTATTGCTACTCTTAACTCTATAAACAACTGTTGGTGGGATGCATACTGGTTTCAATTTGTGAGGGTAAGTGGTAATGCTGAATTAAAATTCTCATGTTAAAATGGTGTATAAGGGACCTATACTTTCATATAGAGAACTTAAAATAAACATCTTCCTCTTAGTTGTTGAGTGTAAGTAACATAAATATTTTGTAATGAGCTTCTTCCAATATTCTCTGCAAGGAAGTGTTTTAGCTTCTTTGCAGTTCATAGAAGTTACCTAGGTGCTTGTATGTGCTTGAATGTTTGTGACATTCATTTCTGCACTGACTGTAATGAGACACTGAATCTTGTTGATGTTTTGATCTCAAATACCATAAGTGATAAGAAACATACAGAAAGGACTTCCACAGAGAAAAATACTTCTTTAAAGATTAATTTGCACATTTTAGGGTTGAAACAACCCATAGAGTGGTTGCTGAGATTGCATAGGCAGTTTTGCTTTTGGTAAATTTTAATTGCTTCTTTTTAAATTAATTTTAAATTACGGACTAGAAGCTGTTTGCACTGAAGAAGGCTGAGCCTTTATGTGGTTTATGCTTTGGTTTGGAGGCTCTGGCTGAAATGTTGTAGTCCTTTCAGGAATTCCGTCAGTGAGTTTGGATGAGTCTCCTGAAATGTGAGAAAGCATTAGTTAGCTAACTGCAAAGAACAGCTTGCACAGACAGGAGAATAGATGTCTCCAGCCTCCATGCATAAAGTAAATTTAAAATCACATTTACTCACAAGGTAAACGATATGCTTACACTCCACTAGCATATTGCATTTAAAGGATGCTGGCAACAACACTAAGAATCAGAAGGATTTTAGTGAAATGTTTTAGTGTATTGAGGCTGTTATGATTGTCCTTTAAGCAGCAGATAATAAACTTTGTGTCCTTCAGTTAAGGAGAAATGTCACATCATCTTACAATAATGCTAGACTGGTTTTTTAGCTGAGCAGATAATGTTGTGACAGTGTTTCAATGCTGTTTGTTTTTCCTGTAAATTACATAACAAATGAAAACATTTCAAATGCATAAACTGTTTACTATAGAGGTGTATTTACCCTGCTTACCTAAATCCTCATATTTCCATTGCAAAATTTCTTTGAAAGTCTGTAAAATCTTTTGTGTATCATCTGTAGGTTTTGAGGGGGGAAAAGGTACCATGTTTGCACGGATGAGGCAGGGAAAAAGATAATTTCAATTATCTAATAAACAGTAAAGCTCATGTCCTTTTAGTGAAAAGAAAAAAAAAATCATCTCTGTATATTTTAGAGCATATTACCAGTGTGGCACACAGAGATGTTCTGCACAAGGATTCCTGTATTCTTTGTGGTTTTGTTGGATGCTGCCTACACAGGTTTTGAAAACTGTTTTTTTGAGAATACAGTTGCTTCAAGTCAGATAAAAAAGTTACTAAATGCAATAATGTTGGTAAAATGGAGTTCTTGGGAACACTGCACTATCTCTGCTCGTGAACTTCTTGCGTTTTGATTTTCCGTCAGAATAGACAAGGGTTGAAGGATGACTAGTTCTTACTGATTATGTGCAAATTTTATCACTCAGCTGTTACCATCTGAAGCCTTGTGTAAACATCTGTACCGCAGGGGATGGTGTCTAAATCGTGAGGTCTTCCTGGTTTGCTACCACAGAAGACTGACTGCAAGTCAATCTTTGTCAGCTTGCGTTAAAACAGACCCCGTCCCTATGTTAGGTCATGTATTAGAGATACAGCTCTCTTCTAAATCAAATTAAGCTTTTTCTGGGCATCTGCTTTGCATCACCAAGATTTCTAAACTGCTAATGCTCATTACCATGAACAGAGAAAGTCATCTTACTGGAGCACTAAGTAACTGCACATGGGTTTTATAGGCTCAGGGACATGTTCCTTCCATACTGCATCTGGGCAGCTTTGAGGAATGAGGCATTTTGTTGATCTGCTTGGACTCATGTTTGTATAATTGCTGCAGATGCTTTTAAGAAGTAAAATTTGCGTCTGATCTTCCCTTAAATTTTGAACTGAAGACTTCTTTGCCCTAGTTGTAAAATTGACTGTGAGATCTACCTGCTAGAAATGCTGAGCAGGACTGGCCAGGAAAGGTACAAGAAAGCATTTTTCTGTTCTCCTGGAAACCTGTGGAAAAGCTATTGGAAAAGAAATTATATAGTGAAGTAAAGGTTTGTGTTGTTCTTAAGAAATATAAAGTTTAAATATATTCTATAGCTTTTAATGTAGGTTAAAAAGTAAGGAAACTAATAAAAATTGGGGTTTATATTGAAATCTTTCTGGATTGAAATAAATATGTAGATATAAATATGACAGTGAGTGTTAATGCGCAGACTTCTTAAGATCGATTAAATCTGTTTGTATTACAACAATAATCAAGCAGCATACTTGTTTACAGCTGAAGTTTTTAAGTCAAATAACTGAAAGAGTTAAACACCTGGAGCAAGTCTGCTGAACTGCTAAGCTGGCTGTTGGCAGCAATAGCAGCAGGCAGAATTTTTCCTCCATTAAGGTTCAGCTCAGTGACTAATTCATTCAAAACCAATTGAGAGCTGAAAATGCAGGAAAGCTTTATTTTCCCATTCTAACTTTTAAATAAATGGATACATTAAAGGACTTGAGCTCCAAGTTTTAAATGCTTGCTAAACAATAAAACAAAATAATGTTTTTAATAATTAAAAAACAACTAATAAATTATCATCTTGAACATTCTCAGTTTTTTCCAAATGTAGACATAAATCACATTTGTTGGCATTTTTACTGAGCATTTAAATAGGAATTATTTCCAAAGTACTAAAATTAATCGAATTGGCTGAAGTGATAATTATAGTGTAGAATTGATAAAAATTATTCTATCAAGTATTGTAGTTATTGTACTGAGTTGCAAAAACGTTTTTAATAGTTACTAGTCAATTAGCAATATTTTTGTAAGAAAACACCTGGAAGTTATAATTAGTATTTCTCAGCTTCTTAGAAAGAATCCCTTGCTTTTGTAGTTCCACTTCTGTTTACTTTGCTGATGTTGTTTCTCTGAGCTAAAACTATTCTTCCATGATAGAATATAGGGTTCATGGGCATTTATAGATAGCATTTACTGGTGAATAAAACTATCTCAGGTTTGCTAGTTTGAAAACAAATACTTATTTAAAAAGGCTAGAGGTCATACATGTTTTGATAAATTTCTTCTTTAACCAGATGTTTTGTATTTTTCTTTACTTGTAAAGGTAAGTTTAGACAAGGAAGAAGTCCCATGTATATTCTCTATATAAACATAATATAAGCCCACTTCCTAATTTGTTGAACATGCTTGGGAAGTTTGGAGTAGAGGTTAGGATAAACAGATGGACTTACAGAGAAGTGACTTACAGGAAATAGTTTGGAGTTTTAATTTTTGTTTTTTCTCACCTTTTGGTTCTGTAAGTCAGGCATAAGTTAGAATATTTTAAACTGTTATCACTTGTTGGCCATGATCTTCAGTTACCTAAACAAAGTAATGTCCAGAAGAGCACATCAAGTACTGGTCAAAGAGTATTTCAAAGGTGAGGTGTTGGTAGGTTGCTTCTTTTTCCTTTTTTTTTTTTTTTTTTTTTTTTTTTTTTTTAAGAGAATTGCAATTATAGACTTTTTTTCTTCACGTTTGTTAAGCTCTATTTCAGCCCTCTGTAAATTCAAGCTTCCTAACCTTTTATTTCAGAAGGTATTTTGAATATTAAAATATCATGTCAAAACTTAGCTGAATCCTTCATCAGACTTTTTAAAACCTAAGTTAGAATTCTGTTTCTAAGGTGAACAGATTTGGATCAGAAAGATTTTCAACTAGCTAGTATTCATTTTGGCTGAGAGTTCAAGCAATGTCTTTAATCATATTTTTGTTGATTATTTATTAGCTTCTGTGGGAAATCAAAGGACAGACAACCTAAAATATGTCTTCCTTAAGATACATCATGAATCATAAGCTGTAGCAAAGAATTTATAGGAAGTGTCTTTCATGTACCGTATGAACTGATTGAGAGATAAAATATACATCTTCAGTGTGTGTATAACATGCAAATGAAGGCTGACCCAAAACTGGAAAACTCCACTCTCTGGCTAGAGTGGAATTTGCATTGCATTGCTGGAGTAAGAAAATCTAGTGTAAGACAAAAGAATATTTCTGTTCTGTTCCATGTCGTCTGAAGGACAATGGTTAAAACTAATGCAAAACAGGAAAGGAAATTGGCATCAAAGTGCACCTGAAGAATACCTTGGCTACCTTTGCAAAATGTTTGTTTCCATAATTTGTGTTTACTTGTATGGGGTAGTTATAAAATTTGCTGTCATCCAAATCCACCTATGAAATCCAAATCATATTTTAGCAATCAGTGTATGTACCTTTGAATGGTGGAAGTGAAATACAAGCTTTAGTACTGACACTGGCTAGGAGAAAGAGGTATCTCACTGTGGGAATGTAAAATATGCTGTGCATTGTACTGCATACATCAGCAGTAGGAGAAAACCCCCACATAAATATTGGAAAAAATAAGTGATTGTGTAAAACTAATTCTGGACTTTGAATCTTCTGCTGTCAAATTACCATTGTGAGATCTTGACAATGTCAGTAACCCATATTTCATTCAGAAAGCTCTGTAGCCTCTGAGGAACAGCATTATCTGACGTTCCAAATAAGAAGCATTTAGCTGTTTTTCATGTGAATTTCTTGTGAAATAGTTTGTTGATACAAATAGAGCAGACAATGTCCATCATCAAATGCTATGGCAGGATGCTGCTGGCTGCATAGAGAAGGATAAAAATATTGAGGAAGTGATACACTCCCCCACTAAAAATACAAGAGAAAAAATTAAAATGACAAACATATTTGTGCCAAATTTACACTAGAATTTGGATTTTCTTCTAAAACATACTGACAATTAAAAATAAGTATTGAATTTAATATTTTAATGATTTTTTTTTTATTGAGGTTTTTCCAATTTGAGTGGCAAATACATTTTTGTTTATATCTATGGGGCAGTATGAACAATTCTATTATTTTATTCCACCCACTGCAGGATAACAGAACCCAAAATACAAATATAAAATTCTTTTAAATAAAATAATACATTCTTTATTTTGGCTTCCAAAGCAATCATATGTTGTGTAGTATTTTTCTTCTGAAAAATATCTTGAGCTTTTTGAAAAAGTTATTATTTCATTTAAGTCTTTTCCTGCT
>NW_009953205.1:1261475-1317267 GCF_000747805.2 Chaetura pelagica | reverse complement strand
CTGCTGAAGAATTCTGCAAGGCAGAGTCTCCTGAAGTATTAAAACAGAAGTTTAGTTCCGTATTTGGAATTGGGTGGTATTTGGCAGTCTAAATATCAGAGCTGCCAAATATAATATGATTCATGCACCACTAATAGTTTCTCACTAATAGTGAGATTTTGGGAATGTCTATGGAAATTGGGCAATACTCATTTTTTTGCGTATGATGTAAATACAAAAACACAAACTGTCTTCATGCTATATCCCCAGGCAAGATCTCTGAGTAAAAGACAGCAGAAGCCACTCCCCAAAATACAGCAGTTTTTACTTGGAGAACCAGTATAATCTTCAGCCAAAATATGGCAGTTTAATTTGAGACCAGTATCATAATCAGTGTTGTGCTGTCTATGCAAAGAGTGAACTGCATTACCTTGTGCTCCCTCTTCATAGAGTGAGCCAAATGCTTGAGGAAACCATTAACTATTTATTGTTGTCTTGACTAGAAATAAATGAGATGCAGACTTTCAAATTAGTTTCTCCACACAGCCCTAGGTTGGCATTCCTTTGCCAAGGAGGACAGAGGTGTTTCTGCAGTTTGTTTCACTGGTATCTCAAAGTTAGAACAAAACCTGGGTTTGTGTTTTCCCCTGACCTTTTCATAAATACTTTATTTTTTCTTTATTGAAGTTAGTGATTTAAGGATACTTGGGAGCAAACATATATATATATTTAATAGTAATTATTTATTTTCTATATGTATTGGTGAGTAAACAAAGATTACCTTGTTTGTAAGGGAATGGGGCCTCAGGTTAATGTCCAGGTGTTCTTTCAACAGAGGTCTGAGACTAATTTCTTCCTGGCCCTCTGGTAACCAGCTGAAGCAGCAGACCAGCTGGTATATCTTCACTGTTGCATACCAACATCTTTCACTGATTCACAGATTTCCTTATGTCCTCAATACTTCCTCTACTGCTTAATAACCTTTGAACAGTAGCTTGAAGATAACTGCAGTTGTGCTTTGCAATGGCTGCATCTGAATCAAGGAATGAATTATTAAAAAAAAACCCATATCTCATAATGATCCTCATAAGCTCCATTTGTCAAAAGGTCATAAATTTGAGAACCCATCAAAGAAATGCCTAAATGCTAAAGAAATGCTTAATACTGAATGTTATCTGATTTTAATCTTACAAGTTTGGATGGCATTTCAGCAGTTATACTGAAGAGTTCTTAATATATTCAATTCAAAGGTTCAGTTTCATATATTCTCACACACACACACACACGTACTTTACCTGCTTTCACCTGTCAAAGGTCACAATTTCAGTTATTTTTTGCCTGCTACTATGTCAATCTAAAACTCAACTGAACAATAGAGACACCTTATGTTCCTTTAATGCATTCTGAACTGGTGTTTATATTGTGTATTTATTTTTTAAGCTTCCATGAAAGGTTTACAGACCTTTTCTATTCACCATTTGGTGTAAGACTTCTTTGAATCAGGGAGGTAGTAGACCTAAGATGGAAACAACCAAAGGGGCAGCCATCAGCTTAAGCTGCGTCTTAAAAATGAATTTATTTACCCTGAGGATGTACCAAAAGTAGAAGTTGGAGAATTGGAATTTCTTGTGAGAAAATATGACAAAGTGATTTTTGCATGTGCTGTTGACCTGTGAAGTAGGAAGAAAGCAAGTTCACTATATATGTAGTGGAAAATGTTAGGTGGGAGAGCACAGCATGGAGAAAAAAGACATTTAACCCCATAAACACCAGTTTAAGGAAATAGACCCTGAAGACCATTGTCAGGGAAAAAAAAGTGGAGTCATGAGGGATTGACTGAAAGGCTTAAGATTGAATTAAAATAGCTTCAGACTTTTCTCAGAAGCCAGGATAAAACTTCACAGTTCAAAGCATTTCTCATTACTGTTGCACTGGTGGGATGTTAGTTGTTGGTAGGTAATTGAATAATCTCTGAGAAAACAGGTTATGTATGTTAGAACATTTAGACAAAATCATGGAATTCAGAGCAAATAACGCATAACAACATCAGTTATGAATGACTGGTAATTAAGATGTGGAAAGAGCAGTAAGTGCTAATTCATCAGAATGTCCACCTGACACTATCTCTGCTTTTACTGTAGCCCCTCAGACTTTTCCATCCCTGTCAGCTCCACAAACATTTAAATCACTCTTAGCAGCTACGGAAGAGAGAAGGTAGGTGGAAGCTACTTGCAATGGTTTGTATAAAAAATTGTCCTTTTAATAGCTCTTTTAAGAAAATCTCTGAAACAATTTATTTTGTAATGTCTGTAAAAACTGAAGTGGGGGTTGCTGAGTCATGTTAATTATCTCCTGTATGTTTACAGTATCTTCTGGGGTTTCTTCAGTTCCACAAGGACCTTCACAGCATAACTGCATGTTCTAATTACATAACATTTACACCACTTAAGTCATTAAGTATAATTGCACTTGTTATGTGAATGTGCCACAATAGAGCAAGAATTACTTTGAGAAAAATTATACAACAGAATCTTAATTAAAAAACTGCTAAGTATGTAGGGCATGCTTACCAAAATATAGTATATACTAAAGGCTAAAAGCTCCCCTGATGCACATATGTTTCTAAAGTTTTGGTTATTCCTTATGCATATGCTAGTGAGACCTTTGCCTCAGTTCCTTTCAGGTGCAATTTTGTTGTGTATGTTAAGCTCATTTAATGTCTGTGCTATGATAGAAATATTGCTAGCAGTTAAAAACTGTGGTTCTGGATGCAGTCAGATAAACCTTTGTGTATCAATTCTACCATGGTATTTAGCTAAGGAAACATGAATAAGCTGATTTGATAGTTCTACAAGAATGCATTGCAGAAAAACTTGGTGCTGAGTTGCTGTGTGGCATGAGTCTGCAGACAGCACTCTTCTTTCTGCATGGTATTATCAGTGCAGAGGTATTTGTATGAATCCTAGGACATTTGTGGGACAAGAATGTTTTGGATGAGACAAAGTTCTGTCTTTGAGGAATTGTGAAAATTGCTCACATGTATTCCACAAGGACTCTAGTGAAGAGCGGTGTCTTAATCCAAAGGGTCAGGAAAAAAAGCCATATCCTGACTCAGTTTCCTGGACTATTTCGTTTGGACTCTGATTTATCTTTCCTAAACTGTTGATCTGTGTTAAACAGCTGCTGCCTTTTATTCAGACCTGGCTGGAGTTCAGTGATTTATCTTAGGTTGTGAAGCTGGTCTTAAGACAACTCATCAAAGGCTCAACAAAAACAGTTTCTTAACGGGAAGTAATTTTCCAATCAACATAGAACTGTAGTAATACATTGGAATATCCTTTGATGTAGCTTAAGACATATGGTCACCTAATAAGAATGCCTAATTGTATGGGATTCATTGTTTCTAGCAGAGGAGCTAATAGGACTAGCTTCTAGGTAGTTATGAGATATTTTTGGCTGAAATTTAAATTCAAGATCGTATCATCTATGATGAAAACGGAGACATGCTGCTTTAGCGTAATTATAACTCTCTAGTAGTAAATATTTATATAAAAATACTCCAAAGACCAAGTATAGTTATGTGCTTTTATTCCAGTTGGTCCAAACATTCAAGAAAAACTAGTTTTTCAGCAGTTCTAGGAATAGTTTATTTATCAAGTTATAAATAAGCTTTTAGAAAATTTAAGCTCACCTTTCTAATATAGTTGGGTTTTTTCTCATTTGTTGTCTTGAAATATTTCACTCTTTTTTTTTAATGATATCCTGTGAAATTTCTTCTACTTCTGAAAAGAAAAAAAACCAACCTACTTCTATGTGGAAGTTTGTTGGAAAAACATGTTTTTAAAACTCACCTGTACCTTTCTTTAATTTAAAAGGCCTGGGGAAGGGACATTGTCTGCTAGGTATCTCTTAACATATGGGCTGAATTACTCAGCAAAGAATTGAACCACACTGTTTCAGATTGGTTACGGTGGTAAAAACTGCCTTGCACTGCTCTGCAGAAGAGGGATGGATAAAATGCTCTTTGAACAGTCAAGATTTTTTAAAAATGTCAGTGCAGAGGGCTTGCATTTGTATTTGGCTTTCTAGACCTGCCTCTTGACCTTCTAATTACTTTATTTGAAACAGCACTGAGGGTATAATAAAACTGGAGGTTGTCTCTCGTTTGCTTTATCATAAATTAAAGCTGTTAGTTTGGTGAGGTGAAAGTAGAGGCAGAGTGTTCATTACTGCTCAAGTGACGGCTTGTCAATAGCACTGCCTTTTAGTTTGTTCTAGTCAGCACTTGCTGTGCATTTTGTTGGACCACTGGGAAATAAATACAACAAGATTATACATTTGGAATACCACAAGAGTTCATGAAGGGAAAAAAAAAAAAAAAAGAAAGATAAATTATACACTTGGTAGAAAGTGACATGCTATCTTGTGCTATTAACAACCAGAGATAATTGCAGCGAATTGTAATTGCAGTTTGCAACTTACAGTACAGTGTGTCCAACATCAATCTTAATGGTGAACAAAGCAATTTATATTTAAAGTTAATTCACTTGGTAAGTTTCAGCTGTATACAAGGGAACTAACAGATGTAGCTTTTCAGAAAGTTCAAAGGCATTTGGAATATGGAGAGAAATGCCAATGTAGTAAGCCTTAGAGAAATATTCTGTTAGTACTTGTAAAGAGAACAAATGTATGCTGTTATATCCCAATTTGTGTTTATTTAATAAGCTATACAGTTTTGTGCGTTGAAGAAATTATGTCTCTGAATGTAACAAAACCAGGTTTTTACTCCCAGTTTACACAGGAATAGCCATTATGTGTGTATAGAGTAAATGAGGTCTAGATTTCCATAAATTGGAGTCTATATTCAATTTTAACTCAGTCCTTTTATGAGACAGTACTAACATGAATGTGTGTATGTATCTGTTTATATTTATACAAACATATGATTGGACTTTTTAAATCTTGGGCTTTATTCTGGAATTGTTTACTAGTGCCCAGGGTATTTTGCAAGGTTGCCTGGTTATAACAACTGTAGATTTTAAGTGATGTCTTTAATTGGGTTTAATTAAAATGAAACTTTATTTTCTGAAAACCTAACACCCCTTCTAGTAGAGATTATAATCTTGCTTTCCCCGAGCACTTTGTGGTGCCCTAATGTCTGGAAGATATTCTGCATACCATGGGCTTCTGTTATGTGGGATACATCATATTTACTTAAACAGGTCTTACCATTTTCTCAGCATTGTGGTCAGTCCTTTGTGCCTATCAAACAATGGAGAAATCCTTAATTCTGCAGCATCATGACCTAAACACTTTTCTGCTGTGGGATTGACTGCCTATTTGTGGGTGACCATCAGTGCCATTTGAAAAGGCAAGGTGAAAATACTGCCTTTCTGGGTAGTTTCTTGTCAAAGTATTAAAATCTCCAAATCATATCATAGTTAGATTTGTCTAATTGAATAATTGCTACCTTTTTTAGAATGGGGAAAATACTGGGGAGGAAGGGGATTGGGAAGGAGGTTTTACTTCATTCTATCACCTTACTTATCCAGACAGCGATCAGGAGATCCATCCAGCATAGAAAGGAGTGTCATTCTTCCTTTTAGTACCATTATGCTTTTTCATAAACATTTTATCCTTGTGAGAGAGGAGAGTTGTTCCTATGTAAATCTTGGGCAGATTCCTACCTAGCATGAACTACTGTAGTTCTACCCAATTCAGCAGAACAAAGACATTTAACACTAGCCGATGATTGATTCCTACAGGAGTTTTGGGAGTAGCTGAAAAGCAGGCCTGAGGTTGTTGTTGTTCTTTATGACATTCTTTTCATTGGGTAGATGAGAACATGTGTTTCAGAACCAACAGACTCATTAGATGTATGGCATGGATCTTTACTTGTCTCTTCTGAAGGACGTCAAGTTTTACTAAACTTCATCTCTCTTATAGCAGATACCCATGTTCTTCAGTCAGAGTTTTAAAATTTCAGGCTTCAGTCAAGATTTACCATCAAAAAGTGCAATCTTAAATTATTTTATCATTGATGGTATAATGTGGAGGTAAACTAGCAATATTTAGTAGCAGGCTCTTAAATTTTTTGGTAAATCCTTGGCTGTAATTTTTAAAATTATATATAGATTAAAAAAACTTCTCTTTTTGCCAGTAATGAATTTTCTCCTGTAAAACACTGTACTGTATCTGACATAAATTGCCAGGAAAGGTGATTTGAGAAACTCAGTTTAGAAATGTTGTGCATTGTTTTCCATTTGCTTTAGCATAAGCTGTCTCGAAATCTGAATGAAGGGGATTGTGAGCTGTTGTGCCAAGTGCCCGATGTACACAGTGCTGTACCTATGCTATACCTGTGCTGAAGTAGCCTTGACAACTCTTGCACAGGGCAGTGTGGAGATGTGGCTGGGAAGTGCCTTGCTTCCCCTCCATTCCCTATAACACAAGCAATGCTGCAACTGTGCACAACGTTGGGCACCAGTGGTTCATTCTGGTGTGGAGTAAGATTGTCTTGCAGGAGAAAGGATGGGAAAATACATAGATTCAAGTTTTTTTAAAAAACTCAGCAATTAACACCTTCCATTTAACAATCTCATTAAAGGAGAAAAGTTTTCATAGGAGGACAAGTACCATGTATATATTTACCCTGCTTATCTATACATCCAATTAAAAGGTGTGCCTATGTTTTTCTCCAGACATTCTTTGAGAAATGTCAAAAGTGCAATTATACAAATAGACTACTTGGGACCCTCTGTTCACTCACTAATGAACATAAATAATAATCTGGCAATAAATCTTATTCCTAGTCTTTATCTTGTCCCAGCAGAGCAGTTAAATAGCCAGACATCCAAATTATTGAGCTGTTAGTAGCTCCCTGCCTGAAACAGTTTTGTTTTTTTTTTGTTTCTACACATGTATATCTATGCAAGAAAGAATTCTGAATATTAGTCTCATGAATTGGATGTGGCTTAGTAATACTTTTGTTTATGTAAATTATGTTGCTTTTTCACTTAATGAGTATGTTTAGCATTAATTTGTAGTATGCTTAGCATCTACTACAGAGAAATTGCAAAGAATTAACAAAAGCCTACTGTGAGGAATTTATTCATAATGAAAAAGAGCAAATAAGAAAAGCCTGAGGAATTCTACCAGTTACTGTAATGAAATACCTTTTACTGTAATTGAACTTGAAATATTTTACAGTATTCTTGAAATAGAAAGAGGTAAGTAACAGAAGGGGCCAGTATAATATCCTCAGGACTTCTTAAAAAAAATGAAATATATGAGGGATAAGGAGAGGAGCAGAAAGCAGAAGACTTACAAAAGGTTAAATTGAAGACTTAAAGGAAAGGGTCAAAGGTCATAAAACACAGGTGCAGGATGATCTACTCCTAGGAAGGAGGACTAGGTTAAGAAAGGCTTTAAAAAGATCTTTGTACAAAAATATTAATATAACTGGAAAGCCACTGATACATAAAACTGGACAAAGGAGTGTGAATCTTAGGAACTTCTCAACACATTTGGAAAAATAACTTTGTTCTTAACATTATTACCTTATTTCTTAACAGCCACAGTGAAAGCTGTGTGTTAAATGACTGAGACCAGGCTTGAATCACTTGAACATGTGAAAATAATCAGGTCTGTATAATGTGCATTTTGTAATCAGGAGGGATTTGACTACACCTCCTTTGTAAATATTAGAGTACTAGAACTAGATGAACTGATTTACAAGTGTGATCTGGAAATAAAAATAGTAAATTTAGATAGTTATAAGTTTTAAGTTAGGATTATTTTTTTGCAACATTCAAAGAATTTGTGTGCATTTAGGGAGACACTTGCACATTGTGGTACAAATTCAATACCTTAAAAAATATAGTTTAATTTTTTATTTTGTGTTGGTTAGTACAAACATCATTATGTTCGTCCTTCCATAGTACTTTCGGGCTGAATAATTGCCTGAGAAGTACATAATATAATCCTTCAGAAAACTGATGAACAGAGATATGCAATATCTCATCCAAAGTGACTTTGAAGTATCATGGTATGTTTTTTGCTTTATTTAACATTTTAAAGTTATTCTTTCAAACAGTATAACCAACAATCTGATATTGGAATAGGATGCCATGTAATGTAAATAAAAAATAAGTGATAAAAGAAACAGTTTACAGAATCTATTGTCTGAATACAATTTGTAAAAGGACTTAGGTCATTCTTACAAAATAAGGATGCATTTTAGAAAAAAAAAAAAAAAAGACATTCCTTTAAAGTATTTTAATACGATCCTCTTCAAACTGGAACCTAATTAAGGGGGCAGGGGAGAGGAGAGTGAGAATCTGTTTATGTTGGATAATTTATTTTATTGTGGAGAAATAATTATTAATGCTGTATTTCCAGTTCTTGCAACTTTTATGGGGAGAACAATACACTGAGAGAAACAAAACCAGGCCAAGAAATCCAGTTTCTCCACCACTGTGGTCTGTGAAAACAAGATCCAACCTGAGTACTTGGTGTGGTGTCTGTGCTAGGAAGAAGCATGAACAATTCTGGTAAAATAATCAAAATAAGAATTCTGGTTTGGTTTTGGTTTGTTTCTGTGAAATGTGTAAAACTTGGGAGCTTACTGAGAGCTAAATGTTTGCTGCAGTACATTTGTTTTTGAGGATTGTGAGTAGCTCTCTGATGTCAGGCATTGTAAAAGAGATGTTCATGGTGGGTTTTTTTTTCAAAGTAAACATACAAGTAGCAGGATTAAACGAAGAAAAGTTTAGGTTATTAAATAAAATTCCAACACTTCCCCCTTGCTCAAAATATTTGCAGCAAGTTCTGTGAAGTAGAAAATGAAGGGAATGTGCCGTGCAATTTTTCTTTAGCCTTTTTGCAATGCAACAGGGCAATCGATACAAATCTTTGCAGTAATCATATATTGATTTTCCTAGAATATAGCTCCATTTAAAGCATTTTTATCCCCAGGAGTGAAAGCATTGGAGGCTATCAAAGGAGGAAGTAGCTTTCCTTGACCCCATCTGCAGTTCACATTGATTAACAGAGGCTAGGTAAAATAAATAAATATGTGTGAGAGAGAAGAAAGAAAAAAGAGTCACAGAAAGGTTAATACTGGCTGGGGAGAAACATAATTATAGTACATTAGGGGTTTTGTAAAATTATTAGGCCAGGATAGGCTAACAAGTGACTTGGAGAAAGTGAATTCTTCATGAAGTCGGAGCCAAATTATACAATACGTATTTTTCACTGTCTGTGCTGCTTATTCCAGTAATGGAGAGCTTTCTTGTGGTCTACCCATCTACACAGGCAGGTATCAGGACAGCAAAACTGAGTTGAAACCAGTAGGTTTTCGCTTTAGCTTGTAAATGATATTCATAGTGAGTGTGCAGAGGTGGCTTTATATTGTAAAAATGCCATTGTTGTAGATTGTTCTAAAAGCTCTAGAAACGTTAATTTGTTTTATTTATTATTGAGTTTTGGTTTATGACAAATTATAAAAAATGCAGGATAGTCTTTTAATATCATTTTAGTAACACTGAAGCAAGGCCCTTCTCCTAGTGAAACATAATCAAGACAACTTTCAGTTTTTAGCCACTTGTTTCATTCACTGGAAGTACCAAGTGGCTGTCATCACAACTCATGCAAGTGTTATACTCTGTAGTGTATCACTCCTACACAAAATAGTAAAACCAAGGTGATGCAGTAAGCGGAAACCATATACCATAAATTTTTTACTTAAATTTTTCCTTAAAGCCAGGGATATTTGGATTTCCTGATTTGTCCTAGATACCCTTAAAGTCCCTACAGGCTATCAGATCTGTGCTTTTACTCTGGCAATTCCACATCTCCCACCATTTACTTCTGTGATTTTCTGGACCTTCTCTTCCATTTCCTGTGTTTCTGTAGCAGAAGCTAGGTTCTCATAGATTGGATTTTTAAATTAAAGGGTGTGTGTAGCCTCATTATCCTCCTCAGTGCCTAGTAGTTGATGCTGTTTATGTTACCAGCAATGTCAGAGCTTTTTTGCTTCAGGCAAAGCAACTACTACACATTGTCAGATAAAGTACCTTATCTATCAGCAGCACTCCTGTGAATTAATCATAATTCAATAGGTTTACTAATCAAGAGTTGAGATGAATGTTTTGATAGAGCAATCAGATTTGTCTAATCTATCATTACTTGACAGTTGCTTTAGGCAGAGTGCTAACTTGGCATTAGTACCTGGTTTTGATCAGTTTGGCATGGCCCCACCAGTCAGTAGCATCAGTTATTACACCAATGGACTTCTACATAGATACTAAGTGTAGTTCTTTTTCAGTTTCAAGAGAGACTGGAATGAAGCTGAGATCAGGCAGTTCCCACCTATGCATGAACACACCACCAGAGTTCTCTTTGTCATTTTCACAAATAACAAAAGTACTCAGAGGTTGTTGACAAATCTGAGATGTGAGTTATGGTAGCATATGCAAACATTGCTCAGAACTGAAAGGGTCACTGGAATAGAAAAAAGATAAACTTAATATATTGTTAAGTGTTGCTAATTACGAATCTAGTCACGTCTGATGTCACTAAAATTTGTTCTGTGTTTTGTCCAGTTAAACATTCTTGGGGGTAATTTACAACATAGCTTGCAGCAGTTTGCTCAATTTGAAAGCATAAATGAAAGCTTTCATTGTGTATTGACATATTTTTCTTGTTAAGCAATGTTTAAAGTACTGATACAAGGTGCTGTAATAGTGGGTTAGACTACAAGTGCGAGTTTGGTACATTGTAGTCAATAATGCATTAGTGTGGGAAAATGAAGGAGAGAATTGATGTATCTCTTTTTTCAGCATGGGTCGAGTCTTGTCTCTGTATAGAAGAAGAAATACAAACCTTCAGCCACCAATGGCTAAATATATCCTATATTCCTGTTTAATATAATTTCAGAGTATGTGTCAGTAGTATGAACACAATATACGTGTAGATCTCTAGTTTTATTACCAGCTCAGTATATATCCTTTCTGTCATGCAAATTTTATGGTACTTATGATTTTTGAGATCAACTAGCATGTTAGTGTGACGAGAAGTTGGCTGTCAACTGTCCTCCATAGGTGATGCTTGTTCTTGTGCAGCAGTCTACCACCAGAATTATGTATCATGTAAGTTCTGTTGAAGCTGTTACCAGTAGGTTGAAAACTCTTCTGCCTATGTATAGTTTCTCTCAGTCATTTGAAAATTTGAAATAGGTAAAAGAACAGGCAAAAAGTACCAGTTCTCATCTAGATATTCATCCCTAAGCTCAGAAAAAGTAACAAAGTGCAATTGTAACATTTCATATAGCAGAAATTACTGTCCAAAGGCCTTTAGTGGTCTGGCTATGAAGCAGTTTAGCACAGTGCTAATATTTTGGTAACAACAACATGGAATAGGAAATAGACTGTCATTTAGTGATGAGCTCAGGAGACTGTGGGATAAATATTTGTATTCACTGAAAGTTAAATAAGCAATCATAGTGATAGGTCTTTGCAGCCATGCTTTAGTTGCTTTTCTGCTGTTGTCTGAGTTCAGAGGCTCAGTGACTTCCAGCACGCCTGCACAGATGCTTTCTGAAGTCCTAGTGCAAATATGTCTTGAAAATTGCTATGGAGTAAGTATGCCAGTAGCACTAACCACTCAAGAGTGTCAAGAGGTGAACTGAGATAGAGTAATTCTCATCCAATCTGTATGAATCTATTGCAGACAAGGAGGACAGTAACTCCTCAGCAATGAGAGACTTCCTTGGTTAACTTCATCACAAGTGAAGCACTGTCATTATCTACCACGTCTCAACTAGAATTTTTTTGTGCCATTCTGTAGTGAAACACTGACCAGTGAGAAATTATTAAAAAAAAAAAAAAGTGATACTCAAGTACAAAAAAATACATACTTCTAATTGTATCTTTTTAGGTCTTTAGCATAGCCTGGCAAAAAAAAAAAAACAAAACAAACAAACAAAAAAAAAACCACACAAGACACCCACACCACCTTTTTATTACTTTTGTTTTAAAAAGAATTTTTGTGGTTTTGCCAGTCACTACTTTGCTAAAAGCCAAAATGAATATTATGTGTGCTGACTGATCATAAAATACCTTAGACCTGTTTCTATGGAGTGATGAGAATTACATTGACTTGGCCACCACAAGATTCCTTCTAATATCCTGTCAACAGTCTCGTGCCCTGTATTTACTGCTGTGCTCAAATCCCATCTCTCTATAATATTTAAAAGGAATAATGAAAGGGCACATCCTTTCCAATATCAAACTGCTCTTTTGTTTCATTTGAGCACTGAACTATTGTTGAATGCTTTGCAAGTTCCCTCTACCTAGTAAACTGGGCGATTTTTTTATACACATATTTAGATGAGGAAAGCTTTTTGATGATCAACGAAGTACTTTGAATGTCAAGTGGTTGATTAAATTTGCTTGCTTCCTCCATTAAAGTCTGCAAGTTAAAAATCCAATTCTGAGGTTCTCCACTCACTCAAAACTCTGCTGCTTTGACAGCCACCTCTGGCTTTGTTTTCTTCTTGATAAAATCTGGCATGACATGCAAGGGTGCCTTGCTCATGTGTGAGATGAGTGATGGTCCTGCATGCTTGCTATAATAACATGAGATTAACATAGATCAGAGGTTTGCTAGAAATACTAAGAGTAGGCTACCTCCACATACTTAATATGTCTGCTTTTTTTCTTTTCTAATAGTTAACATATCAAACTAATAAATAGCAATGAGGTTATTTGTTTGTTTGGCGTTCTTTTTTGTGTGTTTTGTTGTTGTTTATTTGTTGTTTATTTTTTTGTTTGTTTTTTATTTGAGTACTAATAAATGTATTTGAGTTGACAGTTTTATAATGGTGAGGAGATAAAAAATGTTCTTGGTAAAAAGGATGCTCTGTGTGAATACTTGTATGCATTTCTGTTCACATGGTCATATATATAACACCTGTGTGATCCCTCAGGCAATTCAGTCAGTCATTTTTCCTGCCAATTTGCTTGCTTCATTTTGATCTATGTTTGCTATCATTTGTCAACTGACACCTTTAGCATGTTTTCACATCAGTTGTTTTGAGGACCTGGACACTGATAATTAGATCAGTACTGCCCCAGTGCAGGAGGATAAACTAGAAAGTCACCTGCGACTGTTTTTAACAGTTCTTTAACAGTTATAAATTTCCAATTTTCATGTGTTGAAGAATTACTGGTTGCTTATCCATTTTTTTCATTGCAGATTTGTAGGCAGCAACTAGAACTCCTTCATTAAGTGCCTGTTCTCATAGCTTCAGTATTGGAGTTTCATGGTTGTGTGCTTTTCCCAGTTCTACATGTCTTGCCTTCCCTTTTATAGTTGTCAAAGACCTAACTCATAGTTCAGGTTTCCTGTCCTTCTCTTTGTCTCAACTTTTGTAGCATATAACAGAATTCCCCAGAGTTTGTGCAGACACACAAGCACAATCTCTGCATTACTAAATTTTCATGAAAGATCAGTCTACCTTTATCACAATTTACTGAGATTCCTTAAGGGCTTCATGCAAATGTTATTTTAAGGTGAAGCATTGCTTACAGTTTCTTCCTCTTTCTCGTTACCATGACAGTTCCATCATCTGAACCCAGTGGCTGGTTGTTCTTTCTGTGAGGGCAATCTTCTATCTAGCAGTCACTTTTACAAAGGAGCATGGGTGAGATCCAGGCAGTAGTTGTGGTTCCTTTTCAGGTTCGGCTTTGCACAAACAAGATATCCCAGAAGACTCTACCAAAGTTAATTTTCATTTTAGTCAACTAGTTCACCTAGTTATCTACCCCAAACCTCAGGTTTAAGAATTAAAGCATTTGGTGCAAGGAGTAACTTATTTTTCAGTACATGGGACTAAACATTTCACCTAACTGTTGTCTTTTTATTTAGACAAGATCAAAGGACATAATGAAATAAGCCAGAAACTCACTGCAACAAAATAATGTCATCTTTACAGAAACTCATTTCATGTCTGTAGCCAGTAGGTGAAGCTCCATAACGCAAGTCTTAAATAAAACAAGAATTGTTTCAGTAGCATTAAACAGAGCTACTGCTTTAAAAGAGACTTACCCCAAAGGACTTATTACCACAATTTTCCAAGTCTTTAATTTATTATGTGCTCCATGTTTTACTACCTTTCCCAGATTTTAGTTATCTCAGCCCCACTTTTGAGTGCTGAAAGGTCAAAAGTTGCACTGCAAAGGCTGTGAGCATGAAGGCACATCAAGTGCTAAAATCTTTAGACTATTTGAAATCAAGAAATAAAATATAAAGCTGTTTGTTTCTGAAGTGTTTATGCATTTTAGAATCCAGCATAAAAACTCTTTAAACATTATAATGCATAATTAATATTTAACTATTTATCTGTGCATCTTTCATAAATGTCTAGAGCAGGATTTACTATGGGTCTTACAGTAACAGGTCTGTCAAGTTTTCAGTCTGAAATCTAAATATATGGTGTGTTTTTTTGTTTTTATTTTTGGTTTGTGGTTTGTTGGATTTTTTAACTAAGATTTCTTTTGTAGTGTGTTTCCCACAAGGAGACAAATTTATAAGGTATTCACAAAAAAAAGCAGCTTCTTGTTCAGTCTGAAAACAACTCTATGTACCTGTGATATAAGGGAGACACAATTTTGTTACCTAAAAATATACATCCTACATTTATGTAGCACCTTTTGTCCCCAAGGATCCCAAAGTACTTTAGAAAACTCTTAACATATGTTGGATCAGGTAGCATACCACTAGAGCATTGGCACCTGTGGTACAGAACACTGTGGCTTTTTAAAGAAGTAAAATTATTTTTTTAAATATGGATACAAAAGACAGTAAGCATCCAAGTCAGTTGCCACTGAAGTCTTTCCATTGATTTTTATAAGAGGTACACAAGATAATATCCAGAAATGTCATTGTTTTATTTGACAGCTTAAAGAAAAAGCACTTTCCATTTCCCCACAACCCCACCCCCAAAAAAAAAAAAAATTTAAAAAAAATTAAAAATAAAAAATCTGTTTTCTTACAGTAGCATATGCTACTTATGGTTTCTCCTAAAGAGACTTTTTAGGCCATTTCATTTTAACTTCAGCTGCATGAACCTAAACTCAATATTATTTTCTATTGTAAATAAGTAAGATTTGAGTTAGTGAAGAAATTGGATGCTGTTATTTTGAAGAAAAATGTGACTATAATAATAAGATCCAAACTTGCTTGCCTTGGCAGTGAACAGTAATTTTTGTGATGACTTTAATGGACTTTGAACAAATAAATAAATTTAGCATGTTAAAATACATGATGGTTATCTGCTACATATCTTTCTCTGTAGATATGCATATGCATATTGTGGTGTTTTCCGTAATAAATGCTTCCTACTCTTTTAGAGGGAAAGAAAGAGGACACAGTCTTCCTCTTCCATGTTAACCTAGGTAGTTCCCTTATTTCACTTCTCTGTGCTAGCAGACCTGAACAGATGCTAGTTAGACTTCTTTTTTTTCCTTTCTGTTGCTATTTTTGATCTAACTTTCAAAAAGACAGCTGCCCAAGGGTATACCCCTGAATGCACATAAAAGCAACTGTAGTAAGGGGTATGAATCCAAAATTCACCTGTATGACTTGGCAGCTGAAGGTTTTTTCTCTGGAAGCAGAGGTGCCTGGTGGTTTTAGCATAGCCAGGGAAAAAGGACAGTTGCAGTTGCAAGTAGTGCCGTTTCACAGGTGTATTGCTCTGAAACTGAAGCTGCTGTCTTTTGAAGACATCTGCTCCTCAAAGTTTTTGCTTCCACTGCCCAGCTCCTGTGTCTAGGTAAGTGCTGGGCACTCTGGGCTTTGCATTCGAGGTGTTGTTGGCACAGAGGCACACAGTGGAGCTCCTGCCATCAAGAATAGGGACTTATCTGAAACGGCAGCACTAAGCTGGTCCAGACACAGAAGTGGTTGGCTGTGGCTGAGGCCACTGGTAGCAGTTTTATACTGCCAGTACTGGCTGTGCTTCAGTTAGGAGCCAGAGTCAGACCAATGTGGGTTTGTCCTTCTTACAGATCTTTGTGCCACCTTAGCAGCTGGTGTGGCCTGACAGACCCTGCAAAACTGAGAGTGCTACCAACCAGTGAATGAGGGCGGGGGCTGTTTCTTCTCTGGGAGAGTATTTGTGATCACAGTTGCAGAGTGTAAAATATTTCATAATTGTGAATTGTAATAAGTACTGGTCTTAGCATTATCACTCAGTGGTAAGACGTGCAGGGTTAACTCTTTTCTAGAAAAAAATGTGTGTTATGAACATACAATCTTGATGAAGTCTGATAATATACAGTACACTATCATTCTTAAAAATACATTTCACTTTAATTATTTGTTAGAATAACAATTTGTTGGAAGAGACCTGGAAAATACTCTTCTCAAAGTCCAGTGGATTTTTCTGAGCTTTGGGATACTTGTTACACACAGCAATACTAGTCAGCCCGTTGACATTTTTAGCTCCTGGGAAGCATCTCAGAGCTTTTTTGTTTCTGATATAAGGTTTTTGCTTAAGAAGCATCACTATTTTTGGCAGTTGCATGCATGCATTTTTATAATTAGAATACTTTTATTAATTTGTTTAATTTGACTAAAAATGTCAACCACATTGATTTAGACCTTTTTCAGTCTAAAGTAAATATTTTTGTAAATGTATTTGTCTGTTGCATGAACATAGATATGTAAAAGGAAGCAGTGTTAAATTGTTTCCATACCCCACTGATGATCTTGCTAATATTTTTGATCACTCAGTTGCATGAGTGACAAAGTATCTTGGGACTTTGAGTCTGGAAAACCTGTTGGGTTTCTTATATGATTTTTTTAAAATAAATGTTTGGCTTGGGAATGTTTCTTAGCTTCTGCAGCCAACATCCCATCCTCAGAATCACCTCCAAAGAGGAGAAGTTTTAGATCATGATTGGTTTTTATGGTTTAATGTGGACTAGTTGTCTTTGCAGCCCCTGGATGTGTGAACAGTATTGGGTGAAAGTGGAATAGTACTTAATGTTATTATGTAGAATGTAAAGAACCAGATTAGGAGAAAGTGTGATTATTTTTTGTATATCCTACTCCTTAGAAAAGCAGAGGGGGGAAAGATAAGGCCAGGCATTGCTATGTTGATTAGGGTAGGATAAATCAGAACAAATATTAATAACTTGCTTGTGTTGTGCATAAGCAAAATTTCAAGTAACTAATAAAATATTTTATTATCAGTGGATTGATTTGACCATGAAGCACTTGTATATTGATGCAACTGAAGCCTTAGATTTGAACATTGTCACTTTTGGGTGTGTTAGATCTGAAAGCTACATTGCAAGCTATACATTCTCCAGCATTGATAGTAATCAGAGAAGGGGATTTTTAAAGGATATATCCACCCTCTACAGAATGGGAGGGGTAAAAAGTTCTCTAATTAATATGATGCAAGATGATCAAAGCAGATCATCAAAGTATGCCATAGCTACTGTACCAGCCATATCTCTGCTAATGGCTCTTCCTGTCTACCTGTCACTGAACTGTAGAGAGAGGGAGGAGAAAAGTAGTTCAGAGGACAAAGTAACATGGTGAGAAGATTATTTTCCCAGGCACATTCACGATATTTGAGTCCCTGGGTTGTATCTGACACCATGGGTTGAACAGCTGATCTCTTCCTTTTAGCAGTGGTTTTGTATCAAGTCATCTTTTATGATAAAGAAACTGAACTGAGTTTAGAGAACTAATTTTTAATTTTGAAATAAAAGGACATTTGAGTTTGGGCACAAGGGTGATATCTCTTTACCTCTTTAGCACTTCTCAGATTCATTGGAATATATATATATTAGTTCTCTGAAGACTGAAAAGGCTTTGAATTGTCAGTTGCGCATGCACTTGTACACAGAAATCTGGGAGAAGCTGAAACTTTTTTGACTGGCACTTGCAAGGCATCAGCTACGTAGAATGCAGTATGAAATGCAGTATGTAGCTGTGAACAATTTCCTCCTTATTTTGTGTTCATATTTTATTTACTGCATCTTGCTGTCAGTGCAGGATAATCTTAAACTAAATCCAATCCTATTTGATAAGAAAGCTAACAGTTTCTTCCCTTCTCTCTTCCAATCAAATCAAATACCTTATCAACCTAAAAATAATCAGAGCAAGTCTCTTGAGAATTTCCCGCAGCCGTTACCTGACTTTGCCCAGAGTGCTTCCTCAGCTCCTAGGGAGAAGGGAATGCCAGGGAAGAAAAAAATGCCAGTAGTCTGGCTTCAGAGAAAGAGACTCACCTGACCAGTGCTGCCTCTCTTAGGCCTTTCTTTTGTGTACAGTTGTGGCTGTTGCTGTTGGGGGCAGATGAAAAAGAGAGAAAGAGCATTTCCCCCTAGTTTTTAGAAAATTTACTGGACAAACTGAATATTAAAATGTGCTTAGAAGACAGCAGTAAATATAGATTTCCATTGTGAAGCTTTACAGTGTTTAGAGAACTGTCACTTAGCAAACAAATTGTGCACAGGCTACTGTTTCCAAATAGACTTATTATAGATACGAAGCATTATGAAACTGTCATTGCCATGTTTTCTATAGTAAATGAAGTAATCACTCAGCAGAAAACAAAACCAAACAAAACCAGTTGGTGTAATGTCCATTGCTAGCTAGGAAGCAATTATGAAGCATGCCAGAGCAGCTTTAATAAGCGGAAAAGTTCCATGATATCTTAACCCAGTGATATGATGTATTGCATGGTTACACATCCCAAATTAAGTCAGAACAATTAAAGACTGAAAGACTGTTTTAAAAATCTTTTTTAAAATGTATGTGAAGTATAATAACAGAAAGAATGACATCTCTAATTGGAGTAACATTGTGTATGGTGATGAACAGATGCCTAAGTGCCTGAAATTAAATGAAATGAATGGTCCCTTCTGTAGTAGCAAACTGTAAAGAGCAGATACTTACTCAAGGCCATAGAGGGAGTTCCTGGCAGTGCCAAGGTGAAGTGTTGCCATCTTCTGAACCCCAATCTAGAGCTCTGTCTGTTGGAGCTCATTGTCTACCTTGTGTGGAGAGATGCTCCAGCTTCCTACATGCCAGCACTTTGATTTATGAAATCTGAACATACAGAAAGGTATTGTAGATGTAGCATGTAAATTCTTCCTTTTTTCTTTTATAAAGTATAACTCACTGAAAGACATGAGCTGAATGTGAAAGCTGAGGGCTAATTTCCTGTTTTGAGCTCAGTAAAAACAACAGTGCCAGCCTAGTGATGTGATTACCATTAAGTGTAGTCATTTGTCTGAGATTATTTTCTCGTGATTCTGAAAACATGGCAGAATAGGAAGAGGGAGCAGTTTACACCTGTATTTTATAATTCATTTTAACATTGACACGTGGAACAAAACCTCAGTTTGAGCTTAGAGGCTGAAAGCTATTTCATAGCAAAAGGAAGTTACTTCTTTCGTACTACAGAATATCTAAAGCAGCAGAAACAAAATTAATAAAACTGCATTAAACAAATATAAATGTATTGAAGGGTCTTGGGAGATGCAATTTATGAATTCACACTTCTGTGTGAAGACAGAAATGAGACTCGAACTATTTGGGCCGCAATTGTTCCTTAGGCTGCAAGGTGCTTTTAGACCCATATGCCCCTTATGATTAGTGAATTGAGAGCTTGAGTACACATAATATTCTACTATTAGCACAGCCCAAGACCAAAGGTATTGTAAATTAATTGAGCAAAAAAATTTGTGTACAGTTGGCATGTCTATTCTTACATGAATCAGAAGGAAGAGTTGGGCAGAGATCCTTTTAGGAAGAAAAGAAAAACATATGTTAGTTATTGTATTGAGAAGATGTTTTTATGAGAAAAGGGGATGCTGCTTCATTAATAACTCTGACATGTCACACCAATTCTGGTAGGTCTGATAGATTAAACATGAACCACTCATTATTCAAGCAGCTGAAATGTATTGGCTGCTTTACCCACCTAATATTTATTCCTTACACAGCATAACTACAAAATTGACATCTTCTTTTAAAATTGTTTGGCTGTAATAAATATAAAACTTTCACCACTGATGTAAAGCATTGGTAGCTGGCATCATTTCCTATCCCTTTTTAATTATTCTTGACACTGTGGAGAAACATCTAATATAAATCTGTAATGTGCTCTGATGACAAACTACACGGTTGGAAGACCATGTAATCTCTCCACAATTAATTAAAGTGCACAGAGCTTTTTTTTTTTCTTGCTTTTTTTTTTTCTCCGTTTTTTCACCCCCCTCAGCAACCAGATGCCACTGACTGGCTCATATAACATTGCTGTCAACTGTAAAAAATTAAGATTCAAACCCTAAGAAAGGTACTTAAATAAAGAAACCAGATGCCAGGTTATTTTTTGATATTATGGCATACATCTTGGTGGAAGGCACTATTGTTCAACATCTGTAGCTTTACATACTTAATTACTCACATAACTTAGCAAATCTGTCGGCAGTTTATTTCCACAAGTATCTGTCACTTCAGCAAATCCCTTATTAAAAATTGCACAATGCCAATCAGTGTGAATAGTTCACCAGCACTCCTAGAGCAACCAAATTAAGGAGGATTTGGCTGCTGTTTGTTTAATGGACACTTCCTTTTGTTTTTGAATGTGTGTGAATCTGCTTTGGGAGAGCTTCAGTTCTGTGCAGAAACAGTTAGCAATGCTGTTAGGCACATAGGACACATGGAGTTGATCAAATGCAAATTAATAACAATTTTTAGGCATCATAATGTTGCTGTAACATTTACTGACTGTAGTAATACTGTGGATAGAAGACAGGTTAATAAAAAGTGTTCATTAAATATTACTGTACCACCATATGACTTTTGGTAGTGAAGTCTAAAGCCACATGAAATGGCAGGTGCAGGTTAATTTGCAAAGTAGCAGTGAAAGTTCAGATACTCTTAATTAATGCTAACAAGAAAAAAATAACATAAGCACACTCATTTTTCATTGGTGTTGCAGTATGAAAAAAATCAAAATCCCTCAATATTATTAGTTAACATGGATATTTTTACTGAAATGTTTGAAAGGCATCAACATTGTGTCTATAAAATTAGAGGGAAAAGAGGTGTTATTCTTGTGTCAGCAGTTGTGTGCTACCAGCCTAGCAAGTATTTGGATCAAGAAAGTAGAATGTTTTGGGGTTACAGTTATTTGGAAATACTCCACTATGCTTCATAATTTATCAGTTAAGGTTTTGTTGTTTAAGAAGAATTTTTCAAGAATCATAACGAGTCTTTTGCAGGTGGAATGTGCAACTGTTGTGACAGAGGGTGAGTTCCCATCTCCTCCACGCCTGCTGTGTCAGTGCAGCTTTGCTCTCTGCTGCTCTGTGCACATACCAAGTGGTAGGGCAGGCATCATGAGAATCGTATAGTAAGTGTTTATTCAAGGAAATAGCAGTAAAGATGTAACTTAACTATCTCAGTCAATTATGTAGCACTGCTGGTTTAGATTGCAGTGGAAGGTCTGCAGTT
Organism: Chaetura pelagica; assembly: GCF_000747805.2. Lineage (NCBI taxonomy): Eukaryota > Metazoa > Chordata > Aves > Apodiformes > Apodidae > Chaetura > Chaetura pelagica. The sequence goes on along the minus strand of NW_009953205.1, from coordinate 1,295,742 downwards.
CTGTCATGTTTTGGAGAGGTTTATAATCTGTTTTGTAAATCACTAACTTTCTGATATACATTTCACTTTATGCCACCATGAATCAATAGCCGTGTACATTTCCTTGCTGCATGGCATATTTCTAAAGATAATTTTACTACTATTGCTAGAGATGGGGGATTTTTTTTTCTTCTACTAGACAGTTGGCACAACTAGAACCTAAACTACACTGTGCTCTTGGAGAGAAACCTCCTCTGTTTTACCAAAAAAGCACTGACTCATCAGCTTTGTAGGCATTCTGATTGAGCTCAGTGTTCCCACTGAAACATTTTAAAAATAGAACAGTCAAAACTACAGAGCAGTTCATAAATGGGGAATGTGGATGCAATGTGGTGGTTTAAATCTATATAAAGCTGATACAAACAATGTATAAGCTTTTCTGTGCTGATTATTTTTGCTCTATCAAGGGGTTTAGTGTATTCTCAATTACTGCATTTTTTAAAATCATTTTATTTGTGGTTATAAACAACCTAATCATGTTATTTATACTTACATTGCAGTTGAAGGATTTGAAACTGTGTTACAAACTATGGATCAAATTTCACTATCAGAAACCTCCAAGAAATCCCATTAGTTTCACCAGTTTTAATAGGCTGTAAACTGAGAGAGCACGTAGGGATCCACATGAATGTGCTTACATGCAAGACACTTCTTGAAACCACGTGAAGGGCAGCCACTGCCCTGGCAGGGGACAGCGAGGCTGCAGCGCGCTGGCCTGACGCTGGGCAGCCTCTCTGAAGAAAATGCATAAAGAATAAAACCAGGTGGCATGAAACTTGTGTGTTAAAAACATTCCAGTTTGGGCAAAATCAACATTCTGAGGGTGCAGTAAGTGCCAGGGGATTTTAGTGACCACAAATGGTTAGGAACTTGGTTTTTGCGTCTCATCTGACCATGACTTTGTGACGCGCTGTGGTTTTTGCTTTTCTGTAACAACATGTTTCTTGGATCATTTAAAGTATTTGGCTTGCAACACCTCTGAGGCATGGGTTAGCTTGCACTAATGCATACTTTGATGTGTCTTATTGTTAAATTATATGGTGCATACAATATTTCATTTTATTTAATACAAATAATTTTTATTTACTTAAAAGGAGCAAGCTGTCTTATTATATGTGTTTGGCTTTGAAACAAAGGAATTATATTCTTTTAAGAGGTGTTTTATATTTTATGGTTACTGAGAGAATACATGGCCTTTTAATAGGCATTTATATAAGTGGGATCCATGTCTCCACTCTATTATATATTTTCAAATAATTAAAAGTGCTATACAAGTGCCATATGATAGCCTTGCAGAAAAATAGAGAAAACCCAATGAAGGGCCACCTAGCCTGTGGCATGCAGTTATTACTAAACTCATCAGAATTAATTTGGCATCCAGAGCCCACACCGTACCCTCTGGGTGATGAAATGGTGGGTTTTTAGGTGGATTTGGTTTAAATTAAACACTTATAAAAAATATCAGTAGAGAACATTCTGAGGTCTAAGGGGTCCTCTAGACATTCTGTAAAAAAACTTAAAACCCATGTGGTTTAAGATGTCAGGAAAAAAAAAAAAATCCTGTTTCTTGGGGAGGAGAGGAGGCAGAAAGGTTTATTAGGGTAATTTAATTTCTACTGATGCTACAAACATGTATGGGATGAGGATGTGGGAGTTCAAATGTAGACGCTGCTTGTTCTGTTCCCTATAGTGACCTGTTCTTCATTGAGACAGTCAATTGACACAGACGCCAGTGCATTTATTACTGAGTCTACGGTAAATGAGACTTTCGGTCTTGCCAGGGATAGATATTATTCCTGTGTTCACCACTATCACACATCATGTTTGAGGGAAGGGAGAAAAGGAACTTTTAAAACAATAATATCAAACAACTTGGAAAAAAAATGTTAAATATTACCATATGAAGAGCTGATTAAATTTGTATGGTTTTCTGTCAGTAAAAATTGATATGTGATGAAACGCAGTGCAGCTGGATAACTTGTTTTGGCTAACGTTCCAGTGTTCTCTGATCTCTTTACCCAGCTATACATATAAAAAAGAAACCATATCAGCGTTCTTGTTCCTATTGTACAAGCTCTGACATAAATGCCCCCTTTTCATTGACTCCTTACCATCTGGACATCTTAAAGTAAAAACTTTAACATGGGTTTGGCAGTGAGGTAGTTTATCTACATATTTTCTTCATGCTCCAACCTATGCTTGAATACCATTTTTGTAAGTCTACTCATTGCAGTTTTCATGCATTTAATTTGAAAAACTCCTGTACGTGGGTGTTTCTAGTTCAGCAATGCCAAGGAACCAATGAGCAGATGCTGCTTGTGTTTCTTTCTTGGTGTAACCCAGAGGCAAGTATGTTCTGACAGTTGGGAACTGAAGACTGGGTCTCATATTTAGAAGTTGTCTTGTTCTGTATTTCAGACTCCATGGGTTCTTACAGGCAGTAATTAATTAGTGAAAATGCAACAGTGTTTAGGTACCTGTTCCTGTTTTATTGCAATATTATTTTGTTGTTGTTTCTGAAGATACTTAAAATAATGGTATTTTTAGTGTGTAGAAGAAACTCAGGAGCAGCTCTTCCATGAGGATAACATTTTCAAAAAATCAACTCCTTTTAAAAAAGCATAATAGCTCTGTCAAGGTCATAAACTTATGCTTGTCGGTATCAGAGGTGATTTTAAAATTCCTATTCCTTATAAATGTCCTTCACTACCTGAAATGCAGGAGTGTGAATTTAGGCTAGTTTGCTTATTTTACATTCCTGTCTTCAGCCAAATGTCCTTATATTGCAGACTTTTTGGCTGGCACAGGAAGATCAGACTTCCTGCTCATTGATGTAGATAGAATTTTTCTTTTATTTTGGGAGAAGCAGGGGGTTGCTACAAAGTTTAATTTTCCATTTTGCTAACTAAGAACATATGCCAAGGGTCTTCGACTCTCTGAAGTACTGACTGACATAAAGTATAATGGTAATCCAGAATGGGCTGGGGCTGCAGAATCTTGGATATTGTCCCACTAAATACTGGAAGACTGCAGGGGTTTTTAACTGGGATAGATAGCATGGGTAATTTGCTCTTCACTTTGGCACACTCTGTTTAATTGCAACTACAGCAGAGCATAACCATCTGCTAAAGTGATCAAGGTCGGAGTTTTGAGTTATGAATGTTAGAGAAAGTCATAGATACAGTTCTTCTTGTCATTTCTTGTGGTGTAACCCCACAGAGATATACCCCATTCTTGGTATAAAGTGGTTGTCTCTGTTGTTTGATAAGTGCCAACCATGTGTTCCATCCTACTGTCAGTCCTGTACTGCTGCAGCTGCTAGCACATGGTGCTGTTTCTGCTTGCTCTGTTTCTCAGAATTGTTCCTACCTCTTCCATATTTTTCAAGGGTGTTTGATGCAATACTGTGTTGGAAAATAAGAAAAAACAGAACTCAAACCTAAGAAAAGTTTCATGACCATTGTAGGCTCTAGCTAGGGACTGCTTAAACTAGAACAACTAGAGCTATGAGGTTTTCCATACTTTGTACCAACAAAGCCCTTTTAGTTGGATTTTCTGCATTTGCTGCTATCAGATAGAATGGGGTTTTTTTCTTATGAAAAATTTGTGCCTGTGGAATCCTTAGACCATCAGTGAGGACTGCAGGAGAGATTCCCTCTGTTCTGATGTTAGCAACTGTGCATCACTGTGCTGGTTTCCAAACTGTTCTTCATTGTCAAACATAAGCTTGCTCTGCAAACATCTCCACAGCTTTTTGGGTTTAGTGTGGGATTTTTTCTATTCAGAATATTACACATTTATGGAAAAAAAACACAGCTTTCCTAAAAAATATATACAAAAATAAGCCCCCCCCATAGTTAATTAAATAAGCAGGATAAATATCCCTGCAAGAATTACCTAAATCAATTATCTAAATAAAAAAATGTAATACCTGCAGTTAATATACTATTAATACTGTAATTCTACAGCAGCCTTTAAGTTCCTTGTCATTTGATTCTCAGTAAATTCTATTGAACTTTTATATGAGAATAGATGAGGATGATGATGATAATAGTAATAAACCTGCTTCAAGTGAAGAGAAGTTATTGTTTCTCAAATGACAGGACAGAAAATATTGCCATGTGCCTTTTATCCTCAAGATACTATCAGCATAATTCTGAAGTTCTGATGACAATTATGGATTTTTTACTCTCAGAGTTCATACTGTATAACTCAGAAGAATTACAGAACGTGCATTTCTTGTCCAAACCCTTAACCTTGGAAATGAAGGTTTATACTCTAAAGGCATCAATCAGTAACTTACACTCTTTGAACAAAGTTCTGATGCAATTGTAGGCATTTTCTGTCCACATAAAGAAAGATCATGGCCTTTTATGCCCTTTGAAACTTGCTTGTTTCATTTTTCTGTCATATCATTGCTACCATAGCTCTCTTCCTCTTCACATCAGTTAATACTACATTTGTCTTGTCAACTTAAGTTTCTAGACTAAAGAGTATCTTACACATAAGAACATAAAAACTGCTATAAAAGTTCAGGTGAAAGGTCCACCTAATTAAGTAATCCAATCTGCACTGTGCCCAGTTTTCAAAACTTAGAGAAAGAATGAAGAGAGACAATGCAGGAAAACAAAAAATGGTTTTTCACATCTCAACCTTATTCAACATTTATGTGAAGATGGTCTGGTATAACTAAGTGGGAATTTAAGTTGTTGAAATACAATAGAACATTGTAAAAATAACCTAATTCACATACAATTCAGCCCTTAATTTAGTTCGTATGTACCTGTATTAATTCTGATTTCAGCATGATGTGATGTATTTGCTAAATCTTTTATTTTTTCCTTTAAATTACATCAGTCTATAAGTGTAACACATTGGAAGGAACATGAAAATGGTATATATGTGGTGCTTAACTTCTGAGGAATGATTACTACTTAATCTTTGTGGCTAGTGCTTTTTTTTTCATTCTAAAATTCTGATTCTGGTGTGACTGACAGCTGAAATTACCCAGAGAAGGTATGAATCAGCTAAAACAAAGGAAACCAAGAGCAAGGAAACAGTAAAAGAAGTATTCTTCTGTCAGTTCAAAGTCCTGTCCATTTGCTCTTAATTTATCATCATGCAGAGGTTGAATCTTTCACTGCTGTTAGGCCATGCAATGAATCAAATCCTGTTTCCTGATTTTCACTCTTCTAAGTTATGGTCCTAGGAAATGGAATTCTGCAGTTTCTTGCTTCTCTTCTTGACAGTTGGAGGAAAAGAATGAGGTGAAGAGAGGAAGATGGCAGTGTAGACCTTTCACTTGGAATCTTCCTAGATTCCTGACTTAGACTTGCAAAAGCATGACTTTGTCTTTGAATGGTAAGGTCTGTCTGTGGCCATTGTGTTCTGACTTTATTTGTGTGTAACTGTGAATTGTTGTCGAATTAAAAATATATGCACTTGGGTAGGAATTTAAAATAAAGTTCGGGTTCAAAAAGTCACCAAAGGAAGTTCATAGATCTGATTGAAAATGAACTGCCCCAAAGTTTGGTTTGAAGTGACAAAGCTCTCAAGCTAAGGAGCCCAGTTCACTGCTCATGTCTGTATATCTAGTATCAATTGCTGCAAAATTAGAGTGCTCACACCTCACCTGTGCTGACTAGGCAACGTGCAAATAAAAATAATGCAAAGTTGTGATATTTCTGGGATGGTAAAGCAAGAAAGTTTTTGGCAGATGGTATTCTGGTCTGGTTGGAGTGTGTGTGTATAGCATTCCATACCCTGGAATTCCAGGAAGAGGATGTAATGCTTCTGTTTGATTTCAGCCTATAATTACTTGATGAGTTTTATACCTGATACCTTTAGTTTCAGCAGCTTTGTTTTAAAATATAGATAGCTTGATGGGCCAAATTGTGGACCACATGTCACCCCAGAACCCAATCCAATTGAAGGAAAATAAAGGCTCCACAACAAGGATAGACTTTGAGCCTCTGTGTTGTGTTTTGCAGCTAAATATCAGCTCTTGGGAATTTACCTTTATTGTGTTGAATGTCTGTAGGAGACTTCCTTTCCCAAAAAAGCATGTTGAGAAGATACTGTTGTCTCAACTCCCTGTGGAGCTTTCTGAATTAATTTTTTAAATTTAAGTAATTAATTTACATATTACATTAAATTTATGTAAGCCGTTAAATGTAAATGCTTCACTTTCAAGAGGAACCTAAATCATTTGTACATTGTGATATAATCCTTTTCCATTAGAATCAGCAGGGGCATGGCTTTCTCCCACAGAGTCAGTTTTCTTACACATCCTGGTGTGGGTTTTTCCATGAACAATTTTTGCTCTTTAGTTATTTGTTGTAATTATCAAGTTCATTTTTCTCTAATAGATGTGATTAAGTATATTTAGCACTGTGTAATGAGTTTTCTGCCTGGTTGCATTCTGGCTAATAAGGAATTCCTCAGAGTCTCTTCTGACAGCTGCTGTGGATCCCAGGTTTGTGCTGCCACAAGAGACCTCTTCCATGAATTGCTAACATTAGAGAAATTAACTCGGTTAGACTAACCATAAAATCTGGGCTGAAATTTGATTACTAATAGATCTCGTGTTAGCTTTCAGCAGCACATATATTGTGGTGCTCCCTTGCACAAAGACTTGCAAAAAATCCTTGCAATTAAAAAATACGGTGTGTTCACACATAATGGATATTTAAAGTTCTTTGTGGAGGCTCTACTGATAAAAAAAATAAAATTGAAAATAATACTAGCAATAATTGTTCAGTGTTATTGTTGTAGTAGTCTCTTTTTGAGTTCTTATGAGCCATCTGCTAACTTACTGGTCTATGGATAATACTTTTGTTATCCATACCACTTCCTATTATTATACCAGCTTCCAAATTTGTGAGGCTGAAAATGATGGGAAAACTCTGTAATTGGTGATGCAGTGCTGTGCTGTAGTTGCTTAGCAACAGTCGCTGCAGCCTCTTCACTGAGTCTCCGGAAGGGGGATACAGAGACAGGAAGATGAAATAAATACAGTTTCGGTGTGGCTGACTTTGTAAGAGAATGACAAAGGTTGTAAGTTATTTTTCTACCAAGTGCCAGTGACTGTGGGAAAAGTCTTCTGTAAACAGATCCTGTGAAAAAGGAAAAAAATGGAAAGTGGTCACTTAGCTTTCTGAACTACCGGAATGGAATGAAAATCTAGCAGTAAATATGTTTTCTTGCTAACTGTGAGGCTGCATTTTATTATGAGGCATTTTCTGCTGTGGTGCATTATCATCACAGAATCATAACCATGTCTGTTCTTTTTATCACTACAATTGAGTACCAAATTCATGGAGAACAGGGATTGAAAATTGATGCCAAGTACCCCTTAAATTCTGTGTTGGTATGTTAATTACATAGAGACTGTTCATAATAGCATTAGTTGTAATGTAATAATTATGGATGAGTCTTCAATTTAAAATTCTTTTGAGATCTGAACTCCTCTACCTTTTTAGGATCACAGAGAATTCATTGCTAGGAATGAGTTCTGTGTTATCCAGTGAAATATTTTGCAAAGATTCATGCAATGTCTAAAGTATCCCAGTGTTATTTTCAAGACTCTGTATCCCACATCCCGAAGCCTTTGGAAATCTGCTGTGCTTGAAGCCCCTTTGTAGAGCAAGGTATCACAGTTTGCTTTATCATTTAAGACAAAATCTCAGCCTTTAGGAAGCATAAAATGTAAAAGGGATAACTTACATAAAAGTGAGTTGATGCAAATCTATCTAACCTTGTTAAGGGGCTCTTATCTGCAGTAACCAGCAACATGCAGGGTTTTTCCAAGGGTGGTTATTTCTGCCAGTCAGTGCTGCTTTGCAATTAGTGTTGGAACACCTAGATAAGGTGGATATATAGTAACAAAGAACAGATAACATAAATGCAAACAAAGAAATTTAAACCTTTTGACCTCCTTTGTACTTGTTTATTTCCAAATTATTCTTAAGCAAAAGATCAAAAAGAAGTTGCATTTCAGTATGACTTTTTGGGAAAAGCTACATTTAGAAATTTAGAAAGAAACATCTAATTATATAAGAGTTTGTCTTGCTTCTCTTTGCAAATGATGCTGCACTCACCATAACCTTAGTCCTAAAATTCATAAAACATCACATACACTAAAAGTAAAGAGGTTTTGATCTAAGTGGGAGTCTGCTGGTTCATTTTTAGAAGGTCAGATTGATAGACAATATCTCACAGTCTAGATGGTGACTCTATCAAACTAATTCTTAAACACATAGTAGTACAATGAATTATTCCTGTCTTGGAAGTATGGTTTATGACCTTTCTGCCCCAGGTATTATTGCTGATTATTATCTGAGAATGGGCAGTAGCATGCTTTTTGTTTCATTGGATTTTGTGTGCATTTTTTATTTTCATTTTAACTCAAGATGTTTTTTAAGCAAATACATTTCATGAACCATTTAATACAGCAGATTTCTGATAACATAATTTTTTCTTATAGCATGGTAATAAAGAAGCAATCTTAACCTTTTTTTTTTTTTCTTCTCCCAGAAGTTATTGTTTAGTATCTCAGGTTGTGCATTTAGGTATTTCTGTGACCTTTTATTTTCTGCTTTTTTTCACACTGATTTGCAGAAAAAATGTGAACATTTTAGAATGTTTTACTTTATTTTGCAAAATCTGCACTTGCTAATATCAGCTTTTCAAAAACAAAATAGTAGAATTCTTTATATGAGGCTGCATAACAGATGGACCTATTTTGTATATAGAATATTGCCTGTCCTTTAGATCTATGTGTTTTGCTTATGGAATAAACCAAACTAGGAGAGATAAACTAATATTTTGTATAAGCTCAGCCAGACAATACACATGATAAAGATGTTTCATCTTCTTATGTATGCAGAAAATATGAAAAATTGTAGTTTACACATATTTTCTCAATTCAAGTGTAAAATTGGGCCCCCAGATTGCCCTGGGCCACGGTGGTTGTGTTAAAGAAGCACTATTTACCTAGCAGCTGAGTGAAAAATGATCAGAATATTAGACTCATCTAGGACACATTAAGGAGCCATTGCATTTCCCGACAATTTTATGCTATCTCAATATGAAAACAGAGCAATTTCAGCTCATATCAGGTTATGATCGGCAATTACAGTTGCATAATTCACCTAGTCGTCTCTTTTCAGGGCCTTTATTTTCCCTCTTGGTGACATTCCTGAGAAAGTGCCTGATAAAAATGTCATATATCATCCTGGCTTTAAAACTCGTAAGGGGGTAATCTGCTATGCCTTGCTGAGCCTATATTCATCACTAGATTTTTGACTTGGAGGGGTCATGACACTCATAATTTCCTTTTTGATATTGTCCTCACCAGATATGACAAGGGGCTGTAAAAGCTCCGTTGTATGCTGTGGTTAAGAGCCATTCCAGTGGGGCTCATCACTAGCAATAACAGTGCATTACTGTGGATTGTGCAGTAGTTGGCCGTTTCGAAGATAATTAGATTTGATGTCAACATTTCTTTATCACCTGCATCCTTTTGTGCATCTGCGTGTCAAGTTGTTATTTCCGGATTTATTAGCACCCTCAGAGCTACTATCTATCTGTCAGCCTGTGTGGTGTTTGTGTTGACAGTTGTAAAGTTAATTACTAGTACTAATGAGCATCGGGCTTTTGGTGGACATGGCATTTTGGGCATTTAAAACTGTAATTAGAATTTTTTTTTTCCTTTGTGTACAGCCACAGGAAAGATGCATAGAAAGAAAAAGAAACCTGAACCAAGCATCCTGACCTCTAATCTCTATCTCCAATTTGACACTGTTTACAGTATCTCTAATTCAAAAAACTCAAAAAGGCAGCTTTGTTTTTTCTTATTTTTTCTTCTCATCATTAACCCATGAATATTTGTTTTATTATGTCATCCAGCCAGAAACCTTTTTTTTTTAAAGTTTTCAAGTTACTTTATAAAAAACATGTCCAGATAGTGGGTGCATTGGTTGTTCCCTTTACTGTAAAAGTACTTGTATTTTAGCACACACTCAATATAAGTATTGTGTTTAAAAATACATTTGTAAGGACAGCAAAATTAGCTCATCTCCTGACCCTCACATTTTAATATAATAATATATTAAACCCAGTGAGCACAGAGACACTTACTGTTATTGCACAATTTTTAATCCAGAGTAATTTCAGTGAAGTAGGATTAACACAGGTGTAAATGAAAGAATACTTTTGATACTTATTTCCCTTGCATACGTGCTAAATTCCCTATCCTGTAAATCATATTACCAGATCTTTTATGTGATGTTCCAAGTAACATATAACTCATAGGATTTAGAATAATGGCACTTATATGTGACATATACATTATGTAAGTATATTGTTTACTCTACTGCTGCAACTAAGAACCACTCCCTTGCTGCTGTTTCTATTTACTTTCTATTTATCATTATCTGCCATTTTGTTAAACAACTACCCTTCCCAGACATAAATCATCTGTAAAAATACTCTGGCTGGGAGAAAATTTCACCCTGGCACTGAAATGATGAGAGAACCATTTTCATCTCTTGTTGAAGCATTGAGATTTATTGGGCTTTGATGGGCTATAGACCAGACATCACTCTCTGCTAAACAGACTCCCACTTGCATTTATTCTTATTGCATTTAGCAATTCAAAATTCAAAATGGAGCTCCCCAAGTCCCTGCAGAGCCCCTTCCCAGCTTAGGTGGGGCATGGGACGTCAGTGTTATTACTTTATATTAGATAAGGAAGGGACGCACACTGAAGCATGTGGTGATTCAGATGATTTTTTATTTCCGTTTAGCAGTGATGACAGAATGTCATAGTGAAATGACTTCAAAAGTCATTTTTCCCTCTGCCCTGGTTCTGCAGCCTTGTCCCTTGAGGGCACTTCCATTGTACAGTTATATTAATTCTGCTAACTTTCAGACTTCATTGCTGACAATAGGCCTTTTGGCTTTCTCAGACTATTACATTAAATTTCCCATCAAACCATGTCAGCCGCTGAGGTCAGAGATTCCAGGAGAAGCTTTAGATATTTTGCCTTTTGACTTCATGGGCAGGTATTTCTAAATTGCTTTCAGGTTTGTTTTTCCAGTGTCAGAAATCACATTGAACCTATCAGAAAGCTCAGACAGTGACTGCTCATCAGGTGAAGGACAGATGGTCTGGGTGGGGAGAGTGTGCGCTGACACCCAGGCACATGTTGGCTGCAACACCCTGGTCATGCCAGTGTTAACAAGGATCAGCCACCCATGGTCCTGCAGCCTGTCCCAGGGTAGCAGAGTTTGACACACAACCCTGGTCACTCTTTAAAGGTTCATCTCCCAGACAAAAGGCTCTTCTCCTCTCTCAATGTGCATTTAATGTTAACTGATCTTACTGCTCTGCAGTTTGTTTGGCATCTTAAGAAAAAAAAAAAAAAAAAAAAGGTAGAATATTTTTCAATTTGCACTTAGGAAAACTGAGGCACGGGAAGGTGAGCTGTGTTAGCAAGGTGGTGGAAGCACAGGCATGCTGGGGACTGTCCTTCATGGAGGCTTGTCAGCTGACAGTGTCTGGAAACAGTTCCTTGAAGACATTTCAAAGAATTGAAGTACAGTGAACTTAAACAAAGCAGAACTTATTTACATAAAACACGGTTCATGTAAGAATCATCTAAATCCTAGGTTGTGCTGTGTGACCATGAAATAGTTTTTAGATTATTGAGCAAGCTTTGCTGCTGAAGCATTCTTTTTTTATATATTCATCAGGATTCTCAGCCTTCTCCAAATAACATATATGTTGTTTTAACTTGATGGATTCTTTTCTCTTTGGAATGATTTTATAATGGAGAGAGGGAAGTGCTTAAACCAACTCTTGTTAAATAAGATTTTTAATTTATCACAGATTCACACCCAGCATTGAACTGGAGAAAATGTGCCTTTAAAAAAGGCATTGCTGTATTGTGTGCAGAATACAATTAAGTAAAAATTACAACATAATTATAGGAGGAAAAAACAGGCTTTGCATGATAGAAACACATCAAGAAACTAAGAGCTTGGCTGGCATATGGAACTGAACAAAACTCAGTATGTACTTAGCCAGTTTTGAATTTGTAATCATGGTTTCTGTATTTATAAAACAGGAATTCTGCAGTGTTTTCTTTCCCCCAAAACCCTTAGTATTTAAAAATAGGGGAGAGGGACAAACTTTTCAGAGAAAAAAGGTTTCAATCTGAATACAAACTTTTCTCATTTTTCATGTTAATTTCAAGGGACCAAAATTGGAACTGTCTTAATCCTTAACTGAGAATTACATACAGACAGGGGAGTGTGTGCATGTGTGTACAGAATAATGGGCAGGTGGCAGGACTGGAGCAAGATGAGCTTAGAAAGGCAGTGTCGATGTGTTACTACCTGCTTGCAGCCATAAGGCTAGAGAATCATTTGTGACACTCCAGGGACAATTTTGTCACCCTGACAGTAATGCTGTTATGCACCAACTTGACACACAGGAAGAATCCATAAAGACAGATAAGTAACTGTGAAAGTGGCTGGGGATCAGCCTGAGTGCTACCACTCACCTGCAGTGACAAATAGATAGTCATGAAGGATTGAAAATCCTGCCCAACACAGAGATATGTCAGTCCAAAGCTAGAGCACTGCGTGGTTACACAGAGGTTGTAGTAAAAATACACATAAGGCAGACACAGAGAAGAGCCCCCAGGCGTGAGTATGAGAAGGTTAACTTCAGAGTATATTAGTTCTCCTTTGTAGCTTTTTTTTTTTAAGATGAATACATTGTCTTTCACAACTGGGCCAAATTCTTATATTAATTACATTTGTTTGGGCCAATTCCTGCAGTTTTAATTGAGATCAGTATAGGTTAACATTGACGTAATGAAAATAAGAAATTGGCCAGTGTGATTCTCCTGGGAGCCAATGGGTCTGTTTAGGTGTCATTTTTTTTAGTAATTATTTTATACCAACAGAGGTCCCCATCTGCAAATCAAATGAAGAAACTTGTGACTTAACAAATATGATCTGCTTTTAAAAATATTATTTTACTTCAGCTGTTGCATTCCACCATATGTGCTAAGAATCTGTACCAAACCCTTTGTTGTTTATTATTTTCAAAAATGTGTTTGTTCATTCCTACTGCAAATGCATTTCTTTTTTTGGGGGGAATAAAAAAAAAAAAAAAAGTGACTTGCTGATTTAAAAATCTTCTTTAGAAATGCAATGATAGTTTTAGTGTGTTTGCTTGTTTAAGTCAAAGGGATGTAATCTCACTTTGAAGACCACTGAATTCAGTCACTCTCTGACACTCTTCATTATTCCTATTAGATCATTTAAAGTTTATTTCTCAGGAAATAAATTAGTTGCAACCAAAGGCAGATGATGTGCTTGCATTTTTATTTTGTTTCATTTATAATCTCTGTTTTCCCCCTTTCTTCTCAGTCGGGTCACTGTCTTTTACTTCTAAGCAACTGTCCTTTGGAGGCAACCTCTGAAGTCATTTCAGAGACAAGTCTGCTCAGGCAAGCCTTTCATCACTCACAGGTCTTCTGTTGCTGTTTGCCAGCCTACACTGGTGGGTTCTTTTCCTTGCACTGCTTGCTTGTCCTCGTCCAAGGCTAAAAACAAGTTTTGCTTTTGTCAAGAACCATGTGTAGCTATTTTATCCTAGTATAAGGTGTGTTGGGTTTTTTTCCTTGTTCTTCTGTCCATTACAGCACTTTATGGACTAGTTAGAGAACAGTTTTACAGTAAAAAATGTCTCAGGAGAAAAATGAAGGTAGATATTTATAAATTTAGGTTAAATATGCATCAGTTTATCTCATAAGTCTTAAAGATTCTGCCCTCCCCAGTCATTATTAATATACATTTTTAGATTCTAAAGACCATTTCTAATGTGTTTTCATATTTGATTTTTGAGCAGGTAAGGTTTGTATTTCTGTTGTAATCTTGAACAACAAAGCCTTTTTAAAGCGGAGGTTGGGTCATGTGTTGTTCAAGTCATATAGTTTCTTATTTAATAAAGATGCAGCAAATACTGTGACACTTATAAGTTATAAGGGCTAGCAAAGCAGTGCCTGATTTTTCCCATTTTACCATATTTTCACTGAGATACAATTACTTGAGATAATAAAAATTAAGGTTAAAGGTTTTTTCACCAAAAAATGTGACTTTTTCAAAGCTAAAGCTCTCCATCATAAATATTGTTTTACAAAGCAAAATCTGGTTAATTTTATATAAATTTGATCTGAAGCATAATAGTTCGGGTTTCTGATTATTAAAAAAAATTTCATTTTGTGTGATTTGAAATTGTTTTCTGGAACTGTAGCTTAAGATCCCGTTTTGTTCTATTTATTCAGCTACTTGGCAAAAATAGTCCATCTTTGATGTATTTTGGAGTTAGTGAGATAAAGCTGTGCAATGGCCTGTAGTGGTTAAATGACTGCTGAGTACGTGGTAGATGGTGTAGTCTCCCATAAGGGATGTCGCCTGCACTGGGGATGTGAATGTCAGACTCACTTGCCTAAAGTCCCACCAAGCTATGTCACCATGAAGACTACACTTCAGTATTTTACCAATTAAAAGCAGTGTTTCAGCTCCATTTTACAAATCTTAGTGAACATTGCAGTTTGGACTTATTTGGGCATTATTTGATTTTTTTAAAATGCAAGATACAAAAAAGCAGTGGAAGTTTCAAAATTTCCTCTGGCACAGAGATTCATGCTTTCCCTCAGCTTAGGTGCAGTGTGCCATTGGCAAAGCAATTCTCTTCTATAGTCAGTTGCTCTTGTTGGTTGAACTGAATGCTGGTGGAGGAGCTTTTACCTCATTTAAAACACATTAGTCAGAACACAGAGAGCCAAAGGATACTGCCCCAAAGGTGTCTTTCACTGATCACAAAGCTTCTAGCTCCAGAGCTCATCTCTCCCATTTCCATTCTGATCTTGGCTCTGAATAGGGAAGGAGAACAGTTATTTCCTGAATCTGCTTAGAAATACTAAAAAAAAAAAAAAGGAGCTGTACTTTACTGCCTCACAAGTTTGCAAAGGGAATTAAAAGGCTTTTTTATACTTTTCTACTCTCTTTCATACACTCATGAAAACATTTTATGTAACAATCCAACATATTAAGAAACATAATACACTTTAGAAAACTGATACTGGGGTATTGATGTTTGTAATGCTCACTTTTCTTGTGATTTACAGTCCAGGAGAAGGATTTCATCTTTAACTGACTGGATCCCAGCTAGTGAATGTTTACTGTGTTCCACTGACACTATATGAATTTATGGCATTTTACTGTCACTTTTGAGGTTACAACAAAATCTAGATGGAAAAAAATGTGGAGTGTGCAAAAATGGCCCTTAGCATGAGATGGTGAAGCAGAAAGTCTCAGAGAAGCAAAAGTAACTTTGATAAATGGGAGGGAGAATGGGGGATTCTGGAGTCAGGTGAAACCCTGGGTTCAATTTGCAGTAGAGTGGTATTCTCTCTTTGCCTTAGGTAGGTCCTAGAAAGGGCAACTCCCTCTCTCTCCTTTAGGAAAGAGGATATGGAGTGTTGTCCTGGTTTGAGCCAGGATGAAGCAA
This sequence comes from Chaetura pelagica, assembly GCF_000747805.2. Lineage (NCBI taxonomy): Eukaryota > Metazoa > Chordata > Aves > Apodiformes > Apodidae > Chaetura > Chaetura pelagica. The sequence goes on along the minus strand of NW_009953205.1, from coordinate 1,280,111 downwards.
ATTTTCCTTTTACTCTTTTTTTTTTTTTTTCCCTTCAGTAAGCTTTCTTTTACTGGTAGCAGTGTTCCAGCTAAGACTGGTAATGCTGGAATGATGGCTTCAACCTGGCTCAAACCAGGACAAGTGTCTGTGTAATACCTAAGCTGAGACTATATGATTTTGTACAGGGATAATCTTTGTGGGTGTTTGGTTAGAGAGATCCACAGTGTTTCCAACCAGTTAGATTGTGGGGTGGCTGAAAATTCAGGGTAAGTGCTTTCCACTGAATGAGCGGTGTGGTCTCAAGGAATTGTTTTGCAGGAATTATTAATAGGAATTGAAGTAACAAAATACATATGTATTCTTCTGCAGAGAAGCCTTGGGTTGTGCACAGAAGGAGGAAAGTCAGAGGGGTACTAGGACTCACAAAGGTCAAACCCTCAATTAAAAACTGAATAGATTGTAAATAATACACATCGGTCACAGACATATCTCTTTTTCCTATGATTAATTATGCAAATCTGGAATTCTATCTCAGGTCAGCCCACAGTGTGTTCCTTTTTTTGCAGGAAATGTCTGTTGTACTCCCTCCCTCCCAAAAATGAGCTACTAGTAGAGTTTCAGAACTTCCAAACCACATTTCTTGCTAATTTATTTCAAGCAAAGTGCATTTTATGGCCTTATCTACTAATTCTTTTGATTAAAACACAAGCAAAACTCAACCAACTTGAACAGGTTGAATGCCACATCTGTGCAGAAGATATCAGCACACTTATTTATGGCTGAAAGAAACAGAGTCTAAATTAAAGCAGCTATTGCTATAGAGTGGATAAGCAGCCATTATGAATTATCCTTAATTATAGCGATTTCCTAAACTAATAAACCTGCTAAATCTTTATTGCAAAGGTTAGTTTACACAGTGCATATAAAATCCGCATGTGCTACGCATCAACCACCAGCTGTCTGACAGTGTGTTGCTATTGCAGTGAGTGTTCACATAAATTTTATGTTGGTTATATTAACAGTCAGTCCATATCACTACCCACAGATGCCAGTAGACATAAAAATTGCTCTCCAGTGAGCCTAAATATCCCTAGAAGCTAGTTGTGTCTAATGTTCCATGTAGTATTTGTACGTGAACGCAGCAGATTGAAAAGTTATTTACAGATGAATATTTCAATCCAGTTAGTTCATATTGGCCTACTTATGCTTCTTTGCTGGTTTATTTGTATGCTAAATAATTCACTAAGAGTTCTTGTTTACTTTCAAAAGTAGTTTCTATGAAATGCAAACAACAGAACCAACTTTAGGTGCTCAGAAGGCTAAACAGCCCTATTTTAAATGCAGGTCAGAGCTGCAGACAGCATCTTGCAGATGGGCTGTCACTCACAGTTTTACCCTTTTAGTTACTGGCGTTTTAAGGAATTTACTGAGATTTGATGTTTTCATATGGATTTTTTGCAAGAATGGGTTATGTTTTCTTAATATGTCCTTTTTCATGGACAAATGTGAAGTCCTTCAGGGTCTTCCCATTAAGCAGACAGTGCTGGCAGAACGCAGCATGTTGTAGGCTATTAGATGGATTCTTGACAGTGCACAGGACTAGCAGGTGCTGTAGACTTCTGATTCCTCCTGCTGTAGGGCATAAATATGGTTTTTATGAATTTCTGCAGTACAGTGTTTGCATACTGTTTGTTGTATACTTTCATTTCTTGATTAATCAAAGCACTGAACAAATTCTGCCACTGTCTGTTCCTTTGCTGAGATGCAGGAACTTAGGAGCACTCCTAACACAGCACTGGCTAGATCACAGAGTTCATCTATGTGCTATCTTTTTATTTATAATAATGATTTTATCATTTTTACTGTTTGTAGTAGGAGTTGCTTTATTGATATTTACTCAACCCCTCTTTGTGCAAACGCTGTAGAATACTTTGTTGCAAGTATTGACATACATCTGCTGGTTGCTTCACCACCATCAGCTTATTTCACCCAAATGGTATTCAGATGCTGTAATTGTTTCTTGCTATTGATTTTAAATTGTGTTTATAACATGCTTCTGAAGACCAGAGCACACATGCTGTGTTGGGCTAGAGATTCCGTTCAACCTTTTCAACAATATGAATCACACATATTAACATTGCTACAACAAAATATTTTGTCTAGATTTGCTTTGCAAAGATCTCTCAAGAAAAACTGAGACCAGCCAGATCATGAATGAGTATCCTAACACTTCCTAAAGAATAGTTGGTTGTTTTTGCAGGTATTCTGAGCTATTAATGAATATTCTAGCATAATACTAGGGATACTTTGCTGTCAATAGTGACCTGGTTTTGGACAAATAGGTAGTTGCTCAGTCTTAGGTTCATAAAGACATTTAAGACCAGATACTTCATTGTCTTGCCTTTTGTAAAATGAGGATTTTACATACATTTCAGATGTGCAAAATAACTTCTGCAAGCATTTCTTTAAATAATAAGTGATTTCACTTGGTTTATGCTCAAGTCCCATTCAGTCTTTCCACAGAAGTAGTTATTGGTAAGTTAACCTGCCAAAGTGCTGTGGAGACTCATGCCTTTAGTGGCATCCCCCAGAGAATGAAAACTCTGGATGTAAAATTGAAATACTTGCACTAGGAAATACCCAAGGATTAACTAGAAGCCTATGATACCACCTAGTAAAATTAACCAGTAGAACATGTATAACTTACCTATTGACTTTTATCAATTGTATTTTTATTTAGAATCTTTATCCTGGGTTTACATAACATTAGGAAACCTGACATAACCTTCCGAAAAAATGAAGTAGGTGCTATAAGGTACAGGAAAATGTCTTCTCTTGTGCTGCTAAAATGTGAACTGCCAAATTATTACCTATTTGACTGGTGGTGCATTTTGCACATCAAATGTTGTGTTACCATGCTGGTTATAGGATTAACTATCTAGAGAAGATAGCTCTTTGAAGAACTGAATAGTAGTTTTTACAATTCATTTTCATGCTTATTTTTGAAAACAGAGTTGCATTCTGTTTAATAGAAGAAGGATGATAAATTAAATACAATTAAATAGGAAGGCTAATAGGTGATTGTACCAAAAGTGCAGTCTTGAAAATTTCACTTGCATTATGAAAAATTTAAAAAGTTATAATATTTCATGAACATACAAGATCATATGTTTATTTAGAGTGCAGCTTTATTCCACAGGAAATTAATTTTCCCAAAAGAAGCTGAGTTTAACATTGTTAGTCTTAAAATACCCCAGCTACATTTGCCAAAATATCAGCAATCAAATTCAGTCCTCATGTGATAGCATCAAATAGAAAACTTGGCCTCACAGTGTTAGCTGTGAGTCAAGACAAATCAGCAGTATTTCTGCCACAGACAGGCAAAAAAAGCCATTATGAAAAATTACTGTATGTGTTGTGAGACATCAGTATTTTGCAGAAGCTGTCCCATTTGTCAGTGCTGCCCTAGTTGCTGTAGAATACACATATTTAAGGATATTTTTCTGGGAAATTTTTGAATGTAAAAAAAGAAATTCCTATTCATTCCAATTGGTGTAGTACTGAGAAACAAATTACATGCTTTGTATTTTGATAAGAAAGTGTAAATGTTTTGCAAGCCTACTAAATATTTGGAATGCAGCGTTTTACAATGAAGAAATTGTGGCATCCTTAGACTGATTCTCAGCTTCCTGAGGACTTTTCCTGAGTTCAGAGGTTTCCTCTGTGCTAGGAGCTCAGGACTGGGCTCCAGCATTGTTAGTTAATTGGGCAGAAATCTGGCAATGGGAATGTTTGAAGGAAGCATATGAATGAAGGCAGACAGGCATCCTGCAACAACTAATTCACCCACAGCGCATCTTTGAACTGTCTAAGACATACCTAACTGTTTACATGCTACCAACAAGAGTAAATATTCTGAACAGAAGGAAGAGACAGAGTTACTGTGAATAAAGAAAAAGATTACAAGACAGCCCATCTGCTAGAGAGTACCTGTCACCTCCAGTTACAAGCCAGAGGCAGCTGTACCTCGTAGCAACTAGAGACCAGTTTATTATTCAAACAGGAGAGAGGAAGAAGCTAACTTAGCCCTCCACTTTCTGTCTGATATGATGTCAAAACATCAGTTTCAGGGAATCTTGTGGACAGAATAGTGAGGATAAGTAGAGTCTGAACACTAACAAGAAAGTAGCTAAAAGAATCTACAGCGATATGAGTATCCTTACTATTAGCTGTGAAAGGGACTGAACTGTCAGGTGTAGACAAGAATCCTGCCAAGGAAAGTACTACTGGCAATGGGGATGAAAATTACATTAATAGCTGAGGCAATCTTGTTATCCTTAAGAACCCTGATTATAGTAATCTAAAAAACAACAACCTGTTTGTCATTGTACTGTAAGGCTGACAAAAGCACTTTTAGAGGGTCTTTGATTAAGGCACCTCATTTTCTTTTCTCTTTGGAATGCCTCTTGTTTGCACATACATGTTCTATACTGGGTATTGGAATACCTATTGTCTTTGGAAACCTAGTGTTTACTGCCTGCAGCAAGGCCAAGTTTCACTCCTTCCCTTAACATCTTCAAGGTCAGGTAGAGTGGTAACAGTCACTTTTCACTGCTCTTATAATGTTTTTGTTTTATCTGGTATCCCTTGGAGAACAGACAAATTGGGTGCATACATGTAGCAGGGCATCTTGACATTGATTTGTGAAGGTTCATTAGATAAATGCTGACATTGTAGATTGATGTCTCTTTAAAACAGTGCCTAGCACAGAACCATTGGGGGAATCAAAAATATCGACTTACCATGTTTGTGCAGAAGGCCCACTGGAGATCGCCTGCATTAATGGGTCCATCAATTTAGGTGTTCTTTAATTATTCTAATTGCACATTTTGAAGCTGGAAACGGACTTTATTAGGACTTCTGGCAAGGTAGTCACACCTTTCACAGAGAAGAAATAGTAGTGGATAATAGTGACTTTTATCTACTTTGTCATCATATCTTGAATTGTTCTGAAATGTATTTATTTTTTCTTTTTCTTTTTTATGGGCTGATTTGCCTGTGTAACGTGTTGGTAAAAGTGAATAGGGATGCAGTGGTAGGCCATTGCAGAGGCCAAGAAGCTGTATGGTACTTTGGAGAAATACATGCTGGTAAAATAAAGTTGATGGTTTTGTTCGTGTTTAACCCCTCACCCTGGTACCATCAATAGATTGAAGACATCATTTGTATCTGCAAGTGTTTGTTTAATTAAGACCTCCTAAAAATCTTTGCTATTGATTCATTCCATTATCTTATTGATTAACTGCACTGGATCATGTACTTGCTCTTTAGTGGAAGGCAATGGTTTCAGCCTGCTGTCATTTACCCACAGATGTGAACAGTAAGCAATGTTCAGCATCCATGTCTGCCAAAGTGTCTTGTGTTTTAATGAAGTACTGGCTGCAGTTCCCTGTATTACAAGGAAAAAGCCAGTTGTCTCCTGCTGCTGGTGTGACCAAGCATAAAGGTTCTCTTCCAGTTATTCATAAAGCAGCTGCTTACCAGGGAATGTTAGAAAGTTGTGCTTTATATTTCTATGTTACGATCTAGAGGTCTGAGTCAGAGCAGCAAATTAACACAGATGACCTGCATATTTATTTTCTGTGCTTTTATATTTTGGGTTTTTTCTGTATAGGAAAATAATAGAAAGCAGGATTTTTTTTTTAATAGGATGTCAGTTTTGTACCTTGCAGCTTCACCTTGTCAAGTTTGCTGCATGACCTAGTATTAATATATGTGTATATCTGATAAAAGCATCCCACCACTGCCTCTCTGAAGGTTTTTCTTAGGAAAATAATTCAGTAACAACACTCTGACTGCTCAAGAATTGGACCGTCTGGCTACATTTGTGCAGCCACATGTGCCCTTGCTTGTCAGCTCTTTGTCTTCTTTTTTTGTAGAGAAAAATCCCCTCCTTACACCAGTGTGATAGCAGTGTGGTGTGTCATACCTCATTTTACAATCCCAGAAATGAGTTTCTATGTTGGAAGTGGGAATCTGACAACTCCAACCTGTGAGAACCAGCTGCCACAAGGTCACAGTGGTGTAGTAGACCCCTCTGCTTGCCACCCCTAGATGGGCTGAGAGCTGCTTTTAGAAACACTCTTGCCGCCTCTCAGGTTTTTAGGGGGTGTCATTAGTAGCTACAAAGAGGTGGTGACTGACAGTAAAATTATGGGTAAGTTTAAAGCAAAGGAAAACACATAGTCCAGCTTTTTCTCCTTCTGTCCTGACATTTGAGTGACAATCCAGATTGGTTGAGAGTGGCTGCCAATATTTCAGTGGAAAGTTTTAAACCATTCTGCACGCCATGCTGGAGTGTTTCATAGGAAACAGGGCATATATTCTTTCTTTTCCTGTGCAGCTCTTTCGCAACGTTTCCAATACACTGTATGTACTGTGGGTGGTCTCCTGGTGAATGCCAGTGGGTTCTTTGTTGTGATTGTGAAGGGAGGGCTCAGAAACTCCCTCCATGACAAAATCTCTACTTCTTTTCCTCCCTTATTTTATGTAAAATGAAAACTTCTCCACTTAGGCTGTGTTTTAAAATTCTAGCTCAATCGAGACCTTCGTGTTTAGTTAAGTTTATACATCTGCTGGCATGCTTTGTTAATTTAAGCCAAACCCTGAACTTTACTTTGGCAGAGACACTGATTTTGTTGGGTTCTCTGCACCCTGGTAAATGAGCTAGTACCAAAACAACATCCAGAGGACAAATGACTGTGTTCTGATGACTTTTCAGGGTCTTCAATGGCAGCAGAAAGTCCTGATTCAGCCTTTATGATACCTTAGCATGGCAATTTTGAATGCCTCAGGTTGTTTGTAACTGCATAAATGCTAAAATTAAATCACAAAGAGTAATTTCTCAATTCTTGTTCTTTAGCCCATCTCTGAGAATACATCACAAAACTTAAAAAAAAATATTTCAGAATGCATTTATGTGCAAATAGTAGGTTCTTCTCTTTGCTATCATAATAAATTGTGATATTTATTATATTGATATGTAAAATGCATCATATACAAAAAGTTGCTAGCCAAATTCTGGAATTGTGCAGGACAGGGTAGAAAGGGCTCCATTGCTACCTTCCTGGTCCAAAATAATTTCTTCTGTTTATTTAACTCCAATAACTGCATTGCTTTGGGGTTGCTGTTGTGGAAGATCCTGGGAATCTCTCATGAGGCTGGTAATATCCTAGAAGGGTCTGTCTCAGAAGAGACCTAGAACTGAATTTTGTATTTGGTGGGGAGTCAGAGTAGGAACACAAATATTTGCCTGACAGGTCTGTAGAAGGTTACTAAGGCAGCAGACTGGGGGGTGGGACAGGATAGGACTTGTTCCCTAGTTTGGTAGGGCTTTCTCAATTACACAGTCTTGGCATCGAGGTGATACTCTTTCTGTTCCATGGCTGGCTTTGAATTTTTGCTTAGCTTCAGTCTGGTTCTCTTCTAAGGTTCAGAGCACTTACTGTGATTAGAGAACAGAGCAAATACTCAACCAGAATGAGTTTTGTCCAGTTCTTTACCAATAGTTGAAGTGATGGAAGGAAAGCACCATATGTCCCTTCTTATTTCATCCACAGATGGGGTGGTTGGACCCACTGTTTGTAAATTACAGTACAGTAAATTCACTTTAGATAGTTGTACCATAGAAGACTTTAAATTGACTGCAGTTGGCCCTGGTGAAGCACAGCTAAATAGTGTGGTCACCTTGTTGAGGGCCCAGTTTCCTTTGCAAGATCAAAGTCCTATACTATATACTGCACTCAGTTAGCTATGCTATGAAGTGTGTCCTGGTTAGCTCAGGCATCACACCTTTGGAATGTGAATTGGGCTTTATTAGTTTATGTTCTCAGTAGTAAAGAACAGTACAGTTTCAGTGTGTTTCTGGAGAACAAACTCATTTTGTTTCTCACTGTTCTAAAATCCAATTAGTTTGTAATCTTAAGTAATTCAACTATATCTCTAAAGGAAAATGTAGCTAGTAGTAATCAATATTGATAAAATGAGCAGATGTGTGAGTCCAGGAAAAAAGTCAACATTTGGGATATTTTTGCAAGGACAAAAAGTCAAAGTCTGAAAAATGTGCTGTAACCTTGAATTCAAAAGACACTTCAGCACAGCCCACTGAAAGTATATTGTGTTCCCAAAACGTGAGAGTTTTGAGAGGTCTTTTAGATATATTTAGCTGAAATTTCCAAATGGAAGTTACTTATTTTGAACATGTTAAAATGATATATTTTTACAATTTGGAAATGCCTTTCCAAAACATGTTTGAAACATTGAATAAATTGAAACTCACCTTTTCCACCAACTTTTATGGTTTCAAGAAATTAGGATTTTCTGGGGAAAACTGTTTCATTGAAAAGTTCCCAGCTAAATCTATTGAAGATTTATTATTTATCATGGATCAAATCTTGCTTTCTGTACCTACATAAATAGTTAATGAAAGTGCTTCCAAGCATAAAGCATGAAGTATTTGGACCAATGTTATAAAGTGCTTTGAGCTGGGAGAAATAGAAGCTGGAACATGGAAGTTACATTATAAGAAGAGTTATTTTTGTTCTGTAGAAAAACTTTTAATTGTCAATGACTTTAAAAGGAAAGTATTTTTCTTTCCCTTTTTTGAATCCTACAAGAGTTAACTTCAACACACATTACTAAGATGTTATTGCAGTTGTCAAAGCCTCAATGCTACTGTTTTGCTTATTGGTATGTAGGCAGAGATCAATAGAACAGTGAAAACTTCCAAATACAATTTCATTCACTGACAAAATGATCATGAGCTGCCATTGGAAAGGACTTATTTTTAAAGTTGGAATTTTGGTACATAATGACTTTACCAGTTTACAGCTTTGCTCACTGGAGTATACAAAACTATTTCACAAACGTGACATCTTGGTCTTTTATGGGTGATGAATTTACTACAGTCATGTAATAGATATCTGAACTAATGTATAACATCAACTTTAAAAGGTTATTTTAAAATAAAATAACACTTGTAATTGCGGAAACTGGCACAAGTGTCTGGAGTACTTTGAAATCTGGAATAGAAAGAAAATAACACTCAGAAGTAAGGTCTGCATGAAAAAGCAATCGTAATCCAGTATTTGGGGAAAAAACATATAGGGTTAATCTTCTTGGCATATTAATATAATGTCTAAAATTTGCTGTTTACCCTTTGAGATAGAATAATTCTGAATGTGCTTCCTATAAAATACTGAATACTCTATTAAAGTGAATGGGAGTCTTGTCTGAATAAGAACAGTAGAATAAGACTGTGTAAGCTTACATGAGGCATTACAAACTATAAACAGTGTGTTTGTAAAAAGTAAACTAAAGCTTCACAAAACTTTCTTGTTAAGTATATCTAGTGGTCACACACAAGATGGCTTTCTCATGACACGGGGAACACCAATAGTAAATGTTAATTAGGCAAAATGTGTCCAAGAACCTAGGTACTTGGGAAGTAATCCTATGCTGAGGCCTTGGTTGCTATCAGTGTATTAGCAATTTCCAGGTTAATTTTTATGTGGAATACTGCAGAATGGAACTACCCTAAAATAAATACTTCATATCCACCAGCTTCTTGTCTTCCTATGTAACCTGTACAGTTCAAATGCAAAGTATGAATATCCTTTTATCTAGCATATTAGCAAAAAAAAGACACAGAAAACTTTTATGCAAATGAGATAATCAGAATTTTCACTGATGTGAGTACGTTTTTGCTATTTGCTTATACTATTGGCAGACTTGGTCTTCCAGCAGAGAGTTCGGTAGCTCATTCCACACCAATGAGGAAAAAAGTGTACAACAGCACAACCTAAAACTAAATTTAAAAAAAGCACTGGAATTTTTACTCCATAAAATGTTGTCTTCTGAAGACTTGTTTTTAACTTTTTTCCCCTCCATCTGACCCCAGATATACGCCTGTTAGAATTTCTTGGAGACTGTTGCAAGCTAAAAAAATCCCTGCAGTGATCGCTGGTACCCACATGTTGGTTCTGTCCCTTTTGTCCTACAGACAGTAGAGCAGTGTTTTAAATCTTTGACTTGGCTTTCTGTAAATGGGTGATACTTACTGTGGAAGAAGGATCCAAAGGTGTGGAAATGCATGTTGATTTTAACTCACCCCAAAAGACTATCTGTATTTTATCCCTTGCAGTTACTCCATCTTATGTTGTGTAAGAAGGTATCTTTATCTTTTCACCTGGAAATGAAACAATGAGCAAACTTGTATGAATTGCTTTTGTTTCCTGACCACTTATTGCTAAAACATTGAAGTTTAATCTTGTCTATACTTTTGCAAAATCCCTAGGGAAGAGGAGCTGATTTATGTACAGCTTAGCCTGAAGCACTTGCGTCACTGTACAATTTTGTATTGCTTGCTTAATAGACCACAAAAGTCAACATCTCTTTGGAAGAACAATTTGTGCTTAAAGTAGTCACAAATTCCAAGAGATCCTGTTAAGGCAGGATGTTGTGAGAAACCAGAGTTGGAACAAAAACTCTTGTTTCCTAATTATAATGTTAATACTTGGGAAACCTTAAGCCACTCTGTCTTGGTTTATGTCAATAAAGGTTTGGTTTTTCGTCTTTCTTGCCCATCCTCCTGTGGGAAGTTGGAAGTAAGTCAACATTTTTAGCTGCAACCTAAGAAGGTTTCAGTTGTCTATTATTGTGGAAGCAGATGTGAGATTACATCTCTGAGAAGAGACAGACAATCTGCATTTAAAATGTCTGTAATGAAACAAGGTCAAAAACATCAGTTCACAGGTTTATAGGGTAAGTGAGGTTGGAAGGGATTACAGGAGTGCCCTGGGCCAAGCTCCAGCTCAAAGCATTCTAATTGGTGTGGTCAGATCAGATTCCTCAGGGCTTTAACCAATCAGAGGTTTAAAACCTTCAAGAATGGAGACTGTGCAACTTCTAAGGGCAATCTGTTCCACAGCTCAGCTGTTCTCATAGGAAGAAAGTTATATCTGGTCAAAATCTCTCCTATTTCAGTTTATATCTCTTTCCTGTTGTCTTCCTCCTATGCAGCTCTAAAGAGTCTGACTCTGATATGTTCTTGATGACTTCCTCAGAGATACCAGGAAGTTGCTGTCAAGCCCTTTTAAAGCTGCTACTTCTTCAGGCTGAACAAGACCTGTGCCCTCTGTGTTTTCTCGAAGGGCAAGCCTCCAACCATTTTAGCAGCCCTCTGCTGAACTTGCTTCAGTTGATCAACTTCTGTCTTTTATTGGAAGACCTCAAACTGGTCACAGTATCTAGTTGTTATATAAAATTATTGAGTAAAGGAGGAAGATTACTTCCCTTGACCTATTGGCTATGCTTCCCTTAATGCTGTAGGCAGCCTTTGCTGCCAAGAGAGACTACTGGTTCATGTGCAGCTTGCTGTCTACCAGCATCTTCAGGTCTTTTTCAGCAGAGTTATACCCAAGCCAGTCTTAGATCTTATTTCCTTCCCTCGTGGAGGACTTTGTGTTTTCCTGTGTTGAAATCCATAAGGTTCCTGTTGATCCATTTCCTCAGTCTGTATGGGAGTCCTGCCCTTGAATATACTTAACACTATTCATTTCCCCCCCAGTTTGATGTCATCTACCAGCTCAATGAGCATGCAGTGCTTCCCCTGCTCCAGATCGTTGCTGAAGCCACTATTTGAGAGGCCCTACTCTAAACCTCTATGGTACTGTTTTTGGGGTGTTTTTTTGTTATTTTTCTTTTTTGTTTGTTCTGATTTTGTTGGTTTTCTTTTTTTGTTGTTGTTTGGTTTTTGTTTGGTTTTGGTTTTTTGTTGGTTGGGGTTTTTTGTTTTAACCTTTCTAGGTGTCAATTTGACCCAGGATGATTGTTTTCAATGCAATGATTGGTTGTAGGTGGCTTTGCCAGTTAAGTCCTGCATTTGGTCACATGCACAAGGCATTTGGTTGTTCAGTGTCCTACTTAGATTCTCTGTAGGTAAAATCCAATTAAATCATTAGTTTTATAGGAGTATGAGAGTGATGTATACCCATATTCATGCCAAGGTATAACTAGCACTTATGAAAACACGCATTTTCAAATTTGAAAGATTAAAATGATAGCAATTCTACATTGCATCTGTGTAGTCTGCAGCATGAGCTCACTTAGAGTAATCACTGTTAAGAGCCTGCCAATGTATATTTTACATCAGTCTAGTATCCATGTTCCACAGACCTGAAGTTCTGTTAGGCTCAATTCTGAACTGGTTTGTTTAATATGAGGGATGAAATCTTTTTCCTGAAAATAGAAATTAGTTACACAAAAGAGGTATGGCATTACACTGCTCATTTTGATCACTTTGTTCATGTGGATGTCACTGATTTTCATAGGATGTGGCATGTAGTATATGCTCTAACAGAAGAGTGCAGTATACATTTACACAGGAAATTATGCACTGAAGCTAATATAAGATTGATGAGAAAAGCTCATTGTCAGTATGTCATAGTATTACAAGCTGTATCAGATTCATGTGTCCAGCATTAGCTTTAGAGGAAGTGCATGAAAACCAATGTATGGTTGCCTGGTTTCTCCTTGAACTATCAAATACAAAGCCACACATGAGCAATCTTGAGAGATGAATATAACCCCCTTGATAATATCAAACTCTTGAGTTCTTCTGACAGTCACTGATAAAGCTAGCTGATTTGCAGAATAACACATTGTCCATTCCTTCACACAATTGAAATTGCCATCCTCACCTGCTCATATTGATATTATTTCATTTTATTTTAAGAAAATATTTCTAATAAATTTGTAGCAGTTTCAGTTGCTATGGATAATTGTACTGACTTCAGACAGCAGCTAGAGCTTCTGTCCTCCTCCTATAGAAGTAACAAATTGTTCTATGCATACAATTATGTCAATATTATGTATGTGTTTTATTCCACAAATTGTTAAACTTTCCAGACGTTCTTATACAGCCTATATGGATTTCTGTGTAAGAGGATCAGTAATTCTTTTGAGACCTATGGCTGAAGATGAGTGCATGTTGAATGACTTTGAGTCAGAACCAGAGTAGACAGAATTTTGTGGAACTGAGTTAGCAGTTTATCGAAATGAAGGGACAATAAGATACTTAAGTATGAATAAGTAGAATGTCTTAATTTTGCTTTCACCTTTATTTTTTCTATTAAATATACCTATTTGTAATTGTGCTTTCATGGTTTTTGAAGGGGGAAAAGAAATATCAGCTTTTAGAAGATGGCATGATGAAATGTTGTAACGTATAGGTATAAATGGTCTAGCCAGCTTGTCTGTTCAGCTGTTTGTTGTGGAAGATCTACATGTTGCCATCTTCCTAGGAGACAGCCATTGGAACTGCAGTTAATCTGCTATATTTTTGCTGTAATCGATGTTACTATCATGTTTCAAAATGATAAGTGTATGGTTAATCTGATTGACATTAACCGCCTTCTGCATATACATCATGCTTTTTGATTATTCTAAATGTGAATACATAAGATTCTTCCCAAGCATACTGTATATGCCATTATCTGCATTAATATAGGGTACATGGAAAGAGGGAATTCATATAGGACTTTATAGCAGATATGACTCAGCCAGTCATTCCAAGAATCTGGGATCAAATATGCAAGTAGTATCCTGCTCAGATATCTCTTCTAGGCTGCTGTGCTCTAGCCCCTGAAAGCTGTCTATTATTTCCTACCTATTTGTTATGATGCCTACTATTTAAGGTTACTTTCATTATCAGCCATAAGTTAATTTCTTTGCAGGCAGAATCTCTGATCTTATTATTATCTTTAAAGCTGAAGGCCTCAGGTTGTTTTTGCTTTTACTTTGATATCGCTATAAAAAAAAAGATACTCTTAAGTGAAAGGACTGTCTCTCTGGGGACTTATTTGGCAGTCTTTGAAAAAGTGACAGTTTGGGCAATCATAGAGCAATATTCACATTTTTATTTAAAAGCTACAAAATCCAGTGACTGATGCAGCTGTGGAATGTGGATCATGTCCTTAAAACAACCTGTGCTCTGAATTGCCTTGCAGTGGTACATAGAGGAATTGTACTCACAGGCTGCCTGATCTCAAGGCTAAACACAATCAAGTCAGTGATAATATGGCAAAATCATTTTTCTGCCCTGTGACATGCTAGTCTTTTTCTAGGGGTTATGTGCATATTTTAACTAATAGCTATGGCTGTCCTTGTTCCACTCCTTCCTTATTTTTTTTTATAGCAGCCAACATGTTTAAAAGTTTATATACTGATCTGTGACTCCTGTGTAGGACATTTGTGCTTTGAGATGTTTCTTTTCAGAACAGGCTGATAACTTTTTTCTTTTTTTAAGATAGATGGCCATTATCAGTGCATGGGAACTACAGTCGAACTTGATATGTTGCATATACTATGAGTTTAATGTTTTTTTTCCACTGCACTTCATTTCCTTAATGCTACCTGAGGTATTTCAAGACACATGCATCCGTGTCGTCTGTCTTTCAGAGTTAACTTCAAGTTGAGCAATAAAATGTGGGTGCTTTTTAGAGCATTAAATTTGGCGAGTGGAAATTTGTCGTGATGTCTTTCAGGACCACCAGGTGTATGTCAGAGAGTGGGAAAGTTGCTCCACAGGTAACTCAAATCTCTGTGAGCAAGCTTAGTACATGAAGAAGCCATTTGTATCCCACTGAGTCCCATAATGTTGAGAACATTGCTGAGATTTACACGAGTCCAATCTACGTGACTGATAAGATGGCTGCAGCAGCGTAGCAGCTGTATGACCTGAATCACTATTTCTCATGCCTGAGAGGCTGTGCCACTAGTGGAGTTTTGGGTTTTTTATTTGTTTTGTTTTTAGCTGGGTCAAAGCTACTGTGAAGGGTGCGTTTTATTAAACTAGGCAGCTGGAAAGCAGTTAGGTGGAAAAGCTCAGGAAAGGAAGCCACGGTGCCTCTTGGGTATGGAGTGGAAATGCTGGGTCAAAGGTAATATATTGGCAAAGATCCTGGATGTCTGTTTCTGTATCTTACTTAGGGTTGCCCCAATGCTTTTAGACAGAATTGTTGTCAATGTTATTGATTAGATGTTCTGATAATCTAGCAAGCTTCCTGATGTGTTAAATTTCCTTCTTTCACGTGGCGTAAAGTGTGGAAGAAGTATATGTAACTGCAGAAGTAACTCTCAGTGGACACCACCAAAGTATGACTGCTTGCTATCAGCTGTGCTGCACGTGCCAATTCCAATTAGTCATTTGCCAGTCACTTTTAACACTTGCTAGCAATTCTGTGTATTCCTCCTAACATGCTATGTACTTCTAGAGTTACATGTTTTTATCAGAAGACACTACACAAAGTTTTCATCAGATATAAAAAAAAAATCTGAATAAAATTTCTACTTCACTTACAACATATATTATTAGAAGTGTATATTCAAATTCAAAAGTGGGCAAAGAAAATATATACTCCAGGATAGCAAAATTTTGTATCTGAAGCAATGTGTCAGAACAGAAGCAAATGTAACTTTTGAACTTAGAAGTTAAAATTTGAAGTGCATCTTGGAAGAAAACCTGACTTCATTTATGCTTCTGATTTCTTTTGCGTAGTTGTTTCATAGTTGTTTTCCAAACAAATTCTTACTATGGAAAATATTATCAAGTTTCCAAACCATTTTAGCTTGTACTTTGAAGCAGTTACAAAGTGGGAAGAAGGGTGTGATTTTCAAGACCCCTTCCACTTTGTTGGTGTGCACTCATGTACAGTGACAACTTCCATTTTTCCCGTTTTCCATCACCAGAAGCACAGAAGACCTGTTACTGCAGACAAGATCAGATGTCAACATTAGTTTTGTCTAGAGGTTCTTGCGTGATGTCCCACCTAGTCAGCAGCCCCTGCCTTGCTGCCCTCATGAAGTATGGTGGTAGGGCGGCCTGTGAGCCCTGTTGCAGCCCACAAGACAGCACCCAAAATTCCTGTCAGTCAAAATAAGACCTATTACAGCAAGAAATGGGTTAATGATTGTATCTCTGCTTCAGCAAATGCACAATAAAGAAGTGGATTAGTAGAGATGAAAAATTTATTGCAAAACTGCCACAGTATTATGAAAAACAAAATGATTTCATTGAGCAGTAGTTCTGTTACCATAATCCTAACGATAAACTCTGTTACCGTAATAATAGGAGAAAAACTAATTGCAGCAAGGACAGGACAAATCTTTTTTAATCCTCGTTGTCATCTCAACTAAATCCAAACCTATTTGTATTAACCTTTGCTGACAGAGTCACATGATGGACATAATTTCTTGTAATTTACCAGCAGTAGATCTAACCTTTCTTCATCAAATATTCATAAAGGCATGATTCTCAATGATTTTCTGTCTCTTTTCATATTTACATCTTGTTGTCTTCTTCCTTTTTACTATAATTTGAACACAATTGAAGTCAGATGGAATTAAAGTTAAAATGTTTTAGTGGCTACAATACCTGAAAATAGAGAATAACTAATTGAAATTTCTTAGAATCAGAGATTCCTTATTTAGGTGTAAATAAGAATAATCATTGAAGTTGAATCAATTATGCTAGTGTAAAACTGATATAAAAGGTTGAAGATCAATCAATGTGATTAAGGCAGTGTAGAACTGGTCTGAGACGTGGACTTTACATCTTTTTCCATCTGAGAAGTTTAATTCTGAAATATATGCCAACTGTAGAATCACTAGTGTTTTTTTTTAATGAGGAAATAAGACTCTTTTAATGCAAATATAAGGTATAATGTTAAATAGGTAACAGAAATTATTATACTTGGAACATTATAATGTGAGAAATTCTCACAAATACTTTTGACTGGTATATTTGAATTGAAGATGACTAGGTAACAGTTGTAAACATGCTTTGCTTCATGCTGTGAACAGAAACTGCCCGTGAATGGTTCTTATAGACAATTTGATATCACCATGCTCATTCTCTCAGAATAGATTGTGGATAAGTGGAAACAATATAAATTATTTAAAATAAGCATAGCTTTAAACTGCAATGCTTTTTAAGTAAGCAAAAAATATGATGCTTACTTTGTCTTAATCCCTTTGTGGTCCAATCCTGGGTGTGTGCCAGCTGGTAACTGAGCTGTTAGGACCTTGCTGAACATCCTCCAGGTATGGCAGTCATTCCTTCTGGGAGCAATCCCCACTGTCTAATGCAATGAGCTGCTGCCAGCCATCACCTCCCATTTTCATCTCTGGGAACTGAATGTTCAGCACCTCCTAGCATTACATTTATAGAGAACAGTGTGTTCTAGCAGCTCCTAAGTAGTGAGTGATTGTTGAAAATTAATGAAGAAGGCATTTTAAAGTTACATTCGTCATAACTTTTATTTTTGTGGAAAAGTAGAGAAGGTTCTGTTGTTTGTATAGTGATGATCAGATGAGAGTTACCGATGAAAAACACTTGTTTCTTTCCTCAAACGAGTTGTCATCTATGAAGGAGTGGTTGAAGGGATGTTAACTGACAGAGCACTTCCTGAACTTGGAGGAAGTGTTGTAACTCTGAGACAATTTTAAATATCTGGAACTGTTGCAGGTCTGCTGAGCACATCTGAAATCTAGATTGCCTCTTGCTTTTCAGTGTGCTTTTTTCTTTGCTCATGGCATCCTTGGTATGGTTGGGATTCTGATTTGGAAGTGCATGGCCTGTTATTGCCTAATTGAGAGAGACAATTGGTTGGTGGAAGAAGGAAATAATAGTAGGCTGATGGGAAGGAAGTTTTCCCAGTGGATTGTAGTCCATGCTAAGGTCAGTGAAGCTAATTCAGTTCTTGACTAGTTCGAGCACTGAATTTCCATGCATTGAGAGCATGTTGTGACGCCAGAAGAGAAATGTGAGGTGTGCAGATGGAGCAGTGATGAGGTCTTGGAAAGCAGGTAAATATGCACTAAAAACATATAAGCTTACAGGTAAATGCTGTATATTGAAGCAATTGATATGCTTTTGTTAAAACATGAACTCTTCATAATAAATTTGGTGTATTTGAAGTTAGGTGTGGAAGTTTTAAAGAATTTCTTAACTGAAACCAAATGAAATGCTGTGGAGAAAAATGCAAGAAAGCTGTCTTGGAAATAGAACAAGTTATTAAAAAGGCATAGAGAACTAAAGAAAGGAGAGATTCAGGAGTTGCACAGAGTTCATAAAAGATGTGTGTTCTCTCTCACTGTTACTCAGAATTTGTTTTCTTGCAAACAAAAGAAAAATCATACGATAAACCACACCAATTTATTCATGGAGTGTCCCCGTATTTGCTGATTTCTACTAAGAAAATGGTAAAAGTACCATATTTTTACTATGAACGACGTAAGAGGAAAATCACAGAACTTTTCATAGATTTATGACAAACAAACATAACATCTTCAACAGGATTATGGCAGTTACAGAAAGAACCTAGTCCTATTCATTCACCAGTACATGGGATATAATAAAGAGAATCTGAAACCAAATATTTATGTGTGAAAGAAATGGTTACAACCTAGACATATTTTTTTCCCCCTTTTCCACATCACCTTCTTTTATGAGGTTCCCCCACTCTAGAAGTTTAATATAACCTGTAGTTGATGTGGTGAAACATTCTGCAGCTCCAGGAAAGCATAATTCCTGCT